>NC_067413.1:7307516-7613975 GCF_009764475.1 Pristis pectinata
CAATTATTTAAGCAGTCCATTGTTATACAGAAGCAATACTACTAATATATTGTATTCAGATTGTGGGTTTAACTTCAATCACTTTGTTTATTTTAATCTGTTTGAGGAAACATTGTTCATCTTTACAAATCTACAATATCTTGGTCAAAGAGCCTATTTCTCCTCAAATGTGCTTGAAACAAGATGATAAATCACCACCAAGTTTTTGCACATGTCCACTTGATCTCATCCTGATTATTCATGTATTGTATTGTAGAACCTAATATAATTTTGCAAAATTAAATACAGAAATCTTTGATATTCGTGCATATTTCATCATTTTTTGCAATTTAATAAATACCTCACAATATTTGATATTTTGAAAGGTTTAGTTTGATTCAGAATATGATACAGATCATTTCTATGCAGTCGATGCAGAGGTATTTATTGAAAATGTCTTCAAAGCACTAGTTTATTGGTTTTGGCCAATTGTGCCAGACCATGTACTTAATTCTAGATGGCAATTTTGTAAGGTTATATACTGTTGCAATAATTCACTGGGTGACTGCTCAGTGTTCTTATAACTGACAGTTTCTGTAGCTTCAGATTCCTGAGAATATTATACCTTTCAACATGTTTTCTGCTTCGCGTGTATATCAGAGGTTTTAAACTTTTAAGGAATGCTTCCAATTCTTAAGAAGTTTAGACATGACTCCAAATGCAAGTTTTGAATTTAACAATGCAAATGAAAGCAAAAAAAATGCAACTCTCAGCAATTTATTATTTGAAATCTATCTTTTGGTGTAAATATGATGCAGCTTTGTGTGGCTGCCTGTTCCTTGCATTGTCTTCTTACTTATATTTGTATTATTGCTTCTGTATAACATTGGAATCTCATTTGGAAGGGAAGTCAAAGTCCAGTTTATTGTCATATGCACAAGTCCATGTACGCACAGGTGCAATGAAAAACTTACTTGCAGCAGCATCACAGGCACATAGCGTCAGATAAGCAGCATTCACAAGAAAAGTATAAATTAGCCATAAATTATACACAATTTTTGCAAGAAAGAACACAATTATAACAAAAAGACAAAGTCCATTTTATAAGAAATAGGGGAAGCAAGCTATTCAAGGCCACCACTTAACATGGTAAACTTCTCGCTCAATAAATGGTTAGAGTCTGAAATTTATTCTATAAAGAGCCATGCAGATTTTATTTTAGGACCAAATTTTGCTAATTTAAATTAAAATTTTGTAATGAGAACAGATGACATTCATAGCATACAAATTAAGAACAGGACTTAAACAATTGGATACACCTGACAATCAAAATAAATAAATCTCATTTGGAATCATGAGGAAAGGAAATGGGGGAAACTGGCCATTTAAGATCATCACTTAACATGGCAAAACTTCTTACTTAGTAAGTGGTTAAATTCTGAAACTTATTTTACAAAGAGCCATCGAGAATTCATTGTCGGACCAAATTTCATTAATTAAAATTAAGACTTTATAATGAAAACAACTTGCATTCATAGCAAACAAATTAAAATCAGAAGTAGGTCACTTGACTCCTCAAGGCCCTGTCACTTGACCCCTCAAGCCCCTGCCACTTAATAAGATCATGGCTAATTTGATTGTAAGCTTAACTCGGCAATCCTGTCTATTTGCTGTACCCTTTCTCCTCCTTGCTTGTCAAGTATCTACCTACCACTGCCTTAAAAATATTCAAAGACTCTGCTTCCACCAACCTTTGAGGAAGAGAGTTTTAAAGAACTACTACTTTCTGAGAGAAAACATTTGTCTCGTCTCTGTCATATATAGATACACCCTTATTTTTGGACAGTTACTTGTAGTTCGAGATTCTAGTACGTGGAAATATCCTCTCCACAGCTACCATGTCAAGAACCCTTAGGATTCTATATGTTTCAATCAAGACCCCTCTCTTTGCTCTAAGTGGACACAAGCCTAGCCTGTCCAACTGTCTCTTGTAAGACTGCCTGCTGCTAGCATTATCTGAACTTCTTAAATCTTCTCCCTTGGAATCTGAAATTCAGTACTAAGCACTTTGGAATGTGCTTTCCAATTCCATAAACACAGCCTCCAGGAAAACTCAAACCCCTAACTCCCTAGCTCCAATTCCAGATGAACAACTTCTTTCTTCACTGTCTGAAACCTTCTCATGAATGAGCCAAACAAGACATCGTTCAGCTTGGCTTGGCCCACATTGGGCTTGACTTTCTTTAAATTTCCTCTCCACTCTGAATCCTGACGCAGGGTTTTGACCTGAAACATTGACAATTTCTCCCCCCCACCCCCCACTCCACCACAGATACTGCTCAACCCACTGAGTTCCTTCAGCAGATTGCTTGTTGCCCCAGTTGCAGTCTCTTGTGTTGCCAGTGTTCAGCTCGTTCTAGCATTTAACTGTTGTTCCATTATGCGCAGAGATCACTGTGGTCATGGAGTAGATTTTCTACATCAGCAGCCCATAAAGATCTGCCAGTTCTTGCACATCCGTGGAATACAAGTGCTTTCAACTAGGCATGCACTCAGGAGTCATTTTGAAGGAAAAGGGATGAGATTGAAGCTAGCAGTGGCACTGAGAGAGTGGGGAGTGGAAGCCAGGCACTTCTACTCTTCCTAGATTCTTTTCAAACTTGCCCACCAGTCCACAGCTCCTATCACTTATTGATCCCTGGGACGAATAGGGCAGCCAAAGGCTCCTCTTTACCTAGAAGGCTGGGCATGGAGCAGCGCCATGCTGATATTTGCGATGACAACGTTCGGAAGTGGACAGCTGAGCCTAGAAGTGCTGGCTGTCCCTCAGACAGCCCTGTGCTTAACCAGTCGATGACTGAAGCTCAAACTTGGCCCCTGCAAGGGAAGTGGCAGTTCAGAAAGCTTATACTCCCTGCTGTAAAGTAAACAAGCCCTCTCTATTAGATTATACATGCACTGTTTCATTATACTACAAATTATGCATACGTTTTCCTTATACGCTGGCCATCCTAACTGACAAGTGTTTAAAAGAAAATCAGTACATTTAATGCCTTAAGTGTCTCAATTGGGTCATGGGACAAAGGCCTTATTACCTGAATAATTCCGATATTGTTGGTCACCTTACCCGGAGCAAAATATTATTGCTTTAACAAAAATCAGGTATCCACGTCAAAGTTGAGTTTCTTGTCATATGCACAGGTACATGTAAACACAGGTGCAATGAAAAACTTACTTGCAGCAGCATCACAGGCACATAGCATCAGATAAGCAGCATTTACAAGAAAAGCATAAATTGTACACAATTTTTACAAGAAAGAACACAACAAGAATAAAATAAAATCATTTTAGTGCAAAATAATCAAAGTGGTCATAGTGTTGCTTAATGTAGTGAAGGTTGGTTCAAGAACTGAATGTAGCTGCCATATGATTGTATTGCAGACAAATTCGGCTGATGCTAGATGTCAAGCTTTCTGACCTGATATGTCCACTTGAAATGATCTGGAGATCTTTGTAAACTTTGTTATATTGTCAGCTCAGCTTGATTCTCTATTCATATCCTTCAATGCCACTATGATTGTGGGCTTTCAAGATTTGTTCTTGACAACATTTCCAGACAAAGGAAATCCTCCATCGTTTATTTGGCCAATTAATCTTATTCTTCTTATGCATTTGCTCTTTTAAAATAACCTGAATTGTTCTTTTTGGGCCTGGATTTGGTTGGTCCTACAGCTGTGCAGATACCCCTGGGTGCATGATCGGAATTTCGGACAATTCAGCTGCAGCTGCTGATTTCTTCTCTGTACTGTGCACCTGTGACTCCTGTCCAGCACTGCTCTACTCCAAGTATATAAAATGATCCCAGCCAAGTGACAAATAACAAATTTTCTTTTGAAATCCATACGTGTAAGTTTCAAGTGCCAGCTGTTGGATTGCACAGGTGCAGAGCTTCCTGCTGATATTACAAAGGAGACATTACTTTTATTTATTTCAGCATCCAGCACAGAGCTTCTCCTAACAATAATTCTGCAAATCTCCACCATGGTCTGTGAAGCAATTTAAATACTTCTTTTAATTAAAAACAGAAGAGGCTATATTGAAAGAAATCTTTGAAGGTTGTCAGGGGAAAAAATGCTCCTTGCATCGATTGTCCTGCTTAAGTCTGCTATACAGGCTTATGAGACCATGTTCGAAACATATTTTCTGATGTGCGGGAAACAGGAAACCTGTGGAATTGTGGTGGCCTGCTTTCTACCAAGCAATTTGGGACTTGGTGGCATAATCTTTCAAATTTAAAAGGCTGTTTCATAACAGTGCAGATTTCTGGCACACAGCATTTTATTGCATAATTTGAGATTAAGTTCCAAAGTAGAATAAAGTTGAGGCAGCTATGCCAATAGCTGATCCTGATCTTCTTGCAGTAGGTATCACTTCAAAGGTTTCTGCCGCTTCTGCAGGTTGCAAGCATATGATTGAGTACTTGTAGCTCTTGCACAGATGTCCTTCAGTAACTCTAGCCAGTAATTTCTTACAATTGTTCTGCGTATCAGCGCCACATGTCATCAATCGTAAATGGTGCTTGAGTGGAACCAAGAATCCAGCCTGACTTGCAAACAGGTGAACAGCCACAAAGCAAATTGCAATGTGTGATGACTACACTTTTAAACATGTGGCAATCAAGCACAGGCCATACTGGGACCACAAAGGCTTAATGAATGGAATTGGAAATTGTTACAATTTCATTTATTTTTCTGTCTGCTTTATGATTGCTACAGAAGGCCTTTGACCAAGATTGAAGAATATGGCTGCTTCTAATTTAGGTCCAAGTTAATGTCAGTACTTGAGTGATTCTCAGCAACAATAGCTGCAATATTTAACTCTATACTAAACAGGAAATGACAGTAGATGATGTGAGCAATCTGCAAAATATTAACTTTCTAAGTTGTAGAAGAACACAGTCTTATGTTGGTTGCAACCAAGGATTTAATCATTGGTTCTTAACCACAGCTGCTGAGCTGCCTGCTGCCCAATCAGCACATGGCTGAAGCCCAAAGGGAATTGAAAGATTTCCCACTTAAGTAAGTGTCAACGCTGATTTACTTCAACTATTAATATGCTTTTAGTTTGCTCAATTAAAATGGACGTGGTAGACACTTGACAGTATAGATATGAGAGGTTTAAAAGAATATTGAGTTATTTTAGATAACAGTTACAATACATTTTTTTTAATGGATGCACAGGAAGTTAGTTATGTTGGTGCCATATGGCACATTGAGAGCTGTAAGTGTGGTCAACATGGCTAATGGGTGATGTCCACAAACTTAGAGACACCAAGTAAATTGGAAAGCGTTTCAGTTTGCTGTCTTTATGCGACTTTACATTCATTCTTAGTCTCTTGTTTGTTTAAACTAATAAAAACAACCCACTGATTTTGGTTGTATGTAGTGTTTATCTTGCAATTGAAAGCTTTTAAAATTGAATCTGAACAGAAATGGTGCAATACACTATAATACACATCAGCAATGCCAAGTAATAACAAAAACAAAAATCACTTGGTTGAGGAGGGAAGCAATTGAAAATTTATGTACAGCTTCTGAGTGTTCTGGAAGACTTGAGCAGAAAAATCTATGTGGACACTCAATTGCAGCACTGATGGTGGGCTGTGCTGATGGAGCTGCCATTTTTCAGATGAGGTATTAAACCAAGTTCTTGTCAGCACTCTTAAGGTGGAAGTAAAGGAACCCATGGCACTCATCTGAGGTAAAGCAGGGTAATTATTCCCAGCATCCTGGCAATTTTACCAGTCATACAATATTACCGAAAAAGCTTATCTGGTCTTAATTATGCAGTAGTGTGTCGGAGCTTGCTCTGACCAAATTGGCTGCCACATTATTTTTACAACACTGACTGCATTTCTAAAGTACCCCTTTGATATTAAAGTTGGTTGGGATATCCTGAAAGGGACATAACAGGCACTGTATGAGTGCAAGTGTGGTCTCATGAAATCTCACATTGGCGCCTTGATGGCTCTCCCAGTGGAAATCAAGACCACCCTCACTCAGTTTCCTGTCTCTGGTTCTTTCTAGTTGCTTCTAGCAGTTTGCTGATCACCATTGCATTAGGCAGGTTAATAACTTCGCAAGAGGCTACCCTCTCCCTGCCCCCACTTCTCCTTTATCAGCCCCCAGAAACAGAGGAGTGATGGACATTTGCCTGCGTTGCAGGCTTCACCAAAGTGCAGGTGTTTGTAGGCTTCATTGCTAGACTTCTGAAGACCACCTTGATGAGCAGTACCTGGCTGTTGCCCTAAAGAGTCTCTGCCAGGGTAGCTCACAGAACTATATTAAGTGGGACACCCTGTATTCAAATGAAAATGGTACTATTATCAGTACCCAGCTAAATTTTCTTCATCTCTGTGCAAGAGAGTTGTTGAATTCTACAAGAAGTAGCAAGAAAGGCACCTGTGGGAAGTAAGTGAATATATTTTTATCAACAACTCTCTGAGGAGTAGGTAAGATTTAAGATATCTTTATTAGTCACATGAACATTGAAACACACAGTGAAATGCACCTTTTGTGTAGAGTGTTCTGTGGGCAGCCCACAAGTGTCGCTACGCTTCTGGCGCCAACATAGCATGCCCACAACTTTTTAACTTGTACGTCTTTGGAATGTGGGAGGAAACCGGAGCACCCGGAGGAAACCCATGCAGACACGGGGAGAACGTACAAACTCCTTACAGACAGTGGCCGGAATGGAACCCAGTTGGCTGGCGCTGTAATACGTAACGCTAACGTCGTAGGATGAAAAGAAAAGTCCTTTATTTTGGAAATACGTTGCCAGATACCATAATTATTATTGGTCCCCTTGAAACAGAGAATATCCCTTCCACTGGTGATTTGATTTTGAAGTCCCTGTTAGCAAACCTGGGAGCAAGCTTCTTAATTTTGGAATCACTGGTGCACCCATGGTGAAGTAAACAACACTTTCTCATTGCTGGAAGACTGCTGGTGGTGTTGTGCGTTTGTGCTTTTATGGGTTGGTTGATGAACTCTCAGCTGTATGTCTAAGCAAAGGCAATTATGGAGTCATACAGCATGGAAACAAGATTCCCATCTAAGCTGGTCCCATTGGCCTGCGTTTGGCCCATATCCCTCCAAACAGTTCCTATCCGTGCACCTGTCCAAGTACCTTTTAAATGTTATTAATGTACCACTTTCTCTGGAAGCTCATTCCATGGACTGATCATTCTCTGGGTGAAAAAGTTGTCCCTCAGCTTCCTATTAAATCTCTCCCCTCTCATCTTAAACCTATGCCCACTAGTTCTTGGTTCCCCAACCCTGGGAAAAAGACTGTGTGTGTTCACCCTATCTAAGCCCTTCAAAATTTTATGCATCTCTATAAGATCATCCCTCATTCTATACTCCAATGAAAAAAGTCCCAACTTGCTCAACCTCTCTTCATAACTCAGTCCCTTGAGTCCCGGCAACATCCTCGTAAATCTCCTTTGCACTCTTTCCAGCTTAATGGCATCTTTCCTATAGCAGGGTGACCAAAACTGAACACAATTTTCCAAATGCGGCCTCAGCGGTTGTGAGAAAATTTCTGCGTTCATGTTAATATCTCACATCTTTCTCTCCATCATTCCACAATTCACCTCTGATAACCTTCCCCAGTAAAGGTCAGTGGGAAATATCTGTTAAACAACAGTACTTGTACCATTTTTTGATGAACATTTCACAATTGGCAATCTCCCTTCAGAGAGATTTCCTCAAGTTTGATTGTGAATCCTTGGAATTCTTGACCTGATGAGGCTGTGGATACACATTCATTTAATATATGCAAGACTGTCAATGGATTTTCATAGACTGCAGGAGGGTAAAGGCACATGGGGATAAGGAGGGAAACTGGAATTGAGTTAGAGGACCAATTAAGATCTTGTAAATGATGGAGCGGGCTTGTGGAGCTATATGGTCTATCTCTTATTTTCTGATTCTTGACATTATAACAATCATTTTGCACAATTTTACTGTTTTCATGAATTTTGAATTTTCCTTCATGCTTCCTCTTCTCTGCTGTCATTTTAATGTCTTCTCGTAATCTTTTACTGCTCCCTTTTTTCTAGTCCACTACTTTTTTCCATTTTTAATTGGTTCCTAACTCCTTTATTTAGTTACAGATTCCTAAAACTCATTGCCACCTTATTCAATATCTTGCAATCCTTTTTTTTAAACTTACCAATGTTGCTGTGTGGTTCTGTTTGTGAACTTGGATCTTGTACTTCCTCTCTGTTAGCTCTCAGATTTCAAAATCCCAGTCTAAACCAGTATGCTATTCTAGTTTTTGCATTGACTTGATTTTTGTTGGGTCTTAAACTCTTTCATAGTGGTGTCACCATTCCCCACATTTAATTCATCCACCTGATTTATTTCATTACTCAGAACTAAGTCTGCCAATGGCTTATGTAGAAATTACAGTGCAAATAAAGGCCACCTGGCTTCAGCTCCATATGTTTATTCTCCCATCTTAAAACATCAAATCAACATCTTCTATTCTTTTCTCTGGCATGTACTTATCTTCCTTATTTATTTATTCCCATAAAAGTGTCCATGCTATTCATTTTAATTAATCCATACAGCTGTGATTTCAACATTCTTACCAAGAACTATTAGAGACCATCATAAATGCATCCACAAATTGAAGCCTCTTTTTTGCAGATGTTAAAATTAACTTCTGTGCACTTTTAAAGACAATTAGCAGGACACCTCTCTGTCTTCTCTGTAGAAACATTGTCCTAGCCTGTTCTCATTACCTCTCCAGGTATCTGCTTTGTTATTCTCATTTGTCTCCTTTTTGTAATATGGCAACAGAGCAATGAACAATGGGACCATGATCCACCCTAGGTTTTGCATAATTCCAACATAATTTTGTCAGACTTGGAACTGTAGAATTTTATTTATTTATTTTCCAGGACGTGGAGATTGCTGGAAAGGCTCACAGTGCTGTTTGGTTGGCAGTTCTAGGATTTATTCCCAATGACATTGAAGGAACTGAAACATCTCCAAGATGGGATGATGTGTGATTCGAAGGGGAACTTGCAGATGGTGCTGTTTCCTTGAGCCCTGCTGACCTTGACTTTCTTGGAGTTTTGGGTTTACGAGGCACTGTTGGAGTAGTCTAGGCAAATAACTACTGTTTTTTTTATACATGGTACACAATATAACCATGGTGTACCGTTGGTGGAGGGAAGGAATGTTTAGAATGGTAGATGGGTTCCAATCAAGCAGGCTACTTTGTCATGGATGTGTTGAGCTGCTTAAGTATTGTGGAGTTACACTCATTCAGGAAAGTTTATCCTCCTTTGAAATGGAACTCATGTTGTATTTTGTACAACTCTGTGAATCTACATTGCTACCTTTAATCATCAGTGAATCCATGTTCCCCACCCCTTTGCAACTCCATTGCACGACTTTCCAAGCAGTAGATGGCTCATTTTTTTCATCTTGACAACATTCATTATTTTAGACATGGTTTTATTGAGAGTAAGTTACCATTCACATGTTACATCTGCAAGTTTACCCATTCCTCAAAGTGATGAAGCAGTGTTAGAAATTTCCATTCCCTCTTCATTTACTCCTATTGTCAAATTGTTGTTATTCACAGAAGACTGATACCACAGAAAGGAGGCCATTTGGCCTGTTGAGGTCATGTCAGCTCCCAGAGAATGAGGAGCACTGTCTTGCTACCTTGCACATTCCCTGTGACCATTCTTTTTCAAAGTGTTTATCCAAATCCCTTTTCGAAAGCCATTATTGAATCTGCCTCCATCACCCAGACCATCAGTGAACTCCAGACGTCCTTGGAGAAAAAGTTTTCTTTCTGCTGCTTTTAGTTCCTTTGCCAGTCAGCTTAACTTTGCACCCTCTGGTTCTCAGTCTTTGGTGGGCAACTAAAATCTGCCAGAAAAAAAATCATTTTATCATTTCTGCACACGTAGCCTGACTCTAAATATCCTGGTCCACTTCCTGCTATGCTGCCTTTTTTCCACTCACAGGAGTTTGGTGTTGCCAGTAAGGTTATCATTTGTTCACCACCTCTACTTCCCTTAAATTGGCTTGCTCAGCCTCTTTAGAGGGCATTTAGAGGAGTCAATAACTTTGTTGTGGGTTTGGAGTCTTAAATCGGCCAGAACAAGGAAGGCATATTTTCTTCCATGAGGGACATCAGTGAGCCAGATGTTTGTTTTAACAATAATCTGGTAGTTTCATGTTCAGTTATTGATAGGAGCTTTTTATTCCTGGTTCACTTAATTAGTTAACTGAATTTAAATTTGCCAGCTTCCATGGTAACATCTGATCTTGGATCTCCATTAGTCCAGGCTGCTGCATTACAGACCCAGTGATATAGCCACAGTGCCACTATATATATGTGTGAAAAAAGCAAGCTTTTTTTTTATCCAACCATATTAACAAGGTCTGGACCTGTTCCTAACTTCAATCCACTCGCATCATGTTTTTACTCTTTTGCCAATCTCACCATTCTACTTCTTTTCTTCGAAATAAATAACAACCTGATTCTTTTCTGTTCTTGTTTAGTTTGTAGCCAGGTCTCTGCTTATGCTGTTAAGTCTACTTTTCTCTGTAAAACAATTGTTCTTCTGGTTTATTTTCAAAGCTTGTGTATTGTATTACAAACAATTTTTGAAACTGTTCTGCTTCCCCCACTTGATTACACAAAGTAAGGCTAACTTTCTTGAAGCTTTTCCCTGTTCATAACTTGTCCATTTGATCTGATTGCTTTACTCTTACCTATTACTAAATGGTTATCTGCCTGGATATTAAACTTACCCATTTTTCCTTTAGTTAGTTTTATCCTTTAGTACTGCCATACTCTTATTTTATATATCTTGTTTTATTCACTCATCGCTTTCTCCTTTAACATTTGTGCCACATCAAAGCACCTCCACTGCCACTGTTCAGATGTAGCTTGTCCTAGTGCTCCTACTTCTCCTTTGTCTTGTGATCTTGTGATCAATAACATAAGCTATAGAACAGTTTTCCTATCCTTCATCTGCTTAATAAACATGGAATCCTGTTTCCTGACACTGTATCTTCAGATATGCACTAATTTCCTTAACTCTCCTGCACATTTATAATGTTTTGTGATTCTAGTCATTGCAGTGCTCAAATGCATTGGGATTCCAGGGAGTTGTAAAGTCTACAGGGAGCATACTTGTTTCCTGATTTCTTGAGCTCACCTGAGAGATTTCAGATCTCTCTCTACCTAAGTGATGAGTCCCATGTTTCTCCTTGCTGCTTGCTTCTCCTTCTCTGGCTTTTTCACTCTGTTGACTATTCCCCTTTCTCTCACACCTGGGACATAACACAGATTGTTCATCCAGTTTGGAAAGGGAGGAGACAGTTCCTCTCACTATTGAATCTAGATGAGCCTTCTCTTGCAGGTTGGTACAACTGGTATTAGTTTTGCGGTTTGTACTAACTCTCATTTTCTGCTCGGAAAGGAAGGCTCTAACACTTTGAATGCATAAACTGCAAGCTGCTAACTTGTAAAAAGTTATTGAATTGATGAATTCAATTACAGTTTTGTGAAATAATATTTTCATTTGTGTTGAAGCCTTATTTTGTGACATTGAGATATCAGTTACTGAGTGTTAGCCACTGATTATCTGATGGCTCTGATTATACAGATAATATGATTGTGGAAGGTTGTTTCTAATGTCCGTTCTTGCCATTCAAGGCTGGATGGCATAAATTATGGAGACACAAGAAACTGCAGATGCTGGAATCTGGATGTGTTGTGAAATGAAGGCATTGTGGCATCTGTCAGCAATATTGGTACAGGCTGACATGCTTCTATTCATTGCTTCCATTTATATATAGGTACAATGAAATATGTTCCTGGTAGAGAAAAGGTTTCTCTCATCTTGTGGTGCAGTGATAGAAGCATGCATGTAGACAGTGATGCCCTTAAGCTCAAGGTTTCAAGCCTGCACAAAACTCATGGTCTACCAAGCAGTAGTGATCCCTGCCCTCTAGTATACATCTGAGACCCAGTCAATCAACAGTAGGAACCTCAAGGCACTCAAACGAGACCGCCAAATCTGTCGCTACAAAATCCTTGAAATTCAGTTGCATAATAAATGAATTAAAGTCATTGCCTTCTCTCAGGTGAACGTCCCCAACGTTGAGCCCTAGTTACACTTAATCAGCACCGTTGGGCTGGCCACGTTTTGTGCACGCTTGACAGCAGACTCAAGAATCAGGCACTCTTTTCTGTCGAGGGAAAAGATTATCAGGTAGACAGAAGATTCAAAGATGTGCTGAAAGCCTCCTTGAATAAAATACAACATTCCAACTGACTTTTGGGAATCCTGGCCCAAGACCACTCAAAGTGGAGAAGGAGTATTCGAGGTAGAATTGAGAACCTTCAGGAATGTGTAGTCAGAGATCTCTTGTCCCAGCTGTGGAAGAGTGTGCGGTTCCCACATTGACCTCATCCATCATCTCAGAAACCGCAAAGCTGGAGTGGAAGTAAGTCATACTCGATTTCAAGGGATGCCTCAGATGAAGAAAAAATAATACACAGAAGAAGCTGTTTAATGTTGAAATCTCAAGAGTTTTTCATTCTGGCTGGTGCAATCCATTGGGAAAGTCATATACTAATTGGCAGTATTAAGAAGACATTGGTGACCTGCTAACTCAACTGTAAATTGCAAATTGAAGCATCTGCTAGTGAATCCTCTGAAGTACAACTTTCAGTTTAGAACTTATTCTGAGAATTTGCTAGTGGATGGGACTTGTGGCTTGCGCAGTCGAAATCAGTGGAGATTGGATTTGTTACAGGAATGGAGTTTGGATATGTCATAACCTGTACACTTCTACGTAGATTACAGCGACAAATAAAAAGTTCCAGAAGCTGATGCATTTCATAAATCACACAATTTGTTGCTCGAAATTTCCGAGAGGCACTCTTGGCACTTATGTCAGTTCTAAATCAATTGAAATCAAAGATCATTCATGTAGTAAATAGAATACGCTGTGAAGAAGAAAGATTTGGCATCGAAAGTAATGTGGCCCAAGAGATTTTTAGTGGTACTTTCGATCTATGAAAATATCCAAAAGGTGAAATTTAAGTAAGCATTTTCACTTGGCCATCTTTAAAGGTTTGTTGAAACAGTTTGTTATGGGGATCTTCAGTGAATGAACTTAAGCAGCACCTCCCATTCATCAAATGGTTTTTCCATTAGTTTACATAGCAGTTCTTCAAACTGAGACCAGCGTATCTCGATTACTTTGCCCCTTTAAATAACAGATTTGATTTTCATAAGTTTAGCAATATAAAGCTTTCAAGTAAAATGATTGTATCTGCAAAGCTAAAAAACTTAAGTGCTAAACATGTAAAGATAGGTCAAAGAAATTTGAAATGAGCAATGGATATGGTATTTCATTTTTGAAATGTAAACTTCTTAAAATTCAGCTGGATTTCCCTTGTATCAAGTGAAATTTCATCATGTTTGCTATACTTCTCAGAAGGGATTAATAAAAAAAGTGGAAGGTCTTGGGCAAAATGAAGATAAATAACACTTCCTTACAGACATTTTAACTCTTTAACATGTACATTTGCTTTTGTATCTGAACAAGAACTGCTGCAGATTCTGGTTCACTAGATTGGATTGATTGTTTTGTTTTATACTGTGACCAGAACAACTTTTGTGTTTTTGACACTTTTTGGTCATAGATTCCCTATCAAAGACGTAATGGTTTTGATGAGGGATTTAGGACCACAGATGGAGCTACCTTTTAAAGTCTAAGATCATGGCCAGTTTAAGGTTCACCAGACTGATTCTTGCGATGGGAGGACTGACGTGTGAAGAAAGATTCGGTCAATTAGGCTTGTCTTCAGTAGAGTTTAAAAGAATAAGAGGGGATCTCGTAGAGACCTACAAAATTCTAACAGGACTGGATTGGTTAGATTGAGCAAAGATTTCCTGATGACTGAGGAGTCCAGGACAGGGGTCACACTGTAAGGATAAGGGATAAGCCATTTAAGACTGAGAAGAAATTTCTTCTCCCAGAAAGTGGTGAACCTGTGGAATTCTTGACCTCAGAAAGCAGGTGAAACCAAACCATTAAGTATATTCAAGAGAGAGTTGGATATTATTCTTAGGACTAGAGAAAGAAAGTGATATGAGGAGAATAGTTACTAAATTTGAATGGTCAGCTATGATCAGATTGAATGCAGAGTATGCTCAAAGGATAAAACAGTCTACTCATCCTATTTCCTGTTTTAATAACTCCATAATTGTTGTAGTACAGATAATTCAGGGTTTGGCCATGGTTCTAGGAAGGTGGGCCCAGACCAAAAATATTCTGTGTTTTGGTTGAAGGCTGTAAGTTGAATCTGTGACATTGTTAAAATGCAGGAGACCTTTTTACTTTAATTGTCCAAATATCATATAAATCCATTATTTCAGATTTGCTGCCTTCATCGTATGATACTGTTATATAAATTGACAAACTTTTAAGCGCTGCTTGATCTTGTGGTGATCTGGGGTTTGGTCCATAGTCACTCATAGAAGCCTTAAACATGTGACACAAAGGAACATCCAGGGTTTCTGTGCTATTATGAACTTCTGAAAATCCTTTGCATTTCAGGTCAAATAATTATTCTGTTAGGTTCTGATCTTGAGCTTTTGTGTACATGATGGTGACTTAAAATTCCCAATCAGGGACCATTTTAGTCATTCCCTGATGCTTATGATATCACTGTTACATACTTTTGCTTGTTGACCTTTGAAAATAATTATCAACTTGAAAAAACATTGATTAGAAGTGAGAAGGACTCAATCATCGTCTGTACCATTTCTCTCTTTACCTTCATTTCATTTGGATACCAGTGTGTTATATTTAGTCAGTCAAAAGTTTTTGAGACTCAGAGTCTCATTCCTTCCTTTCTGCAGTACTAGTCTAATCTCCATGCACAATGAAAAGAGTCTGTCATCCCTGTTTTTAATGGTAACTTTCTGTTCCTGATGGGTTTGTCCTCAGTGTTACCTAACCAGAGAGACTGAAAACCCAATGGCTTATATTCCTTGCTGTACATGCCCTAAGAAATGGTCTCTCATTAATCCTTGATACCTCCTGCCTTGATACTTTAATTGTCCAAATATCACATAAATCCATTATTTCCTATTTTAACAATGTCACAGATTCAATTTATAGTCTTCAAGAAACTTGTCCCAAGAAATCTTCTGATTGTCCTAACGATGCCAATTAATTTTTTTTCTGGTATAGTGGCAGAATGTTTAAGTTACTGGTCCAGCAGTCAGAGTTTTGAATCATTGATCCAGGGACACAAGGCAGCTGGGTAATTTAAATTCAAGTGATTATGTAAATTTGGAACTATTAAAAAGCTTGAATCAATAGCAATAATCTTGAAATTACTGGATAGTTATGAAACCCTTCTGGTTTATTAAAGGGAAGGAAAACTGCTGGTCTTAACTGGTATGGCGAATATGTGATTCCAGATAACTGATGTGGTTGCCTTTTAACGGCCTCTTTAGTTTGGGGAAAGTCAGGGATGGGCAATAAATGCTGCCTTAGCCATTGATACCAACACTAGGGCATTTTGAGATAAGGAAAGAGGTGCTCTTGGGTAATTTGAAGAAATATTCAGGTGGACAACTCTCCAGATTATTGAGAGAGGCAAGAGATGAGATTGCTGGGGCCTTGACCAAGATCTTTGTGTCCTCTCTAGCCATAGGCAAGGTCCTGGAGGACTGGCAATTAGCTAATGTTGTTCCTTTGTTCAGGTAAGGATAATCCTGGAAATTATAGACTGGTGAGTCTCACATCAATGGTAGGGTAGCTATTGAAGAGGATTCTTACAGATAGGATTTATGAGCATTTGGAAAAGCACAGTCTAAAGAGGGGCAGTCAGCATGGCTTTGTGCGGGGCAGGTCTTGTCTTTGCACTTTAAGAGATCAAATGTAAAGGGAAAGTACACAGTTAATGGCATGACCCTTAACAACATTGATGTACAAAGGGATCTTGGGGTCCACGTCCATAGCTCTCTGAAAGTGGCCGCACGTTGATAGGGTAGTAAAGAAGGCATATGGCATGCTTGCCTTTATTAGTCGAGGCACTGAGTTCAAGAGTCGGGAAGTTATCTTGCAGCTTTATAAAACTCAGGTTAGGCCGTATTTGGAGTATTGCATTCAATTCTGGTCGCCCTATTGTAGGAAGGATGTGGAGGCTTTGGAGAGGGTGCAGCTGAGGTTTACTTGGATGCTGCCTGGATTAGAGGACATGTGACAAACTAGGGTTGTTTTCTCTGGAGCGGCGGAGGCTGAGGGAAGACCTGATAGAAGTTTATAAAATTATGAGAGGCATGGATAGAGTAGACAGCTGGTATTTTTTATTCTAGGGTTGAAATGTCTGATACTAGAGGGCATGCATTTAAGGTGAGGGGGGAAAGTTCAAAGGAGATGTGCGGGCAAGTTTTTTACACGGAAAGTGGTGGGTGCCTGGGGTGGTGGGGGAGGCAAATACGATAGAGGCATTTAAGAGGCTTTTAGATAGGCACATGAATGTGCAGAGAATGGAGGGATATGGAACATGTGCAGGCAGAAAGGATTAATGTAATTTGGCATCATTGGGTTAATGAGTTTGGCATAGCATCGTGGGCTGAAGGGCCTGTTCCTGTGCTGTACTGTTCTATGATACCCGTATCCATGACCAAATAAAGAATGAAAAAAAACCCTGAAACCATTGTTATTCATGCTTTTTTTGGCCTTGAAGACACATTCTTTCAGGTTCACATTGGCATCCTTTGCACTTAGGTTTTCTTTGGCTGGTATTACATTATACTTGTGAAACAGTTTTTTACCACCTTTGTTGAGACTGGGCCAAAAAATAAACTGCAAATACGAGCCAATATTCGAGGTTTCAGATCACGTAAAAGAGTTGCAAGCTCCCTTTTGCATTGGAGCATTGGTTGCAGAGCATGGCCTGCTTTTTAATGTAACTGTTTTAATCATTTGTCTCCAATCACAGAAATTCCACAAACCTTTTTGATCATTGAATTTTGGGGGAAAAAAACCTGGAAGAACTGATCTGTGAAAGCAATTTGTCCTCATAAGGAGATCACAGGGTCTCTGCAGTCTGCAAAGAGCTTTGATTAGCACTGGATCTGTTTAAAGATCTGCAATTTGAAATGTGCAGTCCTTTAATTGGATCCAGTGCTATGACCATGTCACCGTTCCTAATCCCTCCCCACCTGGTTCCATCTGCCCATCATCCCTCCCTTATCTGTTTCCACCTATCACTGACCAGCTTCTGTCTCAGCACTCGTAGCTCTCCCTCCCCTCATCTGGTCCCCCCTATTACCTACTAGTCCCTGTCTCACTCCTCTCTCACCCTTTTATACTGGCTGTCTTCCCTCTACACTCTCAGTCCTGATGCAGGGTCTCAACCTGAAATGTCGACCATCCCTTGGCCTCCACAGAAATTGCTTGACCCGCTGAGTTTTCTAAGCACCTGAAGCGTTAACTTTGTTTCCCTCTTCAAAGCTACTATGTGATCTGTTGAAGATTTCCAGCATTTTTCTGTTTCATGTCCCAATCTAATGTTGGGAGCTTACAAGCAGAATTTTGCATGGCCACCCGTTTCCTTGAGCACAAGTCCCTTTACCCAAGAGGCTTTCAACTTGTTTGGATCGGCACCAAGACTGACTGTGTTGTTCTTTGCTTCGTGGATGTCGGCTGATCTCTTGCCTGGTTAAAATCTGTTCCAATTTGGGATTAAGTGCTCTCACCTTCAGGAGAGTTTCAAAAGTTGTCAAAAGCAGCTTTGTACTACAATATTCTTGGCACTGCAAGATTCTGTTCATCAATGGCCAAATCCCCATGCTTTAGAATCCAAGATGGAAGGTTACATGTAAGCTTGCACATGTAGTTTTTAAAGATCCTCTGTTCTTTGAAATTGAAATTTATTGTACATAAAAAGAACACTTTCCTTGTTATATTGCCTTAAGTTTTGGCAAATTGGCCAGCTCAGCTCTACTTAACATATATCTCTATTTCAATGTGACAACTTTCTATCTTGAAGCCTTGCCCTAAATTACTTCTAAAGATGGTGTCGGAACTCAATATTAAGCAGGAAATTACCATTTTCTTTGTTCTAGCCATCACCTCATTAGTCTTGGTTGGAATGTGTACTTTCTTATGTGGATGTCAAGGGTTTCACCTGTAGTGTTGATACACCTAAACCCATTCATAAAACAGGCAACTTTTCATGTTTTGTGGAAATGCACTCTTGAACCTGAATTATCAGAATGATAACATAAGAAAATAACGTAGACTACAAACTGTTCAGTAAACTGAAGGTTTAATCTGCTCAATCTATTCTATTCTGGTTATTTCAAAATGTTACACTTATGTAATCTATAGACTCACTTGGAAGTATTTGCATGGTACCAGCAAAGATTAATCCAAACCAATGACACCTTGCAATTTTTATATCAACTTTTGACTTGAAGCAGATTTCATCCAGGTTAGGATAGCTACGTCCCACTTGGTTTTGAATGTTGGATAGGAACAGGATCAATTAAGAAGATATAGCTTTCTTGTCTGTAGTGACAGCAGATGATCCTTTCTATCTGCAGAACGGATTAGCCATTTAGTTTCCTTCACTTAAAGAGTGTTGCAATCTGCTCTATTCCAAAATTTAAGATAACCCCGCTGTTTTGCTTCTTTGAGAATGTCCATTTGCAATTTTTAGCTTTTGATTATGGTGTTTTCCTGTTCTGGAATTGGTGGGCCAGAGGACTGGGATCCAGTAGCAAAAGTCTGAAAATCTCATAAGAAGGGAGAAAACTGATTTTGAGAGAAAACTTGAATGTAATATCAAAACAAAGGCTAAAGTTTCTATGAATAAATCTCTGCTGTACTGATCCCAGGCTGTTGACCACCCCAAATTTAATTACAAATTCCATTACTGATGCTCAAGCCTTCAACTAAATAGGAAGAGGGCAGCTAAGGTAGATAGGAGATCTCTAGAGAATGAAGCTGATGAATTGTGAGGAGGTGTGAGGTCATGCACCTCGGAAAGAGGAGTCAAAAGGCAGATTATTATCAAAATGGAGAAAGACTGCAAATGAGTGAAGTTCAGAGAGATCCAGACATTTTAGTGCCTGAATCACAAAGTCCAGTGGTCTTTATTGTGAGGGTTTCGAGTTTAAGAATATGGAAATTTTGTTATAGTTGTACAGGGTGTTGGTGAGGCCACACCTGGAATACACTGCATAGTTTTGGTCCCCTGACCTAAAAAAGGATGTTGTGGCATTTGAGGCAGTCCAAAGGAGACTCACCAAACAAATTCCTGGGATGAGTGTGTTGCCTTATCAATAGAGGCTATAAACTTTTGGTCTGTATTCCTTAGAATTGAAAAGAATGGGAGGGGGGGTGACCTTCAAACATATAAGATACTAAGGGGGCTTGACAGGGTAAATGTTGAGATGTTTCACCAGTCAGAGAGTCATGAACAAGGGGACATAGCTGCAAAATAAGGGGCTGGTCATTTAAAATCGAGATGCATAGAAATCCCCTTTCTCAGAGGGCAGTGAATCTCTGGAATTCTCTCCTCCTGAGGGTGTTGGAGGCCACATGGTTGGATATATTTAAGATGGAGATAGATAAATATTTGAAAGATCAAGGAATTGAGGGTTATGGGGAACTGGCACAGAAGAAGAGTTGAGGCCAGCAATGATCATATTGAATGGCAGGGCAGGCTTGAGGGGCCTGGGAGCCACCTCCTGCTCATATTTTCTTGTGTTTGTATGTCAGAATAAGGGTAAACCATCTCAAAGTGAGATAAGAACCTTCTTCACTCAGAGGTGGCAAATCTTTGATCTCCTCTACCCTGGAGGTCTGTGGAAGATGTCATCGAGTTCATTCAAAACTGAGATTAATAGGTTTCTGGATATAAGAGAATTAAGGTATATAGGGATAGTTCAGGAAAACGTTGTGAAGGCAGGAGATCAGCCATGATCTTGATGAGATCCAAAGCAGACCTTTCCCAGTTCTTATGTTCCTAAGTCAGTTTGAATAATTTTTTAAGAAATTATTTGAAAGATAAGTCATGTGAATGAAATTACTGGTATCAAAAACTGCAATTAAATAAAATATAATTGTCCTTCTGATTTCCTATAAGATATATTCATGTATGATGAAAAACACGATGATGCTGGAGGAACTCAGCAGGCCAGGCAGCATCCATGGAGAAAAACAGATGGTCAATGTTTTGGGTCAGGACCCTTCTTCAGGACTGAAGATAGGAAAAGGGGAAACTCAATATACAGGAGGGAAAAACAGAGCAGTGAGAGGTGGACAAAAGAGGGGAGGCAGGGTGGGCACAAGATGGTGATAGGTAGATGCAGGTAAGAGAGTGATAAGCAGGTGTGGGGGAGGAGGGGAGAACAGATCCACTGGGGGATGGGTCAAAGGTAAGGAGAGAAAAAAGGGTTTAGGAAAAAGAGCGAGGCTGGGAAAGGGAAGAAAAGAAGAGGCATGGTTGGGGGGGTGGAAGGAAGGGGTTTGGGGATTACTTTAAGTGGGTGAATTCAATGTTCATGCCTTTAGGCTGCAAGGTTCCAAGACAGAAAATGAGGTTCTGTTGAGGTGGAATTCTCCTGGCAGTGGAGGATGCCGATAGTGTGGGAGGGGGAGTTGAAGTGACTGGCAACGGGGAGATGCAGACTCTTACCTGCATCTACCTATCACCACCTTGTGTCCACCCTGCCTCCCCTCTTTTGTCCACTGATCACGGCTCTGCTTTTCCTTCCTATATATTGGGCTTACCCTTTTCCTATCTTCAGTCCTGAATAAGGGTCCTGACCCGAAACATTGACTGCCTGCTTTTCTCCAAAGATGCTGCCTGGCCTGCTGAGTTCCTCCAACATCATAGTGTTTTTCATCTAGATTCCAGCATCTGCAGCCCTTTGTTTCTCTGGTATATTCAAGCAAATGTCTGTAGTAGCTTGAAGACCCACACTCAGCGTTTTAGGAACAGCTTCTTCCCCTCCACCATCGCATTTCTGAATGGCCCATGAACAACACCTCGTTATTCCTCTTTTGCACTATTTATTTATTTTTATGTCTTGCGCTGCCACAAAACAACGAATTTCACGACATATGTCAGTGGTAATAAACCTGATTCTGATTCTAAAATGCCAATGATAATCTGAAGAAGATTGGTCCTGACCTTGGAATTATGTTGATATTCCTTCATTGTCTCTGTGTCCAAATCTTGGAACTTCCTACCCAATAACACTTGGGTAGGAAACACAAACCACTCAGTAAATCAGGTAGCATCTCTGGAAATAGAAATGGAGTTAATGTTTCAGGTCCAAGACCCTTTGTCAGAACTGTTCTGTTCTGCAAAAAAGGTCTGTTTTGAGGAAGGGTCTCAGACCCGAAATGATGAAGGGTCTCAGACCTGAAACTCTGTTTCTCTTTCCATAGATGCTGTCTCACCTGCTGAATGTTTTCAGCATTTTGTCTTCATTTCAGATTTTCAACACTGTTGGAGCACCATCATGAGAGGGAATGCAGCACTTCAAGAAATTGGCTCACCACCACCAACTCAAGAGTGATTAGAGCTGGACAATAAATGCTGGCAGCAGCACTCAAGCCCAATAACTTTTTTTTTAAAAAGAAGGGAAGAATAGAAGGAGTGTATTCTTTGCAATGGATTGTGCAGAAATTTAAACATAGTCTGACCCATTTTGACCTACAAATTGTATTGGTGTTTATCCTCAGGAGCATATACCTAATGCCATGTGTCCATATGGTTTAAACTTTTTTTTTATTTTCCTTCCCTTCAACCATGAATCTAATCCATTCTTATAAATTGACCTACAATACGTTTCTGTCAATACCTCTTGAGAGTGCATTCCACAATCTCACAAACCATGTGTAAGTAAAAAAAAGTTCTTCCGGCTCTCTGCCACAATTTTCACACTTAAAAACTTTCCACCTAGTCTGCTCCTACTTTGCTTGTATTTGTAAACCTCTCTATCAAATCACCGGGTTATCTTCTCATATTGTAATGGTTCTTTATGGTTTACAATAAATATTTATTTGTATTTCCCCATACCAGATGCTGTACAGTACTTGAACCAATCTATCTTTACTGGTCTATTCCAGATCTTGTCTGGTGTTTGCATTGGTTCAGCATCCACACTCTCATCTTAAAGTCAGATGATTGTCTCTCCCAGTGAATCAAGAATGTCGTCTAGACTGACAGTGCAGTCCAGGACTGAGGAGGTGATGCACTGTCATCTTTCATATGGGATATTGACCTGAGATCCAAACTGCTCTCTCACTTGAATGTAAAAAAAATTCCAGTACTTTGAAGTAGAATCTGGGAGTTTTCCCTCATTTCCTGGTGTGTTAAATAAAGGAGAAGAGAATTAAAATTAACGTTATGAAAAGCCATTCAATGCAGAGGGAGTTGAATGAATATATGGTGAGGAAAATCTTGCAAAGCGATGGAGAAGGGGCAGGAGTTGTAACTTGTGAATTGCTCAGGTAGAGAGCCAGTGTGAAAAATGTGGGCGAAATGGCCTTCCATCAGTGTTGTAACCATTCTATGATTCTATTTAAATTATTGGATTATCTGGCAGTTGAAAGCTTGAACATCAATAATGGAGGAATTAAATTTGGGGTGGTCAAGAGCCTGGGATCAGAAGAGCACTGATTTACCATGCTGAATGACATTACAAAGCGATGGAGGGTAAACCTCTTAGATAACTTTGAAAGCAAGGATGAGACTTTTAAAATCAAAGTATTGCTTAAACGGGACTAGTAAACATAGGGATGATGTGTGAGTGTATTCAAACATGGGCTGCAGAGTAATGACTGACCTCAAGATTACAGGGGAGAGAAGCAGAGAGGCCAGCCAGCTGTGTGTTGGAATAGTGGCAAGAAAGCTGTGGACAAGTGTTTTAGCTGCAGATAAATTGAGGCTGAAGTGGAGTTAGTGATACAGTGGTGGGAACCTTGTTAATATTACCTGGAAACTTCCTTTACTTTTGAGAAATATTTAGAATGCCCCATATTTTAGTAGCATCCAAAAGTTTCGAGTCATTTTCTTCTAACCTTGTATCCAAACAACTGAAGTACACAGTGAATAACAGTAAACGTAAAAGATCTGTGGAACTACTGATGAGCAATTTCCCGAGCAATTCCACACTTGCTAAAAATGAATAAAGTACGTATGTTTAATAAACCTTATTTTTCTTTATAGACCACCGTTACTGCAAATATATAAGTAGCTGTAACATAGTAATTGTGAGGCTGGGCAAACAACCTAGAGGTCAGGAATATAAATCCCACCATGGCAAGCTGTAAAATTGAGATCAATAAATCTGGTAATTTGTGAGGTTGCTAGTGCCAGTTAAAATGACCGTAAAAACCCAACTGGTTCATTAATGTCCTTCAGATAAGAGACCTGGCACTTCTGCTTGTTCTGGCCGTTTTGCGATTCAAGGCCCAGAATACGTGTTCTCCTCTGGGGAGCTAGAGATGGCAATAAAAAGTCTTGCTAATGTCACCTATATCTTCAGAAGCCAGGGGAAAAAAAAGCAGATGCATTTTTGTAACTGACGCCACAACATAAAGATGACTTTAAAATGAGGGAATGTTTAGTGACTGTTTATTGAAAGTATCCAGATCAAGCAAAGCTATTCTCAAAAGCATGATTAAAATAGAAACATTTTTATCAAGTTGGCTTTAGTTTTGAACAAATTGTAGCGGTTGCTACCGCGGAATAAAACAAGACTCTATTCGGAGGATTGCCAAACAGAACTGGTTTATTTTCCCGCCTTGCGCGGGCCCTTTAAGGGAGAATGTTCCTGCCCAAAACAACCGGCAATGATGTAAGTCCTACGTCATCAGGACTTTCCCGCATGCGGGTTCTCCCCGTCGCTCGGAAAGACGAGGTCCGCCGCCATCTTGGGCCTCGTCGCTCCGACGCTGCGCGACCCGACTGCTGAGCCAGTTCACCCGACTAGACGGTGAGTCGCCACACAACCCCCCCCCCCCCCCAGAACCGGCGAGACAGTCCCCAAGGTCCGTGGGCTGTGCCAGCTGCCGCTTAGGGGGGCGGCCTCTGCGTCGTGGCGTGGCAACCTCGACAGGCTGTTGCAGATCCAAATGGGCTGGTTTGAGGCGGTCCGCCGTGAAAACCTGTTCCCTGCCTCCAATGTCCAAAATAAAAGTGGATCCGTTATTCCGTATGACTCGGAACGGTCCCTCATATGGTCGTTGCAATGGCGCCCGAGGTGTGCCCCTGCGAACGAAAACAAACTTACAGTCCCGTAGTTCCTTGGGCTGGCAAGATGGGGCTTGACCATGCCGTGAGGTGGGAATCGGGGCCAAGGCGCCAAGCTTCTCGCACAGTCTTTGTAGGACTGCTGGGGGTTGTTCCCCTTGGTCCCGAAGGGCCCGTATACAAGCTCAGCTGACGAAGTGCGGAGGTCTTCTTTGGGGGCAGTGCGTCTGCCGAGTAGGACCCAAGGCAGCTCATCAACCCAGTTAGGACCCTTCAGGTGGGCCATCAAGGCCGATTTCTGATGGCGGTGAAAACGTTCCATCAACCCGTTTGATTGAGGATGGTAGGCCGTGGTGGTGTGCAGCTGCGTCCCTAGCAGGTTCGCTAATGCAGCCCAGAGACTGGAAGTGAATTGGGTGCCTCTGTCTGAAGTGATGTGGGCCGGAACGCCAAAACATGAGACCCAAGTTGTGAGCAGCGCCCGGGCGCAGGAATCAGTTGTGATGTCAACCAGGGGGGTTGCCTCAGGCCACCTCGTGAACCGGTCCACGATGGTAAGGAGGTACCGGGCTCCTCTTGAAACCGGCAGAGGGCCCACGAGGTCGACGTGTATGTGGTCGAACCTCCTACGGGTAGGCTCGAACTGCTGTGGTGGGACCTTGGTGTGTCGCTGGATTTTTGACGTCTGGCAGTGTGGACAAGTCCTGGCCCACTCACTGACCTGTTTGCGCAGGCCATGCCAGACAAATTTGCTGACGACCAGTCGGACAGTACATCTGATGGACGGGTGCGCCAACCCATGTACCGAGTCAAAAACGCGTCTCCGCCAGGCTGCAGGGACTATAGGGCGGGGCTGACCAGTCGCAACGTCGCAAAGTAGGGTCCGCTGACCTGGACCAACCAAGAAATCTCGGAGCTGCAGACCCGAGACTGCGGTTCGGTAGCTGGGCAGTTCGTCGTCGGCTTGCTGTGCGTCAGCTAGGGCCGTGTAGTCGACACCCAAGGATAGGTTGTGGATGGTTGGTCTGGAAAGTGCATCAGCAACGACATTATCCTTTCCGGAGACATGTTGGATGTCAGTTGTGAACTCGGAAATGTAGGATAAATGTCTCTGCTGACGAGCTGACCAGGGATCGGAGACTTTGGAGAAGGCAAAGGACAGAGGCTTATGATCGGTGAAAGCGGTGAAAGGCCTGCCTTTTAGAAAGTGTCGGAAATGCTGGACCGCCAGATACAGCGCTAGAAGTTCCCGATCAAAAGCGCTGTACTTCAGTTCGGGCGGTCTAAGGTGCTTGCTGAAAAATGCCAAGGGTTGCCAGCGGCCTTCGAGTAGCTGTTCCAGTACCCCACCCACCGCGGTGTTGGACGCGTCTACCGTGAGGGCAGTCGGGACGTCAGTCCTGGGATGTACCAGCATCGTGGCGTCTGCCAGGGCGTCTTTGGCCTTAACGAAAGCAGCCGCAGCCTCGTCAGTCCAGGTGATGTCCTTGCCCTTACCAGCCAGCAGCGAGAACAGAGGGCGCATGATACGGGCTGCTGCAGGGATGAAACGATGGTAAAAGTTGACCATCCCAAGGAATTCCTGTAGGCCTGTGACTGTGTCGGGGCGGGCAAATTGGCAGATAGCATCCACCTTGGCGGGTAGGGGTGTTGCCCCGTCGCTGGTGATTTTGTGGCCGATGAAATCGATAGAGTTAAGTCCGAATTGGCACTTGGACGGGTTAATCGTGAGGCCGAAATCGCGGAGGCGGGAATACAGCTGGCGGAGGTGGGAAAGGTGTTCCTGGCAGTTACGGCTGGCGATCAGCATGTCGTCCATTTCGCGGGTCGAAAAGCCGTTTGGACCGTCGGGGTCACCAATGTAGCGGTTGCTACCGCGGAATAAAACAAGACTCTACTCGGAGGATTGCCAAACAGAACTGGTTTATTTTCCCGCCTTGCGCGGGCCCTTTAAGGGAGAATGTTCCCGCCCAAGACAACCGGCAATGACGTAAGTCCTACGTCATCAGGACTTTCCCGCGCGCGGGTTCTCCCCGTCGCTCGGAAAGACGAGGCCCGCCGCCATCTTGGGCCTCGCCGCTCCGACGCCGCGCGACCCGACTGCCGAGCCGGTTCACCCGACTAGACGGTGAGTCGCCACAAAATATTATTATTTTTCTTGACCTTTGCTTTATGTTATAAGGAATAACTAAAATGAGTAGCTGTATGCTATTAAAATATCAATTATGTAAGTACTTTCTGCCCAAACAAGGAAAGCAGAGCATCCATGTAGATACTTGCCTCAGAAAAATGAGTGCCTACTAATAATTGGTAATTTTCATTTCACTATAAATGCAAGAGAAATCTGAATTAAGATGAATGGCAGCACAATTATAGTCAAAGAATGATTCACAGACTTTATTCCAAGCACATAAAACATGACAGATTGCCTTGATTAGCCCTGGATATTATCAGATGCCTGTCTAAAATAATTTTCATACTTGTGACTTAAGTTGAAATAACATCAGTATGGGTCATTTTGTGCTGGAGGTAGATTAAGTTCAATACTTTGTTTAAAAAGAAATAGACTAATTTATTTCTTCAGTTAAAATATCTTTGTTAGTTGAAGATGAATGGTAAATGTGGGCTTTATTATTAATGTCAACATCCTGTGAATAAGTGGGGGAAAAAAGCTGCTGAAATCCTCATCACGTTCAATTTATCACATTCAATTTTGCTAATCCATTGCTCGTTGACACCCATCTCCATCTCCAATAAAGATCAGCACACCCTCTTGGCTGTCAAACTTAACTTTCACCTAATCCTATTCGCCTTGCACCCTGGTTGTTGTGTTGGCGGTGGAAAATTCTTGCAGAAAGTCCATAGTTGATAATAGTTTGGAAGGTCCCACTCATTGCTCGCCAGTTATACAGCCACAGCATTCTCCATTCCTTCACCCTCCTTTGTATATTCCTAATGGAGTTGAGCAGTCAGCATGAGTGGTATTTGCAGCATGAAGCAAACGTAGTGGTGTGTGCTGAAGAAAATGTGACTGGTCTTCACTCATACTACTATTGTTTGTGTTAATGATTTGGATGAGAATGTAGGTGGCATGATTAGTAAGTTTGCAGATTCGACCAAAACTGGTTATATAGTGGACAGTGAAGAAGGTTGTTGAAGGATCTAGATCAACTGGGAAAGAGGGGAAAGGAATGGCAGATGGAAATTAACTCAGACAAGTGTAGAGTGATGTGGGAAGCTAAACCAGGGCAGGACATACATAGTGAATGACGGGGCCCTGGAGAGTGTTGTAGAACAGAGAGACCTTGGGGCACAAATACATAATTTGCTAGAGGTGGCAACACAGGTAGACAGGGTGGTGAAGAAGTTGTCTGACATGCTTATCTTCATTGGCAGGGCAGTGAATACATGATTTGGGATGTTAGGTTACAACTCAATTGTATGAGATGTTGGTGAGATCGCACTTGGAATATTGGAATGTTGCACTTGGAATAGGGATGGTCAATAAATGCTGACCTTGCTGGTGTCACCCAGACATCAGTCACTTCCCTGAGGCAAATATCTGCTGATGCTCTGATTTCCTTGTTTGGGTAAAAAGTACTTCCATAATTTATATTTTAATAGCACATTGCAACTCAAGCACGTTGTAACCCTTGCAACATAAAGCAAAAGTCAAAAAAATTTACGTTTTTCAAAATTAAAGCCAACTTGATATAAATGTTTCTATTTTAATCATCCTTTTGGAGAATAGCTTTGCATGATCTGTATACTTTAACTAAACAATCACTAAACATTTTAAATATGTAAAGAAAAATCTGACGTGCCATCAAACCGTCATGGTCTTGGCTGCAGGAACAGCATTCCAGGTTGGAAGGTATGCTGATTGCAGAACTGCCCACTTTCCAGGCTCTAGTTCCTTGCTGTAGCACAGAGCACCAATAGACACTCAGAATCCCCCCTACCTCCACAACAGGTAATTGAGACAGCACTGATGTCAGTAGGCATACCTGGACTGTTGAATGGCAGGTAGCCTCTGGTTCTGTGAATCCTGTGGAAGGAATCTTGACTCTAGGGTCAGGAAAATAGATTCATATTGGGGGAGATGAATAGCATAGCCAAGTATAAACCTGCATTTGAGTAGATGCAGCATAAAGTGATTACGTAATGACATAAATCAGCAGGTCATAAACATTTTCCTGCTTCCTTGCACTTTGAGCCGGGTCCATTCTCATTTTGAATCTCAATCCTCTTTAGCAACCTGCTGCTGAACTGGACCAATTAGCCACATCAAATTATCTAAATCCTTGGTCCCATGATCTATTATGTCTGCAGATCAAGTAAAGGGAAGTGGGAAACTTGTTAACTGGGATATAACCTCTAATTGAATATCGCTTTGTGAGCATAATTGATTGCCACATCTAACCATGGATTAAACATGGGGGGGTGGGTCGATCCAGGGATTTCCTGGTTGGTTTGCTTCTGGAACAGGCCAAGGTGGCCATTCATGGGTTGAGGCAGTGGGCACTCGAGGGTTCTGCCCAAGCTTGATTGCCTGCCCCTCTTCTGGGGTCATGTCTGTGCCCGTGTGTCACTAGAGAAGGAGCATGTGGTACCCACGAGTACAATGGGGGATTTCCGGGACTGGTGGGTACCACCATGAGCTCGAATGCATTCTAGATAGTAATGACTGTGTTATAATTTGAAACTGTAAATAGTGTGAATCATGAAGTACTGTAATATTGTAGTAATGTGATTCTGTAATCACTGAATAAACCACCTTCGGAAAAGGGAAAAAAATGGATTAAACTTGCTCCCAGGATCAATCAGATGATCAAGGGAGTGAAGATGAGCAGTACCTGTGAAATGTATGCAGGAAAAGTCGTCTCTAGATCTTGAAGGTGCTATCAGAGTATCCTGGGCATCTAACTGCCACGCACAATGCAGCCCAATATGATTGGCAAATGCAGCTGGGATAATGTTTAGCACCAGAACTTTCTTCCCTTTTTGCATTGTCTTCCCAGAACCCAGATTTAATATTTTAGCGTTTAAATGCTTCCTTTAGCCAGATTGTGTGACCTGATTCTGTCCTTGCCACTTCTGAATTCTTCATTCATGCAGGTGTATAACATCTGCCTTTGCTGCACCAGTGGCACTCGTACCATCAATTGCTTGGATATATCTTGGAGTTCCCTCTCTGAGTGCCTCTTGCCTCTCCACCTCCCAGGTCCTTCAACACATACTTTAATATCTACTTCGGGAACTAAACTTTGGTTCTGATTTATGATGGTTTGACTTGCATTATTTGTTCATGCAAGTTGTTGTGGTAACTGTTATAAAATTAAATATTCCAGACAAAACATTGTTAATTCTTTAAACTCCCATTGTCAAATTTCAGACATAGTGAATTTGAAGGAAGATAAGATTTAAGATTTCTTTATTAGTTACATGTACATCAAAACACACAGTGAAATGCATCTTTTGTATAGAGTGTTCTGGTGGCAGCTTCAGTGTCGCCACGCTTACGGTGCCAACATAGCATGCCCACAACTTCCTAACCCGTACGTCTTTGGAATGTCGGAGGAAACCAGAGCACCTGGAGGAAACCCACGCAGACACGGGGAGAACGTGCAAACTCCTTACAGACAGCGGCCGGAATTGAACCCAGGTCGCTGGCACTGTAATAGCATTTTGCTAACCGCTACACTAACATGCCATAAGTGAATAACCCAGGACTTTTGACTTATTTTACAGAAGCATAAATGGTCTGTGAGGAACATTGTGCCTTTCTCTGAGCAATGTCTTATTTAAGGAATTAGCACAAGGATATATTTGAAAATAGCTTCAACTTGCATTTTATTAAGTGGTGGACTGTAGGTCGTTCATCATCAATAGTTAAAATGGAATTCAAATAAAAAGCAAATAGATACAGGGAATGTTTGCAGTAGTTTTTGATCACATATGTTTTACAGAGCTTATGAAATAGAATTCACCTAAAGGTGAGATCATCATTTTCTGCAGCATTTATTTTCCATTTATCTTGCCACATCAGGCAGACATTACATTTGGAGACGGTATATTCTGAAGGTAGTTTTCTAAAATGAAAACGGCTGACTGTAAAATCATACTCTTCAAACAAATGCTGTGCTATATATAATATGGCATATGATATACAAGTAAAGCAACTCTGGGGTAGGCATAGGGTATTTGCATTAGAAATTGTGCTTTTTTTATGCTTGGCATATGTTTTTGAAGTATTAATACATGGGTTTGTAAATTTAGTTAATCTGCAATTTACCACTCGTTCTATTATACTCTCCACTAGAGTTGCTGTTGTTTCTGGCAACTATGTTTGTTAAATATAACAGAATGATGTTTACAATGCTGAGTGAGGAATAATTAACATTCTCATTATGTGCCAAAAATTCCACTGTGAAATTAGTATGTTTTGTGTTACTTTTAATGCCTGTAAAATGATTGTAATGCATACCAACGTCCATCCCAGTGAAGCAACATTTTCATTGCTAGCTTTTCTAACTATATGGTTGAAAGCTTCCCAGCTATACAGGTCCTCCCCAGGTTATGACTGGGTTCCGTTCCTGAGAAATGTTCGTAACCCAAACAGTTCACAAGTCAGAAATGTTTACTGCCTGGAAATATATTTGAATAAAAACTAGTGTAAAGTGCAGTTAAACCGGGGCATTTAACCCAACCATTCAAATATTGCTGCAAGCCGAGTTCCCACGTGGCAGCAGATGCCTGCAGCCCTGTAGCAGCCAGCAAATCCATCCCGCTGATCTACCAAATGCCCGTTCATATGTACGGGCTCTACATAAGTTGGGCATTCATAACCTGGGGAGGATATAACCTGTTTATAATAAGTAGCCAGGTATGGCAAAGGTTAAATTAATAGAGTAAATGGTTAACAAAATAACCATATGTATAAATACATCGCGTGGTTTATTAATGAACTAAGTAGCTTGTTGAGTTAAGGATGAAGCTTGCAGTCACAGCAAAAAACATCACCATCTCAAAGCCTCTTGAGTCTGAAACAACGTGGACTTCAGACTGTAATTTTCAGAAAATTTTAAACCAAGTTTGAACAAATTAAATATGGCCTTTACCTGAAAGATTTAATGTGTCTTCAGTACCTTTATTTTAGTGTACCTGTTTTTTTCTCTTTGAAGGTCTGTTGCAGATTTGCAAAGAAACATAGTTTAATTAGAAGAGCAAGGATCCTTGTAATTGTAAGGCACTAATAATTATCATAGGAGTCTTGAAGAATGTCAAGGGTAGATTTAATGGGTATTGTCATGCACACTTTCATTAAACCTATTACTATCGTTGAGTAGTGCTTATGTCAGAGACACTTCTGTCCTTCAAGTTACTGTTATATACCCTCTTAAAAATATTTTGTAGTGGTAGCTGTATCCAGTCATGATACTGTTGTGAACTGTAACAGACTTGTTACGACTGTGAAGGTAGGTGAGTTTTCTATCAGCGTTCACTAGTTTAGAGAGATGGTATGTTTTTTTGTGACAGTTTAGATGCATCTATTTTCATTCAAGTGGAACCCTGTTTACAATGCTTGGTTCCTGCCTGGCTGAAACTCCACTGTCCCATTGAGGAAAGGTCTGTGCAAGCATGGATGTGCGTACACATTCCCGTCCAACAATTAGAGATTGAAATGCTGAGAAGGCGTGGAGTGGAAGAAACTTTGAACTAAACACTTGACTTAAGCTGAGGTCATTTTAAGGAGACCACCAGAGCACTTTTATGAACTAGGTATGATGACCATTCTGGACTTGTACACCATGCTGTGTTGAAATGAAGCGGTGTGAGACTCTAGCCTCCAGAATGACGTTGCACTGCATCTTCGAATTTACACTGCCATGTGGCAGGGTGGTAGTGGAAGGTGCAGGCAAAAATGCACCTGAAGTGTCGTTAATTTACTGCCTTGTCTTGTAGGATTAACTGTCTTCATTTTCTGGAGCTATCATTCACAGCTTGTTATTGCATTTAATTTGCAAGTCTGAATAAATCTGAACATTTTGATGATTGAAAACTGCTTCACAATGTGTTTTTGAAAACATTCAAAGTTAATATTGCACTGATACTTTTTTTTGCAATTTATGTAATTCTGTATAAAGCTCTTATAATTTTATACCAACAAAGTCTGTAGAACATTAAATCTCTTAAGTGTGGAGAAATAGCTCCACCATTTAGAGTTCCTGATTATTTAAGTACAGCAGACTACTTCATTTGCAATTTTCTTTTATTAGGTGTGAAATCCCAGAATCCATTGCCAACTCTGGAGGGTTCTATCCAAAACGTTGAGTTGAAGTTCTGTAGCACATCATTGGTAAAATGTGTTTCGGGGACCATGGGATCAATAAAAGCTTGTGCCAAAGCCCCAGGTATGTGCAGCTGGAACATGTAAAAGTTTATTGCCTGTACAGGAGAATTGGCTGATCTCTTTATAAGGGAAGTCGCTGAAATTAGAGTTTGCTTTGTCTGCCATGAATCAGCTTTTTCCCCCAAAAGATTTGTTGTTTTGTCAGTGGACAATCTTATTATGTTAAAAATTGTACCTATTACATGCAATGATTAGGCAGTGAAAATAGTAATCTTTTTTACAATCCGATCTAAACTGTTTTGGTCTTTGCATGTATTCCCCGAAGTTTCGCTCTTAAGAATTACTGTACACTTTTTTGACACACAGGCATCTGTATAAGCCTCACTTAAGGTGTGTGCATGTGGTTTGCTCCACTTTGTTAAAGCAGGACATTTAGTTACACATGACAATAATAAACCAAATCCAATTCCAAAATGTTGCCAGATAACATGCATTCAGAATTGTGTTGATTAATTTAAATTAACTTCGGTTGATAGATTAAGTCTATTAAATACAGCCTTCAATTTTAACACATTTCAATCAAATTCTTATGTACATCCACAGAGCAATTCAAAAATCTAGGCGGAGCACAGTTTCTTTCATACACATGTGAGCCATAAAGTTTAATACGGTAGAAATTTGTCCTATGTATTAAGCACTAAATGCTTGATGTGGAAATGAATGTGCATTGAACTCCACCTCTAAATTCAATAGAACTGAATTTCAGAAGTGAAGTTCAATAGGCAATTGCTACTACATTGTGCATTTAGAATGCATAGCAGAGGAGAGTTTTGATCCTTTTTTAAGGAATGGTTCCAAATTCTAGATTGGAAATCTGTATACAGTTCACAATAATGCTTGGCTTTAAAAGGAGATAGTATTTAACATTTTTTTCTTCAAATTGCTTTATAAATAACACTGTTAGGAAAAAAGCCAAAAGCATAACTGGGTAGTACAGTGGATTATCATACAGATCTAAAATGATGAGATTAAAATCTTTCTTGTAGATAGTCGGTGTGAAAGCTTAATCATCTTCACCTGTTTTCTAATGACTGAGCTCGTAGCGCTATACTTCTTTCCTATCTTTGCATTAAGTTTACCGTGCTTTTATGAACCATTGCCAGGATGTCTGATTTCACAAGCGGAAAACATTTCAACTGTCCAACTGAGCTTGTTGTTTTGAAGTTAAGGCACCTTGAAGAAATTAGATGGAGTTTGAGCATCTGTCCGTCCTTCAAATAACAGCACTGTTTTTCCTTTGAGATTGGCTTCTTTAATGGAAGTTAAGTTGATGCTGCTTTCCACCATCTACAATGTACAGGCCAGGAGTGTGATGGAATTCTCTCCACTTGCGAGGAGGAATTCCGTTCCAATAATACTCTAGACTTGATACTGTCCAGGGCAAAGCAGCCTGCTTGATTAGCACCCCATCCACATGAAGTGTGTTCACTGTTTTAATACATTCTTTCTCTTCGACACCAGCATGGCTGCAGTGTGTACCATGTACAGGAATATATTGTAGTTACACAACTAGACTACTTCAACATCACTTTCTAAACCCTTCTCTCCTACCACCATGATAAACAAGAGGAACAAGCAAAAAATCTGATGATGCTGTAACTCTGACATAAAAACACCAGTGGAGTCACAAGAGAGTGCAGATGCTGAAATCTAGAGCAATTTGCTGGAGGAACTCTGCGGGTCGAGCAATATCCGAGGGGGGAAAGGAATTGCCAGCATTTCGGGTCGAAACCCTGCATCGGAACTAAGAGTGGAGAGGGAAGATAGGGGGAGTGGTGTAACAGGGGCCAGTAGGTGATTGGTGTATCCTGGGAGAGGTGAAGGGTGATGAGCAGATCGAGCCAGGTAAGGGAGGGGGGGAGTGGGTGGAGTTAGGAGACTGAGGCAGGTAGGTGATAGATGGAGGCAGACAAAAGAAAAGGCAAATGGAGCCAGGAGGATGAAGGTGGAGATAGCTGCTGGAAGGTGATAAGCAAGAACACAAAGGCTGCCAGTTCTGGATAAATAAAGAAGGTGAAAATGAAAACTATTAGGGGAGGGGTGAAGGGCAGATGGAACCAGAACCAGGTAGGGATTGGAGGGGGAGGTGAGAGAAGAGAGGAGCCAGTGGGTGAGATAAATGGGTAGTAGGTGGATGGAACCTGGAGAGGGGGGGGGAGGGAGAGGAAAATGGGTGATGGGGGGGGAGGGGTGCTGGAGGGGGTATGGGCAAGCATACAAAAATGGGAAGACCAGAGGAGAATCAGGAGGGGGTGGGGGAAGAAATACAGGATGTGAAGGTTGCCCAAACCTGGAAAATTCAATGTTCATACCATTGGGTTGTAGACTATCCAGGTAGAATATGAGGTGTTTGCTTTGGGCTTCACCCTTGCAGTGGAAAGGGCCGAGGTCGGTGTGGGGGTGGGAAGGGGAATTGAAATGGCATGCAACTGGGAGCTCGGGATCGTCACTGTGGACAGAGCACAAGTCTCTTCAAATCAGTCGCCTAGTCAAGTGTAGACATTGGCCTTGATATGCAAAGGCATTTCTCTTGTCCAGTTTCCTCATCATCAATATCCTGGAGGTCATCATTGGACAGAAACTCGGCAGGACCACCCCATAATACTGTGGCTACCTCAGTAGGACATGTCTGCATAGCCTGAAGTGCTTCACTTTTTGACTCTACAAATTATCGACTTCTGTATACCATGTAAAAGTGTCATCAGAGATGCAACAAAATTCTGGAGCAAACTGTTTGTTTGGTAGTTACTCCACTGACCAGCTTAAATATCCTCAAAGTCCACCACCTTTATATTGTGGTGGGAATATCTACAGGTGTCATGGCAACAGATTCCCATCGTTTCCTTGGCACCACCTCCCAATTCCGTAGGCACTGTCCAGAGTCATAGAGATCCATAGAGTCATAGAGCAACACAGCATGGATACAGGCCCTTCGGCCCAACCAGTCAGTGTTGACCACACTGTCCACCCAGTCCTAATTTCCTGCTGTCAGCTCATATCCCTCTCAGCCCCGCTCCTCCAGGTACCTATCCAAGTGCTTAATGATACTAGTGTACCTGCCTCCTGTCTACAAGGACAAGAGCCCACAGCAGCCATATTTTGACTTCAATGTTCAACATTGTTCCTTCATAACTGTTGGGACACTGTCCTGGAACTTTCTCACTGACAACATTATGGGAGTAGCATCCCCAGATGGACTGTGGTGGTTCAAGAAAGCATCTGCTCATGCAGAACTATGGATGGACCACAAAATGTTGACCTTGCGAGTGAAAAAGTAAATAAAACAATAGACCATATCTGACTGAAGATTCAAGCATTTCAAATTTGGAAATACAAGCCATTGGTGCATAGAAACTTATTTCATCCCACCCACCAGACTGACTGAAACTTCAATACCCCAACTCTGAATGTTTAGCTGGCCCACCCACATTAAAAATTCACAGGATGAACCTCATTTATCTTTTTGCTCTTACTACCTTGAAATGTTCTATGTCCTTGGTTTTTCAAAAGGTATATAACTGGCTCTATCATGTTTCTCTTTTATTGTTCTGCTTTGCTCTTTTATTCTTTTGCTCCTTTATTTCTTTTTCTCAAGGAATTCTGACAAACCTCTGAGGCTCCTTCTGACATTATTTAGCTTCCGTTTTGAATATCGGGCTAACAGTTCTGGCCAGTAAGTTTATTGCCTTGGTTTGAAATAATGGTACTCCAACTTCTATGATCCCAATGTCAATAATTGTCTCATTATTGAGACTGATTATTCATTCAGACAAATCCTTTTGTGAAACCTGCATTTTCAAAGGGTGGGTGGTCACCCAGAGGAATGTTTAATACACCACCAAAGATCTTAATCCAGTATCCTATTGAGATTATTGGCTCTAATAACTCCAGTTAGTTCTAAATATTTAGTTAATTGTCATGGTGCATTGCTCATATAGCAGTTTCTTGAGTCCATTATAACAGTACAGGCTGTCCCTGGGTAATAAACAGGTTCTGTTTTTACAGGCGCCCTTAAATCAATTTTGTCCATAAATTGGAAAATATACAAAAATCACTCAGTGTGGTAACCACACCACCAGAGTATTGTAATGAATGACATCAAAAACTGAAACATAAGACTGATAAGAAAGAGCAATTAATAAAAGTGGAGAGAGAGGGGAAAACTAGTTCTGCTGTTTGTAGGAACAAACGTATGTATGTACATCAGAATTTAGAATTTAATAATATTATGGGAGCTCATTTGTATCTATGGGTGTTCATAAGTCAGATGTTTGTAACCCGAATCAGAACAAGAATCCAATTTATTATCACTGACTTATATGATGTGAAATTAGAACAGAAATGAGAAGAGATTTCTGTAGCCAGAGGGTCGTGGATTTGTGGAATTCTTTGCCACATACAGCTGTGGAGGCCTGATCGTTGGGGGTGTTTAAGGAGGAGATTGATAGCCATCTAATTAGTCAAGGTATCAAGGGATATGGGGAAAAGGCCGGGAATTGGGGCTAGATGGGAATAGTTTAGCTCATGGTGAGGTAGCGGAGCAGACTCGATGGGCTGAATGGCCTACTTCTGCTCCTTTGTCTTGTGATCTTGTTTAATTTGTTTTGTGGTAGCAGTACAATGCAAAGACATAAAATTATTATAAATTACAAAAATAAATAAATACTGCAAAACAAAAGGGATAACGAGGTAGTGATCATGGGTTCATGGACCATTTAGAAATCTGATGGTGGAGGGGAAGAAGCTGTTCCTGAATCATTGAGTGTGAGTTTTCAGGCTCCTGTACCTCCTCTCCGATGGTAGTAACAAGAAGAGGGCATGTCCCGGATGGTGAGGGTCCTCAGTGATGGATGCTGCCTTCTTGAGGCACCGCCTCTTTGAAGATGTCCTCGATGGTGGGGAGAGTTGTGCCCGGGATGGAGCTGGCTGAGTCTATAACTGTCTACAGCCCTTTGCGATCCTATGCGATCCTGACCCGGAGATAGCCTGTAACTGCAAACTGTTTAACTGGCTATAAAGTCCAAAATGATGTGAAAGTCCAGAAGGATCAAAGGGGGTTAAAACTAGTTCTGGTTTCTGGTCATCCAAATTATCTCTTTTAGTTTAAATTTGGTATTTAATGATTATATATTCCTCGATCATAGTACACAAAGTTTTCAACATGCAATATCTTTCTTCCTATAGTATTGTTGTCAACCAAGGACTTCAATGTTAACGATAGGAATTTATTAGCTTTGGTATCAGACCTGTTATTCTAAGTGACCACACCCAAACTTTGGTCTGAGATAGCATCAGAACTTCATTTCTGTTGTATGATTCTTTTGCAGTCTGAATGCGAGTTGTGGAGTTCAGAGGGCAGGCCTAACCTACCTGAGCTTTCCTGTGAAAGGATTACTCCTGCTCTTCTACTTTCTCTCCATTGACCTGAAACATTTCCCTGTACTCGTATATCAAAATAAGTTTTGAATGTTACTTCTCACTTTTCCTTCGTCCTCTTTAGGGTAGTGCATTCTGGATCTGAACGGGAAGTAAGTGTTAAAGGGGACTTCTCATTTGGTTTGTTTACTATTTTTCTTAAATCTGGATATTCACTGATGCTGTGGAAAGAATTCCTCCTCCTTTATTCTATCAAAACCCCAACTTAATTTGATCCTTCTCTGCTCTACGGGTCAAATACCGCCTCCACGTAATTGGTGTAAATTCCAATTTGTGTATGGCACATGGACTCTAATAGAGAAAAATCCATACAGACATATCTTAAAACTCTTTGGGTAAATACATTTGCTACAGAAGAAAATTAACTGGCATGTTCAGTACACTGTGTGACATAATTATCAACAAAAAATATTCATCTGGGCTTTATCTCATTAGAGTTATTAAGTATCAGCTGCAGACATCCATATCCATAAGCAGCTTTATCCACTAATAAATGATCACTCTCAGTAGTGGAGGTATAATGGCCTAGAAATTGGGCGTTACCTCAATTTGAAGCTTAATGTATGTCATCCTTGTACCTAACGACAATTGTGACCACCAAGGTTGAAGTAATGGTACCCCAGCTTCTGTAATCGCAGTGTGAATCACTTCAACATTTGAGACTGACTCTTCAAATACACAGATACCAGTTAGCCACTTGTCTTTATTTACTTATTATCTGTGAGCAGCTAATGTCAGCTTGAGGTCTCAGAAGCAGCTTCCTTGTCATGGAGGAGTTGGGAGAACTGGGATGGTGGTGGGATATTCGGAGGAAGAACATTAATTCAAGCAGCTGTGACGCTAGCTGAAGTTCTTGGCAATTATGTGAGGGAAGGGAGGAACCTGAAGGTATAGGCATTGCTACCCAGATTCCACCTATTTTGTAAGGTAAAGATAAAGATTTGACGCTTACCTTTTCAGATGGCAGCCATCCTTTAAGAGCTGCAGGTTTGGATTCTTAGTGCCTGAAGCACTTGACCACAAATACATGGCACTTACTGTGGTCAGTTGTGATCACATTTTATAAAATGGGTCTTAAACAGGTGGGGTTAAGATGCCTTTTTTTTGGTTATGCACTGTGGGCTGCTATGGAGGAGCTTTAACCAGCATTGTTGCAACTTTCTGTGTTAACTGTTTGGTTGTATTCCAACCATCTCCTTGGGGAGCCTCTCTATGGCTGTAAAAGAAGCACATAGACCCCAATTTTAAGGCCATTAGGTACTTACTGACAATTCTTGGCTTGTGGCATGGATCTGTTTAAAGAAAATCAGATTCTCCTTTCAATCTTTTGTTATATTGTTGGTTTGCTGTGGCATATGATACAATATATGAAAAAAAAAGTTAAATTAATTATATTGGACAGTATTGTATTCCTATGAAATAACTCTTCAGTTGCCAAGATTCCGCACAGCAAATCCTATAGACCTTCCCCAAGGGTTTTGCTGCATATTTTTGTTACATTGGAATGACATTCTAACTCTAATGAATGACTTGCTCTTTTTGCCTGAGGGAAGTGAGTTTGTGTGAAATCATATCAATGTCCAAATATCTTCAACTAGGTGATGTCCCTTGGAAATTCCGAATAAAAGAATGAAAACATATTCCGTGAAAGTGTTATTCCTCAAAGCAGCTTATGTCAAGGATATTCCATTGTGGGTTGAAAATCTTTGGATGCATCTGAGGCAGTGGAACAGCATTTTCTTGGCTGATGGGCAAGGCTTATTGTAGTTGATTTTTTTGAATATGTTTGTCTCAAAATATCGTGTAAATTCTAAGATTCCAGATAAAATAGCCCAATGCCTTTTGCTTTCCTGATTGGTTTGTAGGTAAAAGATAAAAACCGCTATGATGCTGGAGGAACTCAGCAGGCCAGGCGGCATCTGTGGAGAAGAGCAGGCAGTCAACATTTTGGGTCAGGACCCTTTTCTGACCTGAAACGTTGACCACCTGCTTTTCTCACGGATGTTGCCTGGCCTGGTGGCTTCCTCCAGCATCTAAGTGTTTTTCATCTAGATTCCAGCATCTGCATTCCTTTGTTTCTCTGGTTTGTAGGTAGTTTGTGTATGATTTGAGGTGTTAATATATTTAAAGAAAGTTGTTGACAAGATTTTTTTCTATCAAAATTAGGAAGAGGTGATGGGATGAAGGAGAAGCTGATTCCATTAATACAAGGACCTTCAGATACAAGAGAATTGCATAAGAGCAAATGGCTGAATGAGAGCAGGAAACCCGAGTCTCTTTTAGCTCCTGACCTGCTGGCTTTCACTATCCAGATTCCTCTGCATATGGGCAGCTATCAAAACTCTGGTAAGAATTAACTCTGGATATTCTGTTTTTTCTCTTCTGAGTACTCCCATCATGATTATAGATGAGCACCATTTTAATTTATGATTTTCAAGAATGACACTCCTATTACAAATCGCACATGTACTATGGTCTTCTGATGAAGGTATGAAAATGAAAAAGTATATTCAACCCAGCCCAACATTATTTAGTATGCAGACCAACAAATGAGTGCATTTAATATCCGCTGAATGAAATAACATTTTTGTCACACACGAAGGAGAATATAATTGTTCTCCTTTTGCATTACATTACATGTTCTCTCTTTCCTGTTGACAGTGGTTAAAAGAGCAAACAGCTGGCATGAATTTTAATCTTTTAGGAATTTATTTTTATGTAATTTACAGCTCGTGTACAATATGTAACTCTTGGATCTTAAAGAAGCTTTGAATTATTTGATGTGGACAATTTAAGTATTACTGAAGTTGCACGATTGTAAAAATGAAACTATTATGAAAACTCACAGGTTTTTAGGAGATTAAATACTAAAAGGCAAAAATGCTGTAGCGCATTTTGAGAAATAACCTTGGGACACTTGAGAACCATGATTTAAAAAATGATAAATTAAAACATGAGCTCAACAATGTGAATGTTAGCATCTAGTAAAACTGAAAATTCAGCAAATGCCACAGCAACAATGGAGAGAATTCATGTCCATGAACTTTCCATCAGATGGACACCATTTTAACAAACTCCAATGTTGTTCTGAAAGCTTTGTACAGTATGGAGATAGAAAGATATTTTCACCAATAATGGGTTAGTCCCACTACATCAAAATCGTGGAAGTAATGTGTTTCACTTATACTCTACCTTTTAGCTTAGCATTGTCCATAACACATACGGAAACATAGATTCAGGGATTTGGCTATTCAGTCAATTAGTGATTCACATCTCAGCTGCATCTATTCAAGTTTGTTCTGTAACAAATAGGATCTTTACCAAACTAGGGTATACCACTTCATACAAAAAATTAAATCTGACAATTTTTTCTGGTAACAGTAACTGGATTGTTTGTCCTTAGCAGTGTTGAAAGTTTTCGTCATTTTCTTCAACTTGATGACTTTTGTTACAGGAAGTCCACCAATTTTGTTCTTAGGATATTTATAGAACAATATGTCTCACACAATGTGTCAGTCATTGATTTGGGAGTGGTGTATATACTTGGCCTCACTCCAGTTGATTGTACAACAATCTTCAAGATCCATCATTGTTTAACTGATATATCAGCCAAAATTATGTTTGAAATTTTGAAGGATTGAAATTAAATTTCTTCTCAAATGGTAATTATAACATGATTATTCCTTCCTATAAGTTATAAAGAAAATATTGTTATTAGAGGAAGGTTTTAGTGAATCCACAAAATTAACTGATGCAGTGATGAATGGTTAGGATATACTGTCTGATGTATAAAACGAAAATACCGCAGATGCTGGAAATCTGAAGTTAAAAGCAGAAAGTACCAAACAGGTCAGACAGGACTTGTGAAGAGAGAAATAGAGGTAAATTTTTAAATATGAATATTAATTGCTTTTAATAAGGAAAAAATAAAATAAAACATTTATACACAAAATAAAACATTTATACTTATACATGGTGTGGGAGTATTCCAGTAGTAATGGCAAGAATACTGAAAATATTCATTGAAAGTATGCAGTGAATTTTATTAGCTGAAGGAACAATGTTCTGCAATACCTCTGGTATGGCTGGGAATGGAATTTTGCATTTTAAGATTAATTGCATATCTCCTGATATGGCTTGGTATTAATTTTATTATTTTTAATGCTTCTGCGATGCACTTTGTTGTGTTAAAGGCCAGGTAAAAATGGCAGATGTTACTGCTGTGCAGATTTGGATTTGAATGGCTTTTCCCCTTTCTGCTTCTGAAATTCTTATCCTTGTTTTCAGTTCTTGATGCTTTCTCTCCCCATCTCTGCAATGTCTTTTTGGGCTAAAATCGTCCAAAACATTGGCAGTCCTAAATTCTGGTTACTTGATTACCATGAATTTAAATATTCTACCAACAGTGGCTGTTCCTTCAGCTGACAAGACCCAAAGCTCAGGAATTCCCTCTCAGAAAATCTCTACCTCTCCTTGTCCTGTTGCAGGACTATCCCTTGGCCTCCATGGATATCACTTGACCCACTGAGTTCCTTCAGCAGTTTGTTCTTTGCTCTACCTTTCCTTTCTTTAAGGTGTTACCTCATTGACCTTTCTGCTCTGATATTTGCATGTGTGGCTAAATTTTATATGATTTGATGATGTTGGTCTGAATCCATGAACCTTAGGGATGTAGTTGTTGTTGTTTAGTTCGATCAGCAGTTTAAGGACATTTAAAACAACACATCATTGAAACTTGCAGTTGTAATGAGGCCACTTGACCTGTTGTATCTACTGGCTCTTTGAAGGAGCAGTTACACTTACCTAGCATACTTTTTGTTCAGATCTCTGCATCCCAATTAACTCATCTTTCAAGTATTTATGAAATCAAGTTCCATCACCTTTTCAGGTGGAGTGTCCAGATCACAGTTTGAGTGAAAAAAAAATATCCTGATCTCTGTTTTTGTTCTTTTCACATTGGTTTTTATTCTAGGGCCTCTGTGATTAAACCTAGTGAGCAAAGGGAAAAGATTTTCTTACTAAAACCTCTGTTCATGATATTGAAAATCTGTATCAAATCATCTCTTAACTTTTACTGTTTGAAGAACAACCTTTAAGCTTTCCACCCTCTCTTCATAACTGAAGATGTACAGTCGAAGACTGCATGTGCTGGAATCTAGAACAAAAATAAAACACTGGATGAACTGAACGAGTCGGGCAGCAACAGGTCTATGTCAACGTTTTGGGTTGAGACCCTGCATCAGGTCTGGTGGAATCGTGGTTATATTACAGGACTAGTCTGGACTGTTAATCCAAAGACAAGGGTGTGAGTTCCACCACAGTCAATGGGGAATTTAAATAATTTAGTACTTCAGGAATAAAAAGCTCGTCTCAGTAGCAGCAAATATGGAAGCACAGGATTGCTATAAACCACAACCCCCACCATCTCCCACCCCTGGTTTATGTTTGTTCTTCAGGGGCTGAAATCTGCCATCCCTTTCTGGTAAATCTCCTCTGTACATTTTCCAAAGCCATCTCTCTTGAAGTGTGGTGCCCAGAATTGACCACTGTACTCTTATTGAAGCCTAATCAGTGATTTATGAAGTTCTGGCATGATCTGTTTGCTTTTATATAATATTCCTGTCTTTATAAACTCAGATAACGCATAAACAGCATTTTACTTCACACTTCTCTGCACTAAGCTCAATTTTCTTGCCTTATGTCAGCTTGGAAGTGGGCACTGTGGAAACGTTTTTGAGTGGCAAAGGCACCACTTCAAACAAAGGTAGATGAAGGCAGTAATGTGAAGAGAAAATACAAATCTTCCCATTGTTCATTGCATTTTTTTCATGTTTGGCCTTTGATTACTTTCTCATAAGCACAAATTCCCATGTACTGATGTAGTTTCAACACATGACGAACGGCAGCCAATTCACTTAGGAGTGTTAATTGCAACTTTTATTTTTCCACAGCTATCTGGCACAACAAAACAGTTTAGAAATTATTGCTGTGGCTTCAAAGAACAGAACTCTGTCTGAAATTTGCAAATCTCTTTTAGGAAAGCTATTAGATGGACTACACATGAAATGTGGTTATTGTTGATGAAATGTAAGAGTAGCTTTGAAAGAGTTCTGCACATGGGTTTTTGATAACTTAACAGATATTTTGCTAATCCAGTCTGAAATTTGCTTCCTATTCACTGGATAGAGCAACAAATAGAGTTTTAATCACATATTGATAATAATCAATACGATTTATTATGGAAAATTAAGGTATTATAGAACTTGAGGGATATCTGCAAGAGAGAAATGCACAGCATAATGTAATTGTCTCCATGTTGAAATGCTATCTCTGTCAACATCTCCACCCTCATCTGCTTTTGGACTGAGTAAAAGATAACAACATTTAAAAGGACAAACAAGTAGTTTTTCTCATTGCTTCCTGGGTGGTTGTCCACCTCCTTACAGATGGAATTGCCAACAATTTTGCTTTTTTATCTATAGTTAAATTTCAGCAGTTTCTGTTTTTATTTCAGATTTTCAGCATCTGCGCTTTTCTATTTTCAGTTTGGGGAAGTGGTGTTGGGCTGCAGAGATGGACTGATACGCGGTATATGCTTGTGTTCTGTTGTTTGGATCAATAACCGAATTAAGTGTGTTCAGAACTGCAAATAATTGGGTTCATTCCTCACAGTCGTAAACTCAGGAGGGCTGGTAGAGTCTGGCAAAACACCCAAAATGACATGAGGGACCTAGACAATATTGATTGGTGGATACAGGTTTTGGAGATGAAATTTAGAATATGAAAATCTGCAAAGGAAAATCATATGAGGCCTCTTGCACTGCACGAGAAATACTCAACAAATGGAATTCAACTAAGTCGAGGAGAGGTGGGATGACATCTGGAAGGATAGTAGACTTGACACTGACTATGGCCAGACATGGCAAAGCAGCAATCAGCAAATAAAATGGAATGCTGAGTTACAGTGCCAAATCAGTAAAGTACAAATCTGAGACCATCATACTGAAGCTATTTAGTGTTCTTGTTCAGACTGTTTCCTGAATACCTCATGCTGTTCTGCTCACCATAAGGCAGAATTGTAATTTCAATGTTGTGATTAATCAACGCCGTATTCGGAAAACTTGAACTCGACATCCTTAAAGGAGGAGAATGAGCGGGAATATTGTGGACCTCTTAAAGATATATATGGATTAGATAAAGTTAATCCTGAGATACAAGAGGCTGCAGATGCTGGAATCTGGATCAATAAACAATCAGCTGGAGGAACTCAGCGGGTCAAGAAGCGTCCGTGGGAGGAAAGGAATTGTTGGAGTTTTGGGTCGAAATCCTGCCTCAGTCCTGTGCACCATTTAATTTGTACCATGATCGGGAAGATTGATCTTGGGAAGTGTCCAATAGCAGCTGATAAGTAGATTAAATGAGAGTAGAGGCAGAGACCCAGGAACAATTCAGGAGGCAGATTTGATGTAATAGAAAACTTTTTGGTTGTTTACTCTGGAGCGGTGGAGGCTGATGGGAGACCTGATAGAAGTTTATAAGATTATGAGGGGCATAGATAGAGTAGACAGCCGGTATCTTTTTCCCAGGGTCGAAATGTCTAATAGTATAAGGCACATGTTTAAGATGAGAAGGATTAAATTCAAAGGAGATGTGTGGGGCAGGTTTTTTTTACACAGAGTGTGATGGTTGCCTGGAATGCATTGACAGGGGTGGTAGTGGAGGTAAATATGACGAGAGGCTTTCAAAAGGCTCTTAGTTAGGCTCATGAATATGGAAAGAATGGAGGGATATAGACTTGTGTAGGCAGAAGAGACGAGTTTATTCGGCTTTTAATGACTAATTAATTTGGCACAACATCGTGCCAGTGGGCCTGTTCCTGTGCTGTGTATTGTTCTATGTTCAAAACGTACACTAGTTCTCTAGGAAGGATATCCCTGATTTTGTTTTTTGCAAAATTGGGGTAATAATGCCAATTCTGCACTTAATACCTTTCCCAAAGGAGCAGACTGTTCCTTATTCACTGGTTGTATTCTGCTGCAATGGGTTCGCATGCTGGGTTTTAGAGGGCTCTAAAAGTCAGCCATGCTGTTTCTAAACAGTAGTTGTACATAAGCCAGACCAGGTTGGCTGCAGGTTTCTTATTCTGAAAAATATTGATGACTTTGTCGGATGTTTATTACAATAAGCAGTTTGCAAGGTCACTTGTTCCTAGATTTATTGAATGTAATCTCCCAAACTTACCATGGTGGTATTTAAATGTTACAAGTGATAGGCTGCCCAACTTTTTTTAGCTGCAGGCTGCTAGTTGTGAATGGAAATCTGATGCAAAGAATGATATGTTTGGTTGAAATAGTTAATGCCTGTATGAAGCACTGGAATACAGAAACATTAGTTAACTTCTCACAACAGGACCATTAGCAGGATCTTTTGACTTCAATAAATGTAGCAGCTCATGTCAGTTACATAAGGAAAGTTAAGCAGTTTAAACCATTTCGTACCAAATTTTATAGCATTGATGCATATTAGCTGAGTCCTAGCCAAATTATGGGTTGTGTCTTGTTAATGTTTGTAAATTTTTGAAGATTTTTCTCATTTTTTCCTCGCTACTCCTTCCTGCTGTTCTATTCCTCTCTGTTGGAAAGATGCTATGGTTGAACCATGTGTTGGATGTGACCAGTTATGGCCAGAGCGATGTGTGGATTTGGAACAAGCAAATTAGTTACTCCATCATTGCAGTAGACTTGGTTAGTAGCAATAGTTTTGTTTCAGTTCAGTGATCCACCTAACTTGCTCTTGTATGCTTCCCCACTTTCTTCCATAGCTCCACCATGCAAAAAAAACGGTCTTCTGAATTATTCTGGAACAAATTCTGACATTGAAAGTAACTATTTGATCATGAACAACTCTTGGATGTCCTAATGATATGATATCAATGCAAACTTTTTCTTTAATAGCTTTGTATCCCACTTTTCCAAACAGGAATTCATCTCACCCTTTTTAAAAACCTGTCATAGTAATTTGTTCCACAATTTCACAGTAATGCAATAATGCTTTTGGCGAGCAATGGAACATACTACTTTAAAAAGGTGAACTACAGCTGGAATACATTTCTAGGTGCAGTGGTTATGACCAGAGTAGCAGATGGATTGAGGAAACTGTTGAATGTGACAATGGGAAGATGGTAGGCTTGGGGATTCAATAAAAATGACTTTTGGAAGGTGGCATCTATTGAGTCTAATGGTTGCTCTACACAACAATTGACCAAAACTGCCGGAAACGATCCAATTGCTCATCTAGTTTCTCTAACCCAGACGTAATGCAGCCTAATTGCTCAATTAATTCAGCCCCCTACTCCACCCAGTCCCTTAATCTCTACCAGTTTACACACCCCTTAGCAAAGGCAACAAAAGCAGAAAGAACTGTGTGGACACAAACAATATATAAACGTACCATTTTTATTTTTAATCCAAACATGTAAAGTGCCATAGCAATGATGATATCCTCAATTAAAAAAAAGCTGTGGTTTCATTAAAAATCTGTGAAAGTTATTCCAATTTGCCGTGACACATTTCCTCAGCTTTCCCCTGAGATTGTATCAAGTGCTGTTGTTTTGTAATTGCTGCCAGTTTTTCCACTTGCTCCCACTGGAGTTCTGCTTAAGGGAGGGGGGGAAAAAATTATCCTCCTGATGACAGAGTTGCCTGGATGATTTCATGCTCGTAGCATTTGTTCACGGGAATTTGTGAAAAATGTAACTGCAGCAGGGCACTGAAACAATTAATGTTACTTTTAGTTTTAGACTTTGTGCTGTAGACTGAATGAAGAATTGCAGGTGTTCTACTGACCTGGTCCTGTGGGATTTTATGATGGTAGATTTTAAGAAGAAAGTACATGTGTTTGCAGAGTAAAGCAGCAGCTGTCAAGGATTTATGCCTTTGTCAGAACTGTAAGATTTAAAAATGTAACATTTAATAAAAATACATGGAAAGCAGAACAAATTTTAAAGATGTTGGTTATGAACTTTTGGTTTGATCTCTTTACCATAGCAGCAGCTTGTGGGAATATGGAATCAGAATGTTGTACTATCTTAATTTAACTATGGTAAGTGGGATTATATGAGAAAAAGTCACAGGATCCTTTTTATTACTTTGTAGCTTGTATGGGACCACACTTGAACACATAATTACTTTAAAAGGCCTTTTGTTAGTCTATAAGAATGATTACAAGTCCAGTGGGGAGGTAGGAATCAAGTAGGTGATGTACAGAAGAGTCTTAAACCATTGTGTATTTCATGAGTTGAATCCCAGACATGTTCTTGACTTTCTGCTGTTTTGGATGCTTGCTTCAAAAGATTCAGAATCAGTATGTATTTTTTCTGTTGGATGCACTGGTTTTTGCTATGCTTGCCTCATAGTGTTAATTTTTTTTAAAACAGCATGTATGCGCACAATAAGACCCATCTGATTCACCAAGCAGTCATTGGAAAGTAGTTTGCAAATAAATGTCAGTTCTCTGCAGGTAGTAGTAAGAAGCAATAGTGTCGTTTCAGAATACTCGTAATCCTTTAGGGTGGAACAGTGGCACAACAAGTAGAGCTGCTGCCTCATCGTGCCAGAGACTTGGTTTGATCCTGACCTTAGGTGGTGTCTGTGTGGAGTTTGCACATTCACCTACGGACCACGTGGGTTTCTTCTGGGTGCTCCAGTTTCTCCCACGTCCCAAAGGTTGGAAGATTAATTGGCCACTGTAAATTGCTGCTAGTGTGTAGACGAGTGGTAGAATCTGGAGTAGTCAATGGCAGCATGGGTAGAATAAAAATATGGCATTAATATTGGGTTAGTGTAAATGAATAGTTGAAGGTTGGTGTGGACCCGCAAGGCAGAAGAGCCTGTTTCTGTGCTGTATCTCTCTATGACTATGTGACTTTTTTCTTAGTGATTTGAGATTCAGATATTTACACTTATAATTTGCTTCAGAGCCAGAAAGTGCATAAATGGAAGTTACAAAGATACTGCAAAAAAAGAGTTACTTCGGGAGCGATGCAAAATTTTTAGAGAGGGTACAGAAGGAACTCCCCAAAAAGATTCTGGAGTTGAGGTATATTAGTTATGTGTATAGTCTGGAGATGCTGGGACTGTTCTCCTTAGAACAGAGGAGATTGCAATGGGATCTGCTTGTGATAATTATAATCATAATGGGTATAAACAGAATGAGTAAAGTGAAACTAGAGACTGACCATATAAGTTAAGTGCAAAGAAAGGAATGTAGGTGAAACTTCTGTACCCAGAGAATATGAAGCTTTTGCAAGGAGCAATTAAAGCAAACTGCATATAGATACATTCAAGGGGAAGCCTAGCATTCCTTATGGTTTTTTAGCCACTTTCTCAATCTGCTGTTACTTCAATGAAACATGCAAATATACCCAGATACCTCTGTTCTTGTTCTCCTTTTAGCATTGTTTCCTCTGATTTATGTTGCCTCTTATCCTTCCCAGAAAATGATTTATTTCCTTTAAATAAATTCTGTGTAATTTCAGCCATTTTAGTAAGCATCCAGAAATTTGCATTCTACCAGCATGTGACGATATTGTTTTTAAAAAAAAAACTGCTGGAAGTACTCAGCAGATCAAGCAGCATCTGTGGAGGCAAAGGGACAACTTGAAACGTCAACCATCCCTTTGCCTCCACAGAAGCTGCTTGATCCGCTGAGTTGCTCCTGATTCCAGCAATTCTGCAGCCTCTTGTTTTGCCATATTGTGTTTGCTGATTTCTGCAAAGGGAATTTGTTGGGAGCTTGATGTTGGTATAAAAGTATAATATTTTAGTATTTCCTATCATTGCATAGTTTTTGCATGGATTGTGGTGCATACCAGCAAGACCGGTTTAGGAGCAATGTTTATGACTTTAAATTTCTAATCATTTTATTAAATTAAAAATTCTGTAAAATGGCTATAACCATTTAATGCTAAAGCACAAGTTACATGCTTGTGTTTGTCATGTTATTTTCTCATAAGTGAAGTGCCACAAAAGAATAGGTACTTTTGTATATCATGACCTTTATTTAAATCACTGAAATAAATATATTTGTGTAAGTCAATCAAAAGTTAAGACAAAGCATTTGAGAGATGTCAGTTTGAACTGGAATCCAGGCAGTTATATAAATTATTATTAAATAATGAACTGAATAGCAAGGATTATTAGCTTTGAGGCATTTGACTCAGTTATTTAAGGTGCTGTCAATTTCAATGAGGTTATCACAATTTAAATCAGTTGCTCAGAAGAATTCTGTAGCTAATTTATAAATTAATATTGTTCTTTTTAGGGTATATCCAAAACTCAATACATTTTCAGCATGCTCATACTTTAAATTGCCTTATGTTGTTGACGATTTGTGTTTCATTATTTTCATTTGTAGTAAAACAGCAAATTATACCAGATAGCACTTTTTGTAGCACCTCAGAAGATTCTAAAATATTTTACAACCAATGAAGTACTTCTAAAATGTAATCACACTGTGGTAAGGGAGGAAATCCAAAAGGCAAGATGTACACTGTGAAGTCTGAAGAACAGAAATTAAATGAATGACCAGGTCACATGTATCTTTGTTGGTTGAGGCATGAATATTGGTCAAAACAACAGGAGGACTATTCTACTCTCCTTTATATTATGCCATCTGGAATCTTTGCCATCCAACTGAGGGGACAGATGAGGCTTTAGTTTAACATCATAACATCTTATCTGAGAGAAGGCATCGCCAAGAGTGCAGCAGTTTACACCACTCTGAATGTTTGGAGCTAGATTACATAATCAGACTGCCAGCATGGGCATGAAGACATGACCTGTTGATGAAAGCAAGAATAATGATAGTTTGGAAGTGCCTAACATAGATGAGGGTTTCAGTCGCAGATGTGTGGAGGAGAGCCACGTTAAGTAGGTGGAAATACGGGATCTTTGCTTTTGATGACCTTATGGGTTTTGATGTTTAGTTTGTGCAATTAAGATGTTGCACATAATCATTCAGTGTGAGACAGGAGCACAGTCAGTAGTGAAGCAAATATGGCAGGGTGCCTTGTCTGGTGCTTCTGTCTTCCGCATGCTTGTCGGGAGAAAATACTGTTTCATCTAAAACACAATGTTGTTGAAGCAATCTTACAACACCGAGGCTGATGAGGATCGGGAGAGGTGATGGAGAGGTGGTTGTAGATATCATCTGTGTGTTCATGAGTGGTGACTCTGCTTGAAGATGATTGCTGGCAGGTGGCAAGTCATTTAATTCATTAGGTAAATGATATTGAGGTGGGAAGAATAACCATTGCTGGAGCAATAAACAATCTGCTGGAAGAACTCAGTGGGTCGATCAGCACCTATGGGAGGAAAGGAATTGTCAACGTTTCGGGTTGAAACCCTGCATCAGGACTCGAGGACATCAGGACTTATTGGAGCTGCTTTGGCTGTGGTCAAATTGGGAGAATTAGAACCAAGCAAGGGCAGTGTACATTGCTGTGTACTATGTGAGGTTTTGGAGTGGGATAGTGTGGTTGATGATTTCTGCAGAAAGATGAGGAGGCATAGTATCCTATTGAGTCAGAGAGAATGCTGTGCTGGTGGAGCTACATGAGTATAGACCAATTCATGAGGTAAAAATGCATTAAAAGGGATTCAAAACAATTAGTTTGAGCATTGCAGTCTGTGAACAATAAAGCTGCTTTTGAAGTTAAGTGATATTTGATAAAAGAAACATATCTTTAACTTAAAGTACTTACTGACTTGAATTTTAAAAAATAGATATTTAAAAATAGCATTTAAAAATAGAAGCCATTTCTAAAATAATTGGAAATGCTTAATTTTTATTGTCTTTGTGCAGATACCTGGTAACATAACCTCGATATCACCTGCAAATATTTTTACTGAATTAGGTCATGTCATCAATCATTTTATGTTGGAACAGTAGAGTTCTGCTGCAGTAATAACAATGCAAAGCTGTCTTTGCTCCCAGTAATGGCTACTTTAATGGATGATGTGGAAAAATGTTGAGTATTTAACTCTTTAGTCTGAAGAGATCGGAGAAAATGAATGGTTGGACCACTGCGTTTTTTTTATTATGTTGGCTGCTCGTTAAGTTATAAGGCAACCTATATTTGTTGGTCTTTGGTTGATTTAGTCGTTTATAATAAAACAATAATAGCCTGGATATGGCTTTGGAAATCTTGGGAAATGTGGAATGTAGCAGATTGGAAAGCTCAGACATTAGCCTGTGAGCAGCTGGAAAACTTTTCTTTCCTATCAGCTACTGGCAGTGACTGAATTTGGAACAAGAAGATGGGATAAATCTAATTACTGCCTAAACTCATCAATCTCTGCAGCTGCTGCCTCCTAAATTATCGGTCCATTTATTTTCAGGATAATTTTCTTGACTTGGACTTTACCATATGAAATGGACAGTGCAGTGGATTTTTTTTGTGTACAGTTGACTAATAATGGGAGGTCATGTTACTTATTATTATAAGCAGTCCTAGTAATGGTGCTAATTGCTTTTTCATGACATATTTGAGAAAATGTTATTGCTGTTTCACACGAATGGTGCAACATCGTCTATACTTTCTGGCACCAGTGTTGCTCTTTTCAGAGATGTGCCAAGAAGTTGACAATCAAAGGCATCCTTTTGCTTTTGTAATTTGGATTATGACTTGCTGTGTAATCTTTAATGTGTCTTTTAAATAGTTGGCTGAAATATATATTTGAAGTAATTTGCTTAAACTTTAATCTATACAATTTCAGTACTTGGTGAAGGAGTATTGTTCGATGAACACTGGTGTATTTTATAAATACTCCAAATGCAGTGTGATCAGATCAAATGTAATTGTCAGGTAAAGTAGGTAGAGCAAGTGGGGATAATTGGATGTATAAATGCTATTTAATCTTTATTTCAGAATTGGGTATTCTGCCCTTTTCTGTACAATCCTTTGACTTACACTTACATATAATTCAATAGCTATGTCACTAAAACTATTCCTGTTCATCACTTTGTTTTCAGAATTCATGAGCAATGTGAAATTTATATTAGAACAGATGTCATAATGTGCACATTTTCAGTCAAATGTGCCAGGGAGCATTACATTGTTGAAAGTAATCTCTACCTGTTCCAGTGGATGTTGTTACAGGTATCTCCCTCGATTCATATCACTTTGAAAGCCAAGAAATAGACTTTAGTCATAGAGCAATACAGTATGGATATAAGCCCTTTGGCCCAACGAGTCCATGCGGGCCATGCTGCCCACCCAGCTAGTCCCAATTTCCTGCATTCGGCCCATATCCCTCCAAGCCCTGACCCTCCATGTACCTATCCAAGTGCTTCTTAAATGATACTATTGTACCTGCCTCAACCACTTCCTCTGGCAACTCATTCCATATACTCACCACCCTCTGCGTGAAAAAGTTTCCCCTCAGGTCTCTTTTAAATCTTTCCCCTCTCACCCTAAACTTTAGAGGTTCTCACCCTGCAGGGACCTCCATGCGATGCTGAGCTCTCCACAGTAGTCAGCGACCCTGTGGAATCTCCTGCTTTGTGTTGGGGGATGCACTACTCTTCTGATGATCCAGGCAACACTGACCTGAGCTGGTCCACCTGGTCTGACAAACAGTCTATTTTTGGGATGTGGGTATCGCTGATGATGATGACATTTACTTTGCACCTCTCATTGTTCCCTAACATAGCCCTTTTCAGAGGACATGATGTCAGCAAACATGACTGATTTCTTCCCCAGAATGACACAAATGAGCCAGATGAGTTTTTATGATTGGGTATTTTTGTTTTCTTCATTATTATAGTTAGTTGTTTTTGCTTTAATTTTGGATTATTAACAAAATTTAAATTCCACGGCTGCCTTTGGTGAGATTTGAATTCCGGTCTCTGGGTTGATAGTCCTCTGGATTGCTGGTGAAGTAGTTTAACTCTTGCAGTACCAACATACCTATTATCTACTCTACAGTCAATCATTTTCACAGTGAATCTGTTTAAATCAATTGGCCATTTTTCTCTTGACTTGGGGTTCTAATTATGGAAAAGAAAATTCTTTCGAGAAATTTCTTGCCGTGCACAAAAATTCATTTGTTTCAAAATACAAAAATAAAACATTTAGGTGTATCCAGAAGTTTGATACATGAATGGTTAACAATACCAGTAGAGCATCATTACAAGAATAAGTTTGTCTAAACTGAGTTAGCATCTTTTTTATCGATGGGAAAAACACATGAGAAGTGATGCAAATAACACATGAAAGCATGACATTTGCTGTGCTGACTATGGATTTCTTATTTAGGAAAAGAAGGACTATTTCAGTTGACAACATACTGCAGTGTAAATTTAAACCAATGTTTACAAGCCATCCCAGCCAAATAAACCTTGGCCTAGAAATTCATCTGTGCCATGCCCAAAAGACTTATTAACCTGGCGTTAATGAATTTTGTGCACATTTCTGAGTGACTTAATGCCAGTCATTAATAAATGACTTTCCATTGCGAGAATTTCGTATACCCTAGTGTTATATTTTCATTTGTTCAGCTTGCCCAAATGATGTCTGCGGTTGTGCAATGTTCAAGATTAATTTCTCTCGTGATTTTCAGCCAGGTTGGGTATATGTCATATGAACGTAGGGTTTAGGAACAGGGATAGGTCACCCTTGAACATCCTCTGCCATTCAGTAAGATCACATTTCATCTTATGGTAACATTCACTACTCATTCTCACCTACTCCTGTCACCTTGCATAACAAGAATCTATCTACATATACCTTAAAGATATTCAAAGACTCTGATTTCTTTTCCCCCTCCCCCATTTGTCCCCAGCCCCCCAAAAGAGTCTCATGTGTGTACCAAACTGGTGACAACTTATTTTTAATGCCAGCACTTGCAGGAGTTTTGCAGTGCAGTCAAATGCTGTTAGCTCGTGTACAGAAGAACTTGTCTTTAATAACAGTGAAGTCTCAAACTGATTGTTATTTAAAAGATCAGACATGTCTCTCTTGCAATCATGTCTGCTTGGAGTTTGCCTTTCAGAGAAACACAAATGTCTGCACTGCCCTCTGAGTCAAGCTCACCTTCAGAAATATTGCCTAAGGGTTCTTGTAGGCTGTAATAAAACAGGAAAAAATGCTGGAAACATCTAAAGTTCTGATGCAAGCGATTGAGCTGTAATGCTGTTTCAGATGCTGCCTGACCTACTGAGTCTTTCCAGCATTTCCTGTTTTTATCCAAAAATACCAGTATCTGCAGTGGTTTGGTTTTGGACCTGCTGAGATGCACCACAATGGCACTTGCTGACTGACTGTTGCATCGCAGAAGTCCAGAAAAGCTCTGGTGGCAAAGTGGGGAATCCTTTACTTTTGATAAAAGTGATCTTTGTATTCACACCTGGAAGGAGCATCAGCTGCAATTGCAAGGCTCCCAAAAGTGCAGCTATTTGTGGAGGGCACTCATGCCCTTACAGCCACCTCCCTTATAAATGCGAAGTAATGATGCAGCTTTACAAAACTCTGGTTAGGCCACACTTAGAGTACTGTGTCCAGTTATGGTCGCCTCATTATAGGAAGGATGTGGAGGCATTGGAAAGGGTGCAGAGGAGATTTACCAGGATGCTGCCTGGATTAGAGAGTATGGATTATGAGGAGAGACTAAAGGAGCTAGGGCTTTACTCATTGGAGAGTATGAGGGGAGTCATGATAGAGGTATACAAGATATTAAGAGGAATAGATAGAGTGGACAGCCAGCGCCTCTTTCCCAGGGCACCAATGCTCAAAACAAGAGGACATGGCTTTTAAGTAATGGGTGGGAAGTTCAAGGGAGATGTCAGAGGGAGGTTTTTCACCCAGTGAGTGGTTGGTGCATGGAATGCGCTGCCGGGGTGGTGGTGGAGGCTGATATGTTGGTCAAGTTCAAGAGATTGTTAGATAAGCATATGGAGGAATTTAAGATAGAGGGATATGTGGGAGGAAGGGGTTAGATAGTCTTAGGTGTGGTTTGAAGGGCGGCACAACCTGGTGGGCTGAAGGGCCTGTATTGTGCTGTATTGTTCTATGGTTCTTCTATGGTTCTAAACGCCGATATAATTGCGCCCAGTACTATGGGGTCACTTTCTGTGCATATTGTTCTTCAGAAGCCTGTGCAGGTTCCTTACTTTCCCCAACCAACCTGCCCTCTGCCCCCACCCCCACAAACTTTTCTAGTAGGCTCCTCCCTGTAGCTGATAGCATGCTGGTTGTACTGTAGTGTGACCCTGTGAAAACTACTTCCTGAAGTCCGAGTAGTGAGGAAAAGTGTGGCTAATGAGGGAAATTTGACCTTCAAATGCTGCTATTGCTGCAACGGATTGCGCTTACACAAGGGAGCTTGACAGTGCTGTTCTTGAACTGGTGCTAATAAATTTTGCAGTCTTTTCAAGGAACTTTCAGAAATAGCATGACAGTAATTGCTAAAGCTGTTGTAATGCCTGAAAAACAGTGCAGATAAAATTCTAGGCACTTGTCTCTGTACTTAGAACATGCATTACCATTCTTAATTCCAATGTCAAGTCCCAAAATTGTTCTTTTTTGAAACAATGAAGTGTAAACCTGCAGGAAGTTACCAGGGAGATGTCTATGAGGACCCTTCAAGGATATCAGCATTTTTTTGGAGCCTTGCAGTGCAGTCAAATTCCTCTTTCAGGTATGATACAGTATGCATTCATCAAAAATAGTAAGTTCCCCACTTTACCAGCAGAATATTTTCATTTGCAGACAATCAATATTCAGTTTTGCAATTACATGACAGACACATGGTATGTTAGCTCCCACAGGCTAGCAGTGGAGTGGAAATATATTAGGTATATCAAGCTCCCTACTGAAGGAAGGATATTATTTCATTGGAGGCAATTTAATGAAAATGCATTGGGATAATCCCTGCAGATTGTCCTGTGAGGAAAGTCTAAACAGGTTGGGACTATTTACATAGAAGAATGAGAGGTGATTTTATTTAAACATATGAGGTAAGAATCCAGACAGGGTAAATGCTGAGAGAGTGTTTCCACTCATAGCAAAGTCCAGAACAGAGGGCAGGATCTCAGAATTAGGTTGAGGTGAGGCTTCAGGGAAAGGGCTGAGAAGTGGACTTGAGGAATGTCAGATCACCCATGATTCTGTTGAATGGTGGATCGGGCTCGAGTGACTGATTGACCTTCTCCTGTTCCTGCTCATGGTTTCTTCCTGCAGTGCAGTAGCCAGAATTGTACACACAAGTTCAGCTTTGTCTTTCTTGTATTTTATACATTTCCAGCATTTCCTTTTTGCTTATTCATTCTTTGCCTTGGTCAGTACATGCAAGTATGACATATACTTTCTTTAACCTCTTATGTCTTTGTCTTAAGGATCTAAGGATGTGGCCTCCAAAGTCTCACTGTTCCTCAGTGCTTCTATATTCAATATTTGATTGCCTTGTTTGCCCTCAAAGGGAAAACTTTGCGTTTCTCTGGATTGAATTCCAGTTTTTTTGTCTATCTGACCAATCCATTGATATGTTCCTACAGCTTAAAACTACCTTTCTCACTGATAAACATTGCAGCAATTTTGGTATTAATCAATATTTTCACTTCCAGACCTGGGAAGTAACTTCATATTTCATGCCATCTGTAAGAATTTACATAATAGAAAATGGTCACTGTCTAAAAATTAAGGGGTCACTTATTTAAGAGAGAGGTGGGGTGAAATTCTTTATCTCAGAGGGTTGTGAGTCTTTGGAAATCTCTTCATCAAGGGATGTCTGTGAATTTTTTAAGGGAGAGGTAAGTAGATTCTTGATAACCGAGCAGTGAGGGTAGATGGGGGGATGTAGGTAGGTGGAAGCTACCATGGAGAGATTTAAATGTGGAGTTTAGGTTACAATCAGAGCAGCTGTATTCTTCAATGGTGGAGTAGACTTGAAGGGCCAAATGGCCTACTCCTGCTCCTAATTTGTACGTTTACGTGTATGGTCATACATAAGTTGCTGGGCTCATGTTGCAAATTGGACACTGATGGTTGACTTCTGAACTACTACTTGCCAAAATGGATGTGCACGTTTAAGTATTCATCGTAATGAGTTTTCTTGTTGCTGTAAAGCTATACCTATAGGTGGAAATATTATGCTTTCCTTCATGCTTCATACATTGAAAATCAAATTTATTTTTGCAAAATTTTGCAGAATTATATGGTTGTTTGGCTCTCCTGCTGTCTGCAGTAAAGCAGGACGAGGAGAAAGCACAATTTTCTGACTCTTTAGGGATTCTGTATTTGTTACTTTATTGCCAGTTGTTGCAGGGTTTTATTTTTCCCAAGTTTAGATTTTTCCTTTGTTTGACTACAGAGCAGGAAATCTATCTCCTACTGTTACAGCTGGTAGCAGAATTGGCAGTTATGAATGAATTATTCTGCCCTTTGAGGATTGCAGATGAATTTCTGAAACAAGAAAATCTCAACGAGCGCAATTATAAAGTCACCTAGTTAAGTGGTTCATTTCCTTACCAATGTGCCATCCACAGAGTGGAATCTGGTGCTGAATAAGTATCAGTAGATCCTCCACAAAGAACAGAGGTATAATTCATTGCACGGCTTATACTTTGATCCTCTTGTTCAGTGTGCAAAGGAACATTAATAAAAGATCAATCATTTTGCTTCTCTTCTTCTTGGCAGCCAGAGAAACGTGCCAAAGGGGAAAATCTGAAGAGCGAAGAATATTTTATTGACATTATTTTTTAACCAATTGTTTGTAAAGATATCTACTTTTATTCCATATATTCTTCAGATCTCACTTTAATTTATAGCATTTTAGTTTCCCATTATCTCTGCAGTTGTTACATAGTGAAAATCAAACACAGAGATCTGCAGCAGACTTTCAGCCATCAAACGATTAAAGCTAATGGTCTTTAACAATTTCCTTGCTTTTTATACTCCTTTCCTCAACACTTATCCAGTAAGATTTCATCAGCCCTTTGAGCACTGAATTCCTTCATACTTATGGTGTTGGAACATATGTTCAATCACTTAAACATATTCAAGAAATATTCTGTAAAGTTATAACTCCTTAGATAGTGGAGTTAGAAAGCACAACATAACAGATTATAAAGTTTATTATTAGAATGACAAGTGATTTAAAGATATGAAGAAACACTCTTGTCCATGTAGGAATTGAACCATTAGTCATGATACAAAAATATTTCTTACTGTCCCACATTTTTAAAAATTACAGTTAATGTGTGGAGGGATAATTTGAAACTATTTGCACCTTTTTATTCTTTGACTTTTTTCCCTGTCCAACTCTCAAAATCCTACTTAAACCTGTGTTTTCAGAGGTTTATGCTTTATTGATGTGATTTGTGATTATTTCAGGTGAGAGAGACAGAAGGCATTGTTCTTGCAGCTGGTGATGTCTCCTTTCTGTAAGGTATCTGCAATAACTCGATTGAGAAGTTGGTCCCACTTCCACAATTGGTTTGCATATGTGTCATGCCTGGGGGATTGCATTCTGGGACTTGTGAAATGAGCATTTAAATGGTTATATACTGCTTGCCTTTTTATTTAGAAACAAAACTGAAACCATATCTTTTCTGTTGCACTCTTGGACCCATTTGGAAACCAAACAGCTTCATTTTCCTTCTGGAAACCAGGTACCAGAATGAGAGAGGCCCTGAACGTTGCTTTATTCCTCATTGATGGCACCTATGACATTGTGTGATCTCATGCATCCCATCCCATGCTCTCCATAAACCACAAAAGGATTTTCATTTTGTTGGATCCAGTCAATGACTAGCAACACAGAATTTGTGACAGCAGTTAAAACATTTTCATCTGATGATAAACCTCTGCACTTTGACTAAATGAAGGACCAGAGAGAAGACGAAGAATACTGCTGAAACAGTAGTGCTCAATAGATAATTTGGTAAATTGGTTTATTATTGTCACATGCACCAAGGTACAGTGAGAAACTTTGTTTTGAGTGCCATCCATACAGGCCATTTCATTACATCAGTGCATTGAGTAGTACGAGGGAAAGCAATAACTGAATGCAGAATAAAGTGTTACAGTTACAGAGAAAGTGCCGTGCAGGGAGACAATAAGGTGGAAGGCCATAATGAGGTAGATTGTGAGGTCAGGAGTCCATCTTATCGTACTGGAGAACCATTCAATAGTCTTATAACAGTGGGATAGAAGCTGTCCTAGAGCCTGGTGGTACGTGCTTTCAGGATTTTGTACCTTCTGCCCAATGGGGGGGGGGGGGGGGGGAGAATGTCTGGGGTATGTGGGGTCTTTGATTATGCTGGCTGCTTTACTGAGCAGCAAGAGGTGTAGACAGAATCAATGGAGGGGGGAGGCTGGCTTCCATGATGTGCTGAGCTGTGTCCAAAACTCTCTGTGGTTTCTTGTGGTCTCGGGCAGAGCAGTTGCCATACCAAGTATCCAGAAAGGGTGCTTTCTGTGGCGCATCTATAAAAATTGGTGAGTGTCAAAGGGGACGTGCTAGACTTCTTTAGTCTCCTGAGGAAGTAGAGGACCTGGTGCGCTTTCTTGGCCGTGGCTGGCATCTACGTGGTATTTTCTTATTTTAATGGAAATTGCTTTACATACAAAACAGGTCAATATGCTTCTCATCCACATTTATTGAAAAAACGTAAATCATTATCCAACAACTCTACCTTTCTTTCACAAAGGGCATGACACAGCACATCACAGTGTATCCTTTAAGTTCTGTTTATCATTTGGGACTGGTACTTTCACTTTATTACGTAGATTGTTGAGAATGTACCCTATCAATGAAGCACTTCTGGGTCCCTCTCTCACATCTGCCCCTGCTCCTTGATTGAAATGTATCCTTGCTGTCCATTCCATCTGTGTTCTGATGAACAGTCTACTCTCAGATCAGATCTGATTGCATCTTGGTTGGCCACAGCTGTGTTTGGAATTGCTTATTGTTGGCTTGCCTTGGTTTTTTCTGGCCTTGAGCAGTTATTTGTTGAAGTAACTAAATGATAAATCTTTACTGCAAGCAGTGTACTTATCTCAGGCATTTTTGTCTGTAATGCACATTTTCTACCACATAACCAATTAGCAGTAACTAAGAAGCAATCTGCAGTATCAAAAAGTATTTGCATACTTTATTTTAATCTTTAAATACAATATACAAAGTTAAAGCATAGAATAAATGGCACAAATATGAGATGTGCCTCAGATGGTATCCATGTATTTATTCCCAGATTAAAAATAGTTATTCACAAGATTCCCAATTAGTTATATTTGTTTAAGTTATTGGACTATACAGAATTGGAAGGCATTTACTGTGGCACTATTGAAACAGCCATGTTTAGAGGCTGAGTGAAACGAAAGCTAATTCTCTTGCAGTAAAATAGACATTAAACCAGAAACTGGCAGTGCTTCCAGTCAGGTGTCTTGCAATATAATTCCAGCATAATACCTTAGAATATCATCATTTTCTCTACGTTAACAGTTCTGCTCCTATTCCAACACTTTGGCACTTTCATGTCTGTGCTCATTTGATTTGTTGATTACAAATAACAGACTAATTTTTGCATTGAATTTCTGTCTTGACAGTGACGGTCGTGAGTCTATAGTAATCAAAAGGTATGGTTTGGTTAACTTTTGTACCATTTTCAAAAAGAGCATTGTAAAACACACCTCTCCAGTTTATGTTTGGCTATAGGTTTTGATGGGAAAAAAATCCAAACTCAGAACTCTAAGGCATAGAATTAATATTGAATTAGAGTGAGTGAAATTGCCTCTATCAAAGATAACATGTAGGGCGATAACAATGCATCTAGTTCCTTTCGCTTGTCTTGTGTATCACTTTATTGTTTCATCTACTTTAGAACCAGTCTGAGTGTAAAGGTTTTAGAGAGAGCCCCTCATTAGTGTGACATTAGAAGGATAAACATTCTGATAAAGTTGAAACAGGACAGGTTCTTTCTACAGTCCTCATTCAGTGCTCTGCAAAACTCCTCGCACTTCACGCTCTGCCTGTCTGAATAACTCACACTCATTATTGAGGCATTATGTATAACACCATACATGTAAGTAAGGGTTATTCTGTGATGTGCGACTTGCTGTATTTTTAGGAGTTGAATAAATTTATTTGCACAACAGAAAAATTAAAAATAAATTCTCCTGCAGTCGCATTCTGAGTGAAAATGATTGGCTGTGGGGCACTATCCCTGTTCATCATGATGAATGGAACTTCATGATTCCATATTGAAAAGTTTTACACAAAACATCTGCTCCCAAGGTGCCTTTAACTTGCAGGTTTATGTTTCATTTAGTACTTAAACAGATGTTGAATTGCATAGGGTTTGAATCCAATGCCTGTATTTCTGTGAACTTCTGAAAACCACCCTGTTTCAACAATGACTTGCTCTTGGAACAGATGGGTAGTGGAGAGCATGGCTTCCTTTCCTCGAGCCCTCCCACAGCTGACTTCTGTTGTAATCATTCTCCTGTTTAACTTGGATGCAGGATGGTGGGTTTGACAGTAAGGATATAAAACTGATGTTCGCAGTTTTGGGAAGTTGTACATCCGTTCTAGTACAGAACTAATTTTCATGGATCATGCAAGGAGAAATTAAGGTGGGAACAGGAGTGTGATAGACAAAATTGGTTTTGGTACATTGCTTTTCCTTTGTCAATATTGTTAGATGGTCTTTTCTGAAGTTATTGAATGATATCATTTTTTGGTGATGAGCATCCTTCAGTAGTTCATCTAGTTGGTTATCATTCATCATTGAAGTTGATGGTCAACAGGACATGTTATATCTCAGGCCAACGTGCACATGAGCATCTTGTCGGATGCTCAGTTGTGATTGAGTTTAACAATCACCTGATTTTGAAAATTGGTTGGAATTGGAATTGGTTTATTATTGTTACATGTACCGAAGTAGAGTGAAAACCTTGCCTTAAGCACAATTCATTACACAGTGCATTGAGGTAGTACAAGGTAAAACAATAACAGAATGCAGAATAAACTGTAACAGCTACAGAGAAAGTGCAGTGCAGGTAGAAAATAAGGTGCAAGGTCATATTAAGGTAGATTGTGAGGACAAGAGTCCATCTTATTGTACTAGGGAACCGTTCAATAGTCATAACAGCAGGATAGAAGCTGTCCTTGAGCCTGGTGGTACATGCTTTCAGGCTTTTGTATCTTCTGCCCAATGGGAGAGGGGAGAAGAGAAAATGTCCAGGGTGGCTGGGGTCTTTGATTATGCTGGGTGCTTTACCGAGGCAGTGAGAAGTATGGACTGAGACCATGGAGGGAAGGCTGGTTTCCGTGATGTGCTGTGTCCACAACTCTGAAGTTTCTTGTGGTCACGGGCAGAGCAGTTGCCATACCAAGCTGTGGTGCATCCAGATAGGATGCTTTCTATGGTGCATCAATAAAAACTGGTGAAGGTTGACGGGGATATGCCAAATTTCTTTAGCCGCCTGAGGAAGTAGAGGCGCTGGTGAGCTTTCTTCTCTGTGGCGTCCACGTGGTTGGACCAGGACAGGCTATTGGTGATGTTCATTCCTCGGAACATGAAGCCCTTAACCCTCTTGACCTCAGCACCGTTGATGTGCACTGCCCCCAATCCTGAAGTCAATGGTCAGCTCTTTTGTTTTGCTGACATTGAGGGAAAGGTTGTTGTCATGACACCATGTCACTAGGCTCTCTATCCTTCCTGTACTCTGACTCATTGTTATTTGAGATACGGCCCACTACAGTGGTATCATCTGCAAACTTCAGGTGAGTGTTACACCCAATCACAATTGAGGTACTAATCTTACCTCAAAGATTAATAACTCTACCATTAGGGCCTTGGCAGCTGAGACACGATGGCCACTCTCTGGAATCCTCTTCCTGAACCTTGCTGTCTCTTTATCTCCTTTTCCTCATTTTAGGCTCTCCTTAAAGCCTACCTCTCTGACTGTCTTTCTTAGTATCTTTAAGTAGCTCATGGTCAAATCCTCATTTGATAAAACTCCTGTGAAGCATTGGGTTGCTTTGCTCTGTCGGTGGTGCAGGTTTTGCTTCTGTCTGTTATAATGAACATTTTTATGCCAACTCAACTTGTGCCTCACACACAGTGGCCAATATAAGATTGAAGTGAAGTCCCACCTGTCTCTCTGATAGCAATATTAACAGAAGAGTACTGGACCAAAATGAACAAAATCAGCAGAAAGCAGTGTTGTTGAATGTTCAGATAACTTTTCAAAGGCTTCCTACGTATTTAATACTTAATTGTAAAACTGTGCCAGAATCTGTTGAGTTCAGTAAGCCAGTTCACAGCAGTGGCAGGGTTTCTAGAAGCTTTAAAAAGTAATTTCCTCTTGTTAACCTTCAAGAAACATTTTTTCCACAGTGAGGTAAAATTAACTGTGGAATGTTCAAAACTAAATTCCTGCTTGCAAGCAGCCAGTAACTTAATGACGGGTAATCGTGAGGTGTGAACAGCCACTTGAACTGCTCAGTATAATTGGCCCACTTTATACGGTTTAAGGCATCTTTGTAATTGATGCTTATGGTAATACTAAATGGTCAGCACCATTGGTTCAAGCAAGTGGCTAGAAAGTTTAAGCGCTGAGGATTGTATATTCATTAATGCACAATCTCCCACACACAGCGCAGTTAATTTTTAAGGGGAATCCAATTGTTTAATTATAGCTTTGAAATCTGCAAAGAATCACTTTGACAATTTATTGAAAAGGGAGTATTTACTGCATTCTTCAGAGGAATTGCATATCCTTCATGTAATTGTACAAGCAGCTTTGCTACTTAATTTAATAAGGTACTTTATATCTGCTTCCAGAAAATACTAGCTCTTTAATTTTAAATTATCTGGAGCACATCAAAATCAGCAAAAAAACTTAATTGCTCAGACATTTAATTTTAAAGGGATGCCAATTTTAACAAAGAAAAGACTATTCTCCATTAAAATCATTTAATATTTACACAGTGGCGGGCTTCAATTTGGTCAGGTCCTTTATTTTTCTAAATAAAGTTTTTATAGCATTACATTTCAGTTGCACACACCATTTGTTAACAAGTTGATTTGTAGTCATTAATGCTTTTCTACTTTGTGATCAAAATGTAGATAAAATCGTTTTATATTTCAAGCTGGTCAACAATTCAGAACTAGCATCTGAACTAGAGCAAAGTTCAGATTTATGCAGAGAATAAGCTTGTGTAATTTTCTGTCTCATCAGTGGAACAAATTGGAGTTTCCTTGGTCCAGTGCAGAAAACTAAACAACAGCAGTGTGGGAGGGTTATCAGCTAGTTAGACGCACTCATTTATTGGCAAAAGACTGCAGTTAAACAGAATTTTCCCATGCCGGAGTCTTGAGCTGGATATGCAGGAGTTCTCTTGATAAATTTATGAAGTGTGCGGCAGTAAATTACCAGAGAACCAGCAATTGGAGAAGGTCATTAATTGTTGGTTTAGTGTCCTTATCCTTGAAACTGATTGAAAAACAAGTTTAAAATATAGTTTTATTGATAGTGAGACTTGGTGCTGCTTTTTATTTTGCTGAGTTATTTAATTACAGATTGAACCATTAAGGGAGAAATAATATGGACATTTTTTTTCTTGGGTCAGTGGAAATGGTTGTAATGTGGTAATGCTGATCACCCATTCGGTGGGAATGTCTATTAATGTGCAATATGTTTTTTTAAAAAAATGTAGTCTAGAGAAATTTCTGTGCAACCTTAATTGGAATTTATTATTGAAACAAAATTTATCATTTTCTCTCCCTGTATGTTCAAACAAAATTTACACATTCTCCATATCAACATTTATTGTATTTTTGGTCTTAAATTAACTATGAGAGAAGATATAGAACTGTACAGTTGCCATTAGAAGTGTACTTTGTCAGGCAATCCTGATGTATGAATGAATTTTTCAGGAAGATACCGTGCTCAGTTACAGCTCCTCTAAGTTAAGGTGGATATAAAGGTGACAGCTGGCCTCAGGGTGCTGAGGTTGGAAAGATAAAAGTTGTTTAGATTTCAGAATCCGGTTTATTAACGCTGTCATATGTCGTGAAATTTGTTGTTTTGCGGCAGCAGTATAGTGCAAGACATAAAAATTACTATAAGTTACAAAAATAAATAAGTAGTGCAAAAGAGGAATAATGAGGTAGTGTTCATGGGTTCATGGACCGTTCAGAAATCTGATGGCAGAGGGGAAGAAGCTGTTCCTGAAACATTGTGTGTGGGTCTTCAGGCTCCTGTACCACCTCCCTGATCGTAGTAACATCTTTCTTACAAATTTTCAGTAACAGATTTTCTGGTCTAATTACCGCTCAATTGCATCTGCTGGAAATGCACACAAATAGCCACGGAGTGTGTTCAGCTCTGACGCTCTTTTGTTGTCTGTTGTTGTTTATTCTTGAGTCTGATACTAAATTGGGATGGCATTAAAGGTGGGTTTAGTTTAACAAGATGCAGCATAAAAGCACCATCTTTTGTGTTAAGTTACTACTTGAATAGCCATCGTTTTAATTTATATTGATTTATTGTAGTTGTGATTAACCCTTCATAAATATTCTTGAATTGCGATCTTGTGAAATAATTCATGTGATTTCAAAAACATTGTGTTTAAAAAAAAGCAGAATACTTTTCCTGATTGCAATCAAATTTGGGGCACAGAGCCAGGAACATAAAAAGTAAGTTTTCCTTCTGGATTTGTATAGTTGTAGAATAATTTTGTATGTTTACACGATACACTGTGAAATGAGATCAGATTTATATCTGTGCAAAGACTCCTGTGTAAGCAAGTCTAAAGATCATCTTTTTGTCAAACCTTACCTATTATTGCCCCATAAAACTTTTAATTGCACATCCAAAGATCAGTGCAGAATATAGGACTTCAAATTTTTAAATCTTCACATAATAAACCTTCATGGCTTTGGAATGCATTATTTCCAGGAAAATAATTTTGTTGAATAGATTTATTCAGAGCTTAAGGAAACAGACCAATGGATCTTTAGCTAGGTTTCTCCTTCCATCATTGATCATCGAAACTTATCTGCTTATCCTTCTGTATTTAACCTGCCTTCATCATCGTATGGTCACTGTGTTAAAATCCAACAATTTCTGTTTATATAATGCCTTTAACCTAGGTAAAAACATTATAAGGTAAGAGGTAAGAAATTGGATACTGATCCTTCCAAATATTAGGACTGGTAACCAAAAAGGTAGATTTCAAGGAGTGACTAAAAGGAGGAGGGAGAGATAGAGATGCTAAAGAGTTTTGAGTGGGAATTTCAGACCAAATACAAGTTATATGACATAGTCACCTTGTTTTCCTTCAGCTGCATGTCCAACATCAGCAAGTTAATTTTATTGGGCCACAGCTCTATTTCCAGCCCAGACCTACTGACCTTTATGCAGCTGTTTCATGAGAAGACAACAACAAGATTCAGGAGTAGGCCAAGTGGCCTCCTAAGCCTGCTTCCCCATTGAATAAGATCATAGCTGATCTAGTGTTTGGCTTGAACAATTTCCTAGCCGATCCCCTTAATGCTTAATTCTTCACCACTCTAGAAATCTATATTTTAGCCTTCAGCATCCATAGCCCTCTGGGGTTGAGAATACCAAGGATTTACTGAGGGAATTAATTCCTCTTCATCTCAGCATTTAGTGGTCAACCTTTAATCTGTTTTCTGTGCTTATGGCGCAAGGAAATGTGCTCCCATGGCCTTTTTGGGTATAGAGTTGCAAAGTGTTTAGAGAAGCAAAAAAAATCAGGTGGACGTTAAAATAGTGAAACTGAAGTTTAATGGGGTGAGTTTTTGTGAATTTTAAGCTTGATTTGTTTTCTGACTGTTCTTTCCTTGTGACTAAATTAAAATGACCAAGCACTAATATGATGAATGATTCTTCTGGGCAATTTGTCTTGTAACTTGATTCATTGTGTCATTCAGATGTGTTGTTGTTTGACTCAATCTTTTTTTGTGGGAATAGATTCCAACCGTCCACATGATATTAAAACTGTAAAAGTCATGTAAACAATTCTTTAATTGTGCTGTGCCAGTAATATTCGGATAGATAGTTGACTTATTTAATAAGTTCTGGTTAAATTAGCAACTTATTATTAAAAATGATTAATTAGAAGTTGCAGCTTTTTGACCAGAACATGCAATCATGCAGGACATATATTTAGCATTATAAAACAATGACTGATTTACACATTAAAATTTGGAAGTATAGCTGAAAATTTAATAAGAATTCACATTGTTTTCTACCCTAAGTGCTGAAAACAAAGTTTCCAGACTATTCTAATTATCTTTTATTCAAAGCTGGTTTCAATGATATTTATGCCCCATTTACTCGTTCTACTGATGTCATTCTCCTTACCGCCGCCCCCCCCACTCTCCATAACCGCTCTGTACACATTCTTATCTTAGAGGTCTCCTTTAGGTCAGGGAGAGCTGTTTCTTTCCTTCTCTGAATGTTCTTGACCTTTTAGAAACCCCGTAACTCTGCTTGTCTTTGTGTTGGTTTAAAGGCTGAAGTGATTTACCCAAATTCTCAGCCCTGTTCTGCATTTCTCCAAGAGGTTCGTCTCTTCCAAGAATTTCCAAGAACTATCATGTTCTCGGTGCCAATTAACAATCTAGATTGACCTCATTTGTAGAGAAGTGTTGTAGAACTCAGGCTAAGACAGCAACATTCCTTTTCCAGATAGCGATGCAGTAAACTGTTCAGTGGGTGTCTTTTGAAACACGTAATGTTATTACTAACTATGGTCCTTTGGAGAATTATTTTCAGCATGCTTTTCAAAAGTAAATTTTGACATTTTTTTTATGGCAATCACATTGTACAGTGATCAAGCTTTTTTAATAACCTGCATAATTTTTGGTTGATTAAATTAATAGAACATGCCAAGATAAATGATCTGGTTGGAAGTGATGGCTTTATAACTTATTGCAACATCATACACCCACATATAATTCAAATACATTTGCAGTTCATCTCTTGCATAATTTAGCCTTTCATCTGTCAAAATTCATCTGGAGCTTACTGGCATTGTATGGACATTCAACAGTAAATTTTCTTAGCTGTAAAGATAATGCTATGGTGGGCGTCAGTGGATTTGTTCGTAAATATAGTAATTGGCACCATTTCAGCATGGAATACTATGAAGGAAGAACAACTGTTTTCTGGGAAGGAGAAATTATTTACTTTTAAACTGTCTGCCAGCATTTCAAGTACCGTTAATTTAGATTGACAAAATGTACAAGTTTTGTTTTCATAATATTTGTAGTTAGTTAACGGGACATATACTGAAGTTTGGACTAATCCAAGGTGTTTTTTTCTTCATTTTGGTTTCTATTCTTTTCCAATGACATTCTTTTATAGACCAAACTAATCTCTTAAAATATGAACTCTTTCATTTTAAGCATTGGCATATATTAACATTAAATGATAATTAAATTGACTACACTGTAATCAGTTTTGTTAATCACATTCAGATAGTGTAACCTGACTGTTTCAAACTCCTCATGCCTGATGGATTTCTTTTCTGATCACTGTACCTTAATCTGGCAAAACAATATTGTGCATTCCAATAGACTTCACTTTCAGCTGTCTGTAGTATACTATGTTATTACTATGTTGTGCATAGATATTATTTTAAAATGAGGATTTCCTCTGCTCCCCTCCACTTTCTATCCCCAGCCCTCACTAATTGCCCCACCCACCTCACCTTAACGACGCTTTCCATTTACCATATTTCCCTTCCCAATCTCCCCTTGGATGCCCACTCATTCCCTGTACTCCATCTAATTCTTCATTCTCCCTCTTTGGGTTGGAGACAGGGTTGTATTCCAGATGTGTAAAAAGACACTATCACCACACCATGCAACAGCTAGACTATTCCAGTGTGCAGTGAGGAATCATTTGATTTCTTGAGCATGTGTTGCGGCTGCAATTGTTAGTTTTCTCTCTTGGGAAGAATTCAAATTAATTAAGCTCTTCTCCACCTTCTTCTCCATTAATGCTCTCTGTAAAGAAGATCCTTGTTCTAAAAAGCACTGAGCAATGAAATAACATGGCAGTGTAAAATATTAAACTTCCAAAATGGAAACTTTGACTAACACCTCTTGTAGAATGCTACAGTTTTGTTTGGATTCTGTAACCAGTTTTACAGCAGTTATAAATGGTAGAAATTTTTGGCTTCTTGATTATGACTGTTCATTTTATTGATAACATTCTTACGTTACATATTGAAATTATACATGAACATTGTGGAGTATACTTCATATGCTAAACACTCTGATTTCATGTCACAAACTGAAAAATAGACATGACGATATATCTGCTGAAGAAAAAAAATGGCATTGGTCCTTTCTGAATATGAATTATCTGTCCTTGATTCAAGGCCATTTGATTATTTGTCCCTGTACTTTTCTGATGTGCTACACACATATATCATTAAGGACATTAATTTATAAAAGATACGTCATAAAATTCCTGCAAAGTGGATTTATTGAAAGATATTTTTGTTTTACTAAACTCTTGTAATTCAAGTTGATTGATACGAATAATTTTCTTAGCAATCATTCTTGATTTCTCAATTGCATAATGCAAGTAAAATACAACCATTAACTTTTAAAGTTATCAATTTTTGTAATAATATGTGAATTAGAATGCAATTAAGATATTTTACTGTCTTTCTAATCTGTCTTGCATGTAATGTAACTTGTGGGGTAGGACAGCTTTGTGTACATTAAGTTTTATTTTCATTTTAAGGCGATGCATCTCAATCTTGGTGTGGATCCATTTCTACTGAGCTAACTAATCTGCATTCATTGCATTCATTTTTGATTGGCTAAGTTTAAATTAATCATAAATTCATGTTGAATCCAAGTTAAATCTTACATGAAATTTCAATTCATAACACCACACCCACCCATTTACAGTTTCTTTGTTCTAGAGTGTGCATGTAAAGTAGCTCCACAGTTTTGATGATCATGTATTCTGTGACTTCTCCTCATAAAACTGGCAAAGTCCTTTTAGTGTGGAATGTTAATGGAGTGGAGTAATGGGCACAGCTTGTGGTTGTGACAGATCAGATAGGAGTAGGTGCTCAACACTGCAAATCTAGAGACATGAGATCCTTATGGGACAGTAGCATTATAGCAGATAAAAGCAGTGGGAAGGCTGTAAAGGCAGCAGCTGACCATGTTCTGTATTAAAAGGGTCAACAGAGTCCAGTGGGAACCTGGTTGCAAGATAGGTAAAAATGGCAAAGAAATGTTTTGGAGTATTTGGGTGGCACAGAGCAATTAAAAAAAAGCAGGTGGCTGGACTTTATTGGGATATAAGGAAAGTTGATGTGGATGAGGAAGAAGATAAAATTGACTTGGTTGAGCTGAAGGTTTAAAGGAAGGGCTATTTACATTTTCAGCAGACCAAACTGTTTGAAGAAAATGGAAGTAAAATTACAAAAGAAAGAATTAGAAAGAAGTTGGACATTCTTTATTTACAGATTGAGGGAAAGAAACTGCTGGGAACTCGAAGGAATAGAGAAACAAAGGACTGCAGATGCTGCAATCTAGATGAAAAACACTATGATGCTGGAGGAACTCAGCAGGCCAGGCTCCACAGATGCTGCCTGGCCTGCTGAGTTCCTCCAGCATCATAGTGTTTTTCAACTTGAAGGAATAGTACAGTTCAAAGTAATTTTGGATGTGTTGCTTGTTCTCACCTCTGTGAGATTGCTTATCATCCAATATTGTAAACTCTAACTGCAAATCAATGCAAGACTGTTACCTCTCTGAATTGGGTGTGGAATAGACATGGCCCCTGCCAGATTGTATTTGTCCTGGAGCCAATGTTCATTTAATGGCTGCGCTGTGATAACAGTCAAACTTAGTTTTCAATGGATATAGATTCCTGCCTATAACTTTAATTAACTTGCCAGAACACCAGGCAAAAATGAAAATTTCAACATTTAAGTTAATGTCAGGCTCTTAACTTGTACAATTTTCCCCCTTCCATAGGGGATTCTCAGTGTACTGCTGATATGGGTTCATTGCAAATGTCTTCACACCAACTCCAAAGTTTCAGGATGAATGCACTCAGTGAGTAATGAAAGCAAGCGAGTGTGAATGACACTTGAAACTGGAATCTGAGATTCATGCTTCTGTGGGTTGAGAGTTCAACACTGTTGCAATAGATACTGCATACCTCAACCTGATTAACTTTGGAAAGTCAGAAACAAGGACGTATCCTTAACCACATTTAATTACTGAATTAGATTGACATCCTTTAAGAAAACATAGCTAACTATTCAAACAAAAACTTGTATAGGTGTAAAATGAGCATTATTTAGGAATTACAACTCTGTAGGTTGTATGAACTGACTGGTAGGTGGTCAGAAACTATTCATTCTATAAAATTTTCTGCACAACCTTTTGGTTCATTGAGCATTAAAGAGTTGCATGAATTGAAAGGGTTATGGCATTATCAAGATTGTGATGACCCAAGGCCTGCAGGCAGAGTAAGTGTTATTCTGAAAAAACATCTATCGCAGAGTGGCTGACTTTATCTGATTAAGGACCAGAAGAAAATCAGATTATTTGTTATTATATGTAATGGACCTTCAGGAAAGAAATTGTATGTGACAAGCATTAAAATTCAAACAGATTTGGTGTTGGCATGTAGTACAGTGGGGTTGAAAAGGTGTGGTAGTTTTGTAATTTTTTTCAGGAAAGACTTTATGCATTCAGAAACAGTGATGGAAAAGTAGTTGTCAGGTGCCTTTTACAGTCTATCCCTGTGGCCAGGAAAATTGTTAGCCTCTATTAAGATTCTAATCCATTTGAAATTCCTTCTTGCATTCCCATTGTGCTCTTTTACACTTTGACCGAGACAAGGTCACAGGTACTGAGCAAGTTCAGCCAGCTCCAGGTGCTGAAGTAGCTGGAAACTAGATATGATGTTGGACGTCCAGATAATTCCGTATTGTTGGTAACTAGGCTTATCATTATCATAACACCTTTAACTGTTTATGGAGACCTTTGTCTCAGGAATAGTTGATCTGTAGCAGGGAGTTTGCTTCCAACCTCCCAGGCAAACAGTGAGCTATCATGGTTAATGCACACCCTGTGTTGGGTCTGAAGAAACAAATTTTTAATTGTGTTCGTACAAAGCTAACCACCTTCATTGCCCATTTTTTATTTTGTCACGGGATGTTGGCATCACTGGCGTCCCTCCACCTGCAGAGTAGGAGTCAACCACATTGGTGAACACAGAGTTGCACTTAGGCCAGACCCGGTAAAGATGACACATTTCCCTCCCTAAAGAACAACAGAGAACCAGATGAGTTTTCATGACAATTCAGTATTTTCATGGTTGTTATTACTAGCTTTTTATTCCAGGTTTATTTTATTACTTGAATTTAAATTCCCCAGTTGCCCTGGTGGAATTTGAACTCCTGTCTCTGGATTAATGGCACAGTTTCCTAAACCAACATGCCACCTTACCATTATTCACAGATAGGCCAGAACTTCATAGTCAACGTTATTTGATTATTTTTAGGAAAAATGTTTGAGGTAAATTCAGAGATGATTCATTTTCAGAATCTTACAGATTTTTTTCTTCTCAATCACATGGTGTTTATTGGTGATACTGAATAGATGGAATTTTATTGTGTTATTAGAAGATGGGACTCAATTAAATACAACTTAAGTGGCTGACAAATTGTTGGATTTACTGAATTTAATTTTGTAATATGTTATGAGTTTATTTGTGCTCAAGTCCCAGATTGGTGGTCCTGTTCTACAGTTGCCTGCTTCTGAATCCACATCCGTTTTCATCACATTATCCTGAACAGTAATTGAAATTGCAAGGTAGAAAGTAATGAGTTCTATAGGGTCGTTTGTACTGAATTAGGTTAATTCCCAATGAAAGATTATGGTGTGCAGAAGAGTGAATTTATATTATCTTAAAACTAGCAAGAGTGTACAACTTGATATTAATACAAAATCAATACCTGACAATGAAATTTCAAGATGATTTGAACATTAAAGCAGCTTACATTTATGTCTGTCATGTTGATTAAACAATGTGTAAGTCACATTTCTCAATTTAAACTGAAATGTAGCCTGTGGATAAAATGGAAATTGTAACATGTGGATATTTACTTTGGATCTGACCTGGTCCTGCTGCTGTCTACTAAAGTTATCACAATGATAAAGAACAAAATATTTTATGTACTACTGAATTATCTCATTGTTTTCTATTTAGAAGGGAAAATAGTGAAGGCGGGCTATGCATCTCATTGTACAGTTTGCTATATGCTGCATACCACATTTTGTGGTCATTCTGTTTTTATTTCATCAACTACTTATGTCCAGAATTAAAGCTATGTTAAGTGCTTAGTGTTATAGGTCACTGTATGCTGCTCTGGTGTTTCACTGGCACTAACCATGAAATAAACCTAACGAGACCAGTGACCAAGAAGCCCTTTAAAATGCATGATGCTTGTTAAATGGGAACCAGCAGCATGGAGCAGTGCAAAAAGCAGTGTTAGTAATCTTCTGGTGTTCTCACTCACTGATAAAGTAAGGCAACTTTAATTCCAGTTTATTATCATGTCAAAGGTCTGGACCTGTCACCTGCTTGATAAAGAACAGGCCTAAAGGTACAGGCTACAGAGAGGCTCAAAGTTGTCAGTAACCACATGATTGGATTATACTGCTGATTTATGAGTCTGACTGCTGGAAGAATTCATTGGTTACAGCCAACTCTAGTGTTAACACCTTTCTTATCACATTCTTTTCGAGTTCAATTTTCACTTCTTCTTCCATTTCCTGCATTAAAGGGCATGTCAAAAAAACTCCTTAGCCTTCTTCACTTATGAAGAGCCACCCAGTAAGGGCCTAAAATGGCAGAGCATCAGAGGTGGGAGGATATTTTCTTGAAAGCAGTGGCACATATTGGAGTCGAAATGCTGTTTTATCATGCTGGGCTGTGTGGGAGGATTGACATACTAGATGACTCTCTACGGAAAGTGATCTTGTTACCCCCTACTGGGTCGGAGTCTATTGGGTTGACTGCTTCCCTGGGAGTGTTAAGAGTCTCTTTCCAGCATTTGTCTCTGTGAATATGTTTATTTGTTCTGTGTCGTCATTGGGTGGAGAAAGTGCTGTGCATGATGAATATCAGGATCAATAAAAAGTTGTTTGTGTGATTGCTTCTATTATTTAATTAGATCCTGAGTTATTTAGCAATTTAGTGTTCCCAAGATATAGATTGTTCTGAAGTAACCAGTAGGATTATTGATTCAATCAGGAGGAGGAAATGTGGGAAGCCAAAACTGTTTCCGAATACTAACAGTTGCTTGATATCAGCACCTACACACTTGCCAGCTCTTGTCAGCTAATTGCATGCTTGTTCAGCTTTATACTGGTACAATTTACTGAGGTAGTATCATTAATTGTCACAAGTGGCTATGCTAAACCCTCTCAGCAATGTGCAAAGTTGAAACTGTAATTGTAATAGTTGAGAAATGCACAATGTGGAGCACCGTGGAGAAGTGTGTGGCATCTCTAGTACTTTGTGCAAACAGGTTAAAGTTCCAAGAGCTGCGGTACTTCGTGGAATATAAATTTTCTGTTCCACAGAGTTCCATTTATGGGAAGGATGTAGGAGAAAATTTTGATGCATCATGAAATCAATCAGCATTGAGGAAGGCTACTTAGAATATTATGCCTTGTTGGTTCTAATTCATTTTGTGACCTTCCATTTTCTTCATGGCCCTTTAAATTCTTTTCCCAAAATTTACTTCATTCTCAATTGAAAGATACTTTTGAACTTTTCAGACATGCATTCCAGATCATCCTAATTTGCTACGTGCAACCAAAAATATCTCTTCATCTCTCCATTTTGCCCATTATCTAAAATCTGTCTCCTATGTTGAATGACACTCTTGCCAGTGGAAACAATTACCTCTTATTTACCCAACAGAATATCTCATTTTGACCACTACTATTAAACTTTGATGGAACTGCAAGATTTGCGAATATCATGCTCTGTTTGCTTCAAAAAATATGCTTTATTCATAAAATTTGCATATAATTTAAACAACCATAAGTCATAGAAGACAGATTATATTCAATCTTTACAGTAAAAGGTACACTGGGGTGCCTCATTGCAGTTTCTTACAAGGTCATCTTTACATCAGTGTGACATGTTATTTCCTTTAAATGTATTCCCTAAAAGAAAGTTTGAAGAGATTTCTTTCCCCCAGAGGTTTTAGCCCTTCAGTAGGAAATGATGGGAGGGACATAAACTGTGGCCATTCCTGTTCCAAGCTTCAGTCCATCCTGAGTATATAGTACGGGACCTTGGACTGTGCCAGTCTGGGATATTTGGTGGTGGGTACCTCTTTGCAAAGGAAGAGCTGCAAGTTTTGGGCAGACTGAATTAATGGTTTTGCAGCAGCAGATGATGGATATCTCACTGTGTGTTGCTGGGAACAGCCTGTCGAGTATAGGACCCTGTGCTGTGCATTTGCTCAGGATGAACGTTGGTAAAGACCACTGCATCACTTTCAAAACCTTCTGTGCAGACATGCATTCCAGGAGTAGGTGAAACATTTAGAATGTTGAAAGGACTGGACAGAGTAGGTGTGGCTAAGCTGTTTCCCTTGGTGGGTGAGTCCAGGACTAGAGGGCACAGTCTTAGACTTAGAGGGTACCAGTTTAAAACAGAAATGAGGAGAAATTTCTTTAGCCAGAGGGTAGTGAATTTATGGAATTCTTTGCCACATACAGCTGTGGAAGCCTGATCATTGGGGGCATTTAAGGAGGAGATTGTTAAGTATCTAATTAGTCAATGTATCAAGGGATATGGGGATAAGGCCGGAAATTGGGGCTAGTTCAGCTCATGGGGCAGACTCAATGGGCCGAATGGCCTACTTCTGCTCCTTTGTCTTGTGATCTTGTGAGTGATGGTCTCTTCCCCACTGCAGCTATCTCAAGGGCAGTGTGTCACGGCACTTTGACTTCAACTGTCCAATGCCTTAGTGCTTGTTTGAAAGTTCTGGTGATGAGGCATCATGCTAAGTACTTATGACAGTCTACTAGGGGAGCCATTCTTTTGCTGCAGTACCTCAAGGATTTCCTGCATAGATTTGTAAAGCACAGAAATGGGCCCTTCATCCTACCACAATCGTGCCAACCTTTTTGCTGTACTGACATGTGGTCAAAGATGTTTTTCTGCACAGACTTTCCTATGTTTCATGCTCTATGCTGTGATGTAGCTGAGAATTTCAACAGACCAGGATTGTATATTGAATTTATTAGCCATTTAGAATCTCATGAATTATTTACTGTAGTTTTGTAGGAAAATGCAGCCTATACACAAAAATCACCAAATTACCATTTGGGAGAACTCCTGACTGGGAACTGAGCCAGCTGCTTATACTTTGAATAGTACTGCTCATTGGTGAATCATCTCACATTGGGGACATGTAAGCTGAGTGATGGTGCTGTCAGTGACTGCTCTCTGTCACAATATTTTAGTGAGGAAACTAAGAATAGTCAACCACTTGATTCTTTTAGCACTAACTGTAATACTGCCACATGCTTCTACTATAACAACAAAAACATTAGGGTTTACGAGGAAAAAGTGGGTATATAGAATTAGGTCGCAGATCAATCAGACGTGAGCACTACAGTTTCAATGTTCCAAAGACTTTCTCTCTGTGTCGGTCTCTTTGGCAAAAGAGAAGTGACTTCAATTAAAATACATGAGGAGATCTGCTAATGTTTAATTATATTTGCCTATAAGTTTGAAACTATTGAAACATTTTGGGCAATTTGTGTTTTGCACAAATTGCTTGTTTTTGTTTCATTTTAGTTTGAAATGCTGAGCCTTTTTTGTAATTTGCTTGTTTGATGAGGTTATGTGGCTGTTCTACTGCTGTAGTTCTTGTGCCTTGTTGGCCCTATGTTAATACCCTTAACTCAGAAGTTCATAGGTTTAAACCTCTTTACAGGATCTGAGCATATGATCTCAGTTGTAATATTAATGTGGGGCAGAATGAGTCCTGTAATTTTTTGGAAATGCTACCTTTTGTGTGAGATGTAAAGAAAGTTCCTGTCTTCTGCTTCAAGCAGTTGGAAAGGATCCTTAACATTTTTACGCAGAAGAATCTGAATTTTGAGGTAAGCAAACCTGAAGATTGGAAGCAGTTTGGACTTCAGCATAGAATGACACAGAAATTCTTAAGAGAGCAAAAGTAGAGTATGAGAGTAAACTTAGAGGAAAAGTAAAGGTGGACTATGAAAGCTTCTACAGATATGTAAAAAGAAAAAGGCTGATGGAAAGAGTAGGTCTCCTATAGTCAGAATTGCGAGAATTCATAGTGGGGAATAAAGGAATGGCAGAGCAGTTAAACAAAGTTTACAGTTCTGTCTTCGCAGAGGAGTACACAAGTAACATTGCCTAAATGTTAGGGAATCAAGAATCTAATGAAAGTGAGGAATTAAAGGAAATTAGTATTGGAATAAAATGCTGGAGAAATTAATGGCATTGAAAGCTGATAGAAACGCAGGGTTTGATCGTTTTAATTCCAGAGCACTAAATTGTGGTAGTTGCACCCCTAATACCTACAGTTTAACCAGTCTTAACCATTACCAAATTTCCCTACACGACTTTGCAGTACCACTTTATCCTGGTAAAATGTTTCACCTAGAATTGTACAAACTTTACTAGCAGTATGTAGTTCCAACTCAAGACATTAGCTAAATAAGTATTTATGGTGTTAAATAACATATTTCTCAAAATTATATTAGCTACATAATGATGCCTCTAACTTTGTTTTAACATCAAATAAAGTAATCATTTTTTTTGCTGTGGCCCTCTGAAGGTGTGGCTAATGTCGGATTGGTTGCATGTGTACAAAGCAACATTTGGGAATGTTTTCAGAATCAGGGGAAGATCTGTATTTATGTAATGCCCTTTTGCTACTTCAAAGACTCAGAGCACTTTGCAGCCAATGAAATACTTTTGAAAATTCAGTCAAGGATTCATTTAACTTATGCAAGTATTTTTTTCATTTATTCATTCATGGGATGTTGACATTACTGTCTAGGTTAACATTTATCATCAAACCACCTTCTAGTGGGTCTGGGGTCATAAATGGGCTAAACTGGGAAAGAACGGCAGAATTCTTTCTTGGAAGAGTGCTAGTGACATTATAACAGTCTGGTCGATGTTATCCCAGTTTGAATTTAAATTCCCCAACTGCCTTGTGAGATTTGTACTTAGGTTTGAACTTGTGTCTCTCAATCAATAGTGTGGGCCTCTGGCATTTAATCCAGTAATTTAACCAGAATAGCACCGAACCACAAACAACAATTATGTTTAAGTAATGTTGTTGATGGATAATAAGCAAGCCCTTGTCTTCAAGATACAGCCAGAGGTCCTTTTGCATTTACCTGAGAGGGGTGTCATATTGATGGCACATTGTAATGACACCGGAGCATCAGCCTCAACTTTGGCCAGTCTATGGAGTGAGACTGCGAGCAACTGAACCGATTTTGTAGCTCAGTTTATGATAACTCATTGTCTGGTAAACCTGATAATTTGTTACCTTCTCATCCTCTTGGTCACAAGAGATAGATGCTTAACTCCATCTAACCATTGACTTAACATTTTTTTTCAAATCTGAGTAGTTCAGTATTTAGTCCATTTTCTCAATGTAATGAATATAAACGGTTACCTTTTACCACTGTAAAAGTGAAAGGAGGCCTTTCAGCCCATTAAGTGCATACTATTTCCACAGATCATTCAATCCCAATCCCATGCCTTTTACTATGGCCTTACTACAAATTATTTTCTGTCAAGTTGCTATTCAAATTAACATAATAATTGTGTTTTTATAATTTATGATCACAATCCATAGTTGATCAGTTGTTCGCTTTGTAACTTTCCTCTCAATTTTTTGTCATTGCAGATAAAAAAATATTGCTATATTAATTGAAAGGAATAAAATGTTATACTTTTATATTGAGGCGGGATTAGAATTAAGCATTGAATGTAAGTGGATTTGATGATGTGACTCAGTAATAATTTTGAGAGGATACAATCTGACGGCTCAAGGTCAGAAATCCAGACATCATGCTCTTCATATTTTTCTTCACAGCATGGTGCTGATGGAACTAAAGCTCTTAAATACAATTTGACACATTTAGTTGGTAAGAAATGTCTTTTAGCATGTGTTCTGCAAGATGTGATACCCGACATTTATGATGCCACTTATCTTTGTGTTGTGAGAAGTTTCATATAAGCCCCTCAATCTAGAAGCATGTAAAACTTAATTTTATCCCATTGTGCCTAGTGAAGCATTCTGAAAGATTTTCTTTAAGAAGTGATGGAGCATTGATGTACAGAGGGATCTTGGGATGCAAGTTCATAGCTCCCTGAAAGTGGCAACACAAGTGGATAGGGTGGTATAGAAGGCGTATGGGATGCTTGCCTTCATTGGTCGGGACACTGAGTTTAAAAGTTGAGAAGTCATGTTGCAGCTGTATAAAACATTAGTTAGCCCACATTTGGAGTATTGTGTGCTGTTATGGTTGCCACATTATAGGAGAGATGTGGAGGCTTTGTGGAGTGTGCAGAAGAGGTTCACCAGGATGTTGCCTGGATTGGTGAGTATTAGCTAAAGAGAGGTTGGACAAACTTGGATTGTTTTCTCTGAGCATTGGCAGCAGAGGGGTGACCTGATAACAATATATATTTCTTTTTTCCAAGGTGGATATGTCAAATACTAGAGGGCACAGGTTTAAGGAGAGAGGGGGAAGGTTTAAAGGAGATGTGCAGGGCAAGATTTTTTACACAGAGAGTGGTAGGTGGCTGGAACGCACTGCCAGGTGAGGTGGTTGTGGAAACAGATATGATAGCAGTGTTTAAGAGGCATTTAGACAGACATATGAACAAGCAAGGAATAGAGGGATAGGGACCATGTACGGGCAGATAGGATTAATTTAGATTGGTATCATGGTCGGCACAGCCAGCATGGCCTGTTCCTGTGCTGAACTGTTCTATGTTCCAATTAAGTTTGGGTGTGCAGATTTTCTTGGCATTAAAACATTGTTGCATGTCTCCCTTCTGATATTTACAAAAAAGGACTGCAAAACTTGACAGCCATGTCTGGCTTTATGCTGTTTCAGAAATGGTGAGCGCTGTTAAAAAAAAGTGACTTTTCCTCAGCTGCAGGCACTTAGCGACATAACTGAAAACTCCACTGAGCCCTTAAAGGAACATGTGCACAATATCGCCTGCACCCCTTCTAGTTCTGGGACAGTACTGCACTGCTGATGCTTAAGGGGAGGGAGTATGCTTCTTGGTTTACTAATAAGGGTCTTGAGAGGCTGGTGGATTACATCTTGCTCAGAAGGGATATCCTCTCTCCAGGGCCTCAGTTAGGAGCTTCTGGCATGAAGTTGCTGGGATGAGTGGTTAATCTGTGAACGCCAGAAATGCTCTATGGGCTGAGGGAGAAGTAGATGAAATCTGCTCTTGTGAAATGGAGATGACCTCCAATCACTGACCTCTATAATGCACCAATGAGCAGCAAACTCTGTAGATTTGGCTGGAATGATCCTGAATTGAGGAAGCTGAGAGTGAGGGTGACCTTGGCTTCTGTTGTGAGAACAGTACAGAAGTGTGTGTGAGGTTGCACTTGAGGTTTTAAGAGGTCACAGATGTGAAAGAGAACTATTTTTTGGAAGCACTGCTTTGGTGGACATTGCTTCTCCAAAAACTATGAATAATAGCATAGCGCCCTGTGGATCCAAGGTGGATAGGGTGTTGGATTGTCAGCCCTCCTTGAGTGCCTGTAAGATGTCTCTTGTACATCCATGTCCTGCATAAAAAGAAATGTTATGTCTGGACAAATGCATTAACAGGCTATTTTGGTTGCAGCAAACTGTTGAAGACAAGTCTTCAATGTGAGCAGTGTGCAGAGTAAGTTGTGAGTGTGTGGACTGATGTGTAGCAGTACGTACACAACTGCAGGTTGAATGTGATTGATGTAAGAGACTGCAGATGCTGGAATCTGGAGCAAAAAACAAACTGCTGGATAAACTCAGCAGGTCAGGCAGCATCTGAAGAGGGAAAAGAAGTCGATGTTTCAATTCGAGACCCTGGACTGAAAGACTATAGACAGTATTGAGTGTGATTGATGCTGTAACTAACATTGTTTCTGAGTCTTCAGCATTAGAAAATGCTGGTTCTTCTGTGGATGAACAGCAAGTGTTGTTTTTGGAGCAATGTGATAGAAAATCTCACTGGTGACAAACTTTGAGTGTCGCATTACTGTTGATGTCAGAGAGGCATAGAGTTGCACAGCACAGAAATGGGCATACTGACTTTTTTGTCCATCTATGCTAATCCAATTTGTCCCCATCATGTCAGTGTCCTTCTATGCCTTGTGTATTTAAGTGCCTATCTAAATGTCTCTTAAATGTAGTGACTGTATTTGATTCCACCACCTCCTCTGGCGGCGAGTTCCAGATATCAACCAATCTGTGTGTAAAAAAAAAACCTCTCCCTGCAAGTCCCTTTTCAAACTCTTTCCTCTCATCTTAAACCTATGCCCTCTTGTTTTTGATACCTCTACCATGGGAGAAAGATTCTCTATCCTTTCTCTGCCTCTTACAGTTTTATATACCTCTGTCAGGTCACACCTCAGTTTCCTTTGCTCCAGGGAAAGCAAACCCAGCTTGCCCAATCTCTCCGCATAACTAAAGTCTCCCAATGAGGGCACCATCCTGGTGAATCTCCTCTGCATCCTCTCCAGTACAACCACATCCTTTCTCTAGCAAGGTGATCAGAACTGCACACAGTGCAATCTAACCAGTGTTTCATAAAGTTGCAACATAACGCCTGAACAAGAAGATTAACACCTCATATTCCACAGGTAGCCTACAACGCAATGATATGAACATAGCATTTTCCAATTTCATATGACCCATTTCCTCAGTATTCCTTTCCCACTCCTACCAGTCCACCTCGTTTCTCTCCCTTTGTTCACCTTTTCCATCCACCCCCCCACATCCAGTTACCTAGATTCATTACCCCTTCCTGATTCCAACTGACCATCACCCTCACATCTATCCTCTCTCTTGGTCTACTCTTCCTATCCCCTTTTTCCATCTGGTTCCATCTGCCTACCATCTCTCCCTTGTTCCAACCTCTGTCTGTACCTTCCCCTCTCCACCCACCCCACCCCCAACAACTTGGCTTCACCTGCCTGATTTTATTTTGTTATCCCTTTCCAGCTATTACCCACCAGTTTCGAGATAAACTTCCCTCTCCCTCTCCCTCTCCCTCTCCCCCTCCCCCTCCCTCTCCCCTTCCCTCTCCCCCTCCCCCTCCCTCTCCCCTTCCCTCTCCCCCTCCCTCTCCCTCTCCCCTTCCCTCTCCCTCTCCCTCTCCCTCTCCCTCTCCCTCTCCCTCTCCCTCTCCCTCTCCCTCTCCCTCTCCCTCTCCCCCTCCCCCTCCCTCTCCCCTTCCCTCTCCCCCTCCCTCTCCCTCTCCCCTTTCCAGTGCCATCTGCCCATCATCTTCCACCTTGTTCCGCCTATCACCTACCAGCCCCTGTCCCACCACTCCCTCCCACCTCTGTACTGGCTATCTTACCTCTACACTCTCAGTCCTGATGCAGGGACTCGAAACATCGACTATCCCTTTGCCTCCACAGATGCTACTTGACCTGCTGAGCTCTTCCAGCAGTTTGCTTTTTGTCCCAACTTTTATATACTATGCCCAGCCGATCAAGATAAACATGCCATATACCTTCTTCACCACCATATCTCCCTGTGTGGCTGCTTAGACAAGCTTGATGCTGGACAAAGAGCTCTATCAATTATGAATATCTCAATCACAAATGATGATATGGTGGTTGTGACTGGCACCAAAGCATCCTGAAATGTATGCAAAATTGTTTTACCCCAATCTATAAATTATGGCCATGTGCAATTGCAGCAAGTAGATTTGTCATGCTGGCTTGTCCTTCTGGTTGGTTCACTCATCCCTTGCCACAGACCCATTAGGGAACTGCTAACACCAAAATGATTGGAAGGGCAATTCAAAGTAAACCCCATCCATTCAGAAAGATGAAAGAAGTTGGAATGACTCCCAATATACACATTCCACTTCTTCACCATCATGGAAGAGAAACTGCAGAGAGGAGATGCACTAAGATTGAGATGTTATGACAGAAGTGACAGCCACATGCTTTTTTTCCATTTTGCCGCTGATGTACTTCTGTTTGTTTACCTGCATTTGCTTTAAGTTCCAGTGATTACTGTGCATTGCTGTTGGGAAGATTGGATTAGAAAGCGAGTAAACTATTGTCCATGAATCCGACTTAAATGTGACACAAGAAATTTCTTGACATGTAAATGTAATTTCCAAGCCCCTTCTCAATTCATTGAGACTCATCTTAAAGGATCCCGATGACTTCTAATGAATAGCAGCAGTTAAAATAATAATGAACTGAATATGTGTTAACTGACACTACACCGAAGAAAAAATTTTCATGCAAAACTGCTAGGGGTACTTCTCAAAGGATTATGCCTCTATGCTGTTACCTTCTGTTGATTTGATGTGAATGGATTAGTAGTGTTTTCACAATGTAATTTTAGTAAGATTGATGATTATTGCTGGGATAATTTTTGTTAGCCTTGCGAGCTCTTTTTTTCCAAAATGTCAGTGTTCCTTGCGCAAATTTAAACTTAATTGGTAAAAAAAATTCCTTTGAAGATCCCAGCAGACCCACATAAGGTCTGAATGAGCTAGTAAAGAATAACTTGGCAACAGCTTAAACAGTTTGTTTCTTAAGGCTCCTTTAAATTGTAATTAGTTCAAGCTCAGAAAATAGTTGAAAACTCCTGACAATGGATTAGAGTCTAGGTTTTGTGGAGGGAAAGAGGACAAAGCTTTTGCTGAATTCAGCCAAGGTTATTCAATACTTCTGGAAAGTAGCCTTGCCTCTCTGCAGTTTGTATCTACACTGCACCAAGTTCTGTTTGCTCATCTTACCGAGCTGTGGTTCGTGGTCGTCAGATTTAATTCTTTTGTTTTTTTAATTCCTCCACAATCTTCTGTAACCTTCTTCACACTTCCGGTTTTCCTGAATGCACTATTCCTTTGACAAAAGGCGTCAGTACTTTTCTGTACCTTTGTTACTGGTGGCTGCATTTGACTCCTAACCCTCTGCCCAAGCCTTTGATCACTCCACGTCTGGCTCAGTGTTTTGTGCACATCCTTGCACGATGATTCACTTCTAAGCTTTTCTGAGAATTTAATAGATGCAGTATGTCAGAATTGATTGCACCGCTGACAATTACTTCTGAAGTAAGAAGGAAAATCAAGGGTACACTGTGAATGGAAGTTTCTCTCGTTGACGGTTTACCTTGAATACAAAATTAAAAAATAAACTCAGGGAGACAAATGTACTTCTAAACTTCTTGTGTTAGTGTTTACTGACCGGGCAGTTGGTGAGTCAACCAACATGAGGCATAAACCCACTTTTTTTTTGAATTTTTATTCATTCATTGGATGTGGACAAGGCCTGAATTTAATATCTATCCCTTCTTGACCCCCTGAGCTGTCGAGGAACTTAAGACTCAACTACATTAGTGGGGCTAAAGTCACATTTAGGACCAGTCAGGTAAGGATAGTCCAGCTAGATTAGGAGAGATAAGTACGAAAGGACATGGCTTTAGGGTGAAAGGGGAAAGGTTTAGGGGGAACTTCTTCACTCAGAGTGGTGGGAGTATGGAACGGGCTGCCATCTGATGTAGTAAATGCGGGCTCACTCTTAAGTTTTAAGAATAAATTGGATAGATACATGGACGGGAGAGGTCTGGAGGGTTATGGACTGGGTGCAGGTCAATGGGACTAGCGGAATAACGCTTTGGCACAGACTAGAAGGGCTGAATGGCCTGTTTTCTGTGCTGTAGTGTTCTGTGGTTCTAAATTCCTCGCTTGAATAACATCAGATTTCACAGCAATCCAATAGGTTCACAGTTGCCATTACTTAAATCAGATTTTTATTCCAGATTTATTTAATTACTTGAATTTAACTTCCCCAGTTGCCCTGGTGAGATTTGAACTCCTCTCTCTGGATCAGTAGTGCAGGTTTACTAACCTCTATATTACTGTACCACCATAGGTGAGTGGGCCAGAAAATCACAGTAAATCTTTCAGGATTGTTATGTGCACCTGACGATGGTATTTCTGCAAAGTCTCATCTTTATATAAGGACCAATTTCTGTCATGTTGTTTAGCTGTACCATCATATTAAGCGAAATGAATTCGGAGCAAATATAGCAGTTCAAAGCCAGGCATCCATGCGGTGATGTGAGCCATCAGTGGTAGAATTGTATTCCACTGTAATCTGTAACATTATGGCCCAGCATATCCCTCCGCTCTGCCCCCACTGTCAAGCAAGGGGACCAACCCTATTTCACTGGCATGGAGAATGATATACTGGGAGTAGCTTAGGATATTTCTACACTGAGGTGCCAGATAGCAAGACTGAACCATAGGAGAGCATGTGTGTTAATCTGCAAAAGCAGCGTAGTGGCAGAGTTCCTCAATCCCACAATAATGAGAATCAGATTAGAATTCTGTGGTCAGGAATACTCAATGCTTGCCTGGATGAGTGTGGGGGGCCTCAACAAAACCAGAAATTCAAACGTCATTCAGGGCAAAACTGTCTGCTTGATTGACATCCCATCCACCACTTAAACATATGCTCCCTCTACCACTGATGTACTGCAACTACAGAATGTACAGGTCCTCCATAGTTTACGAACACCTGACTTGTGTACAGCCAGTCGAGGATTTGGGAGTGTGGATTTGCCAGCTGCTGCGGGGCTGCAGGCATCTTCTGCCACCTGGAAACTCAGTTTGCGGCCGCATTTCTGACTTGTGAACTGCTCCTGCCGTAACCTGGGGACAATCTGTACTATCTGCAAATATACTGCGGTTACTTGCCAAGGCTGCCTCAACAGTAAATTGGGCATTAGATTCTGAGTATCAATATCCACATTCTGTAAATCAATAAAAATAAGATCTGCTGTCAGAGTTGACATTGTTTGTGATGTGATGAGTGCATGGGGAAATTAAGCTCTCTTGAATTCTGGATTTGTATTTGAACACGGGTCATAAGAGAGAACCTGTGTCCTGATTGGGTTTTGATGTCTAATCAGCTAATGTTAGATTCTGCTGGCTCAGAAACATTCCAGTCATCACATAGAAATATAATGTATTTCATCACGTAGCTTTTGTCATCTTTTTTTAATCTGTTAGTGACAAAGTGACTTTTCAGATTAAAAGGTAAAATGATGTAGAATTAGTGTATTTGCGTGCTTGAAGACCAAGGCAGACAGTGGGCAGAAGGACTTGTTTCTGTGCATGATGTCTCTGACTCTGTCAGTACACTGTGAACATAAATCTTTGGGTCTCCACAAAGTAGCAGTTCAGGAAAGCTTGGGGTCTTAAATCTGGATTCTGTTCTGCAGAACTTCACGTTGGAGCTGCTTGTTTTTAGTATCTGAACAGATACTTGTTGCAAGTTGGGTGTGGGGGAGACTCAAAGTTGTGGCGTCCATGGGGAAGAAAATGATGACGGCAACTTTTGAAATCTGGCAAGGTTTTTTCTAACTTCATTGAGTGTAAATTATCCCAATGATATAGTAGTTTCAGTAAAGGTATTCTTGGCACGTCTCTTTTAACTAAAAGCTTCTTTAAAGGCATCCTGTTCTTAGATTGAAAATTAGTTTGCATAATAACTGGGTTCTATCAGAAGTATCTGATTTCTGTGGGAACAGCTCACGTGCATTTCATTGGGGTGGGGGCTGTTAACAGAAGAGAAGGCAAAAATGCATAGAATAAACATAAGGTAGAAAATAATGGCTAAGTATGGTTACATGCCAGTGATCTGAAGATAGGGTCCTATGCAGCTAAAACCATGCAGCTATTTAAAAACATTAAGTTTGCTAGGAATTTCCAGTGATCAGCATAACATAGACTATATTGTTGATGTAAAACAATGACCACATTGAAAGATTAATATTTGATAGAATTACTAGAAATTTAAGTATTTGGAGCTAGCTTTTACATAAAATAATGTATGGTACATATTGAGGGTTTTTTCTTTATCCTAAATGACAATGAGTATCTGGACTGGCAACTCAAAAAATCCTGATAAAAATTAAAATTTGGTGTCACATTGAGTATGATTATAAAGAGCTTTAGGGTATAGGTGTTTTATTTCCTCAACTCTGTTAACATATAACTTTTGAGAAAAGTTGTATTGCCTGTGGATTTGTGGTATCATTTGTGATTGGTTGTGCTTGTCGAGCTAAAGTCTAACTGCAGTTTTAAAAGACTTAAGTAAGTCTACTGCTTCCTCGCTCACTTCATGGTTGTGACTCAGGATTTTAAAGTAGAATGTTTAATGCTGTGGAAGCATGGGTTCTGGATTTAACTCTCAGCTTACAAAAATGCTGCTTTATCCAAGGACATTTGTTCAGTTCTGATTTTGGAACACAGCACTGTAAATGGTTCTTCGTCACTCTGATGGTTTTCTGGCATAACATGTACTAATGGGACAATGTCAGCAAATCTTAGCTCACCCTGTTTCCACCCTCCAGAACTCTTAACATCTGGGCAACTGCAGTGATTTTAGTTGTCCCACTGGAGTCATAAAGAGCAATGTAAGCAGGGCAGCTTTGAATTTATTTTTAACCATTAATATGCAAGTAACGGTAACTGTACTGATGTCTGCATTTCCTGTATTTTTTTAGTAGACTAAAGGCTAATTGTAAGCTCAAAAGTGTTATATAGCATGTCCTATCTGGTGTACAAAATAAATTAATTTTAATTATTGTTTATTGTATTGAATATGAAAAGCCGTCGAAGCACTGAATTTACATACCTCCCAACTTGATCAATTTCTAGTTGTATTTCATGAGGAACTTCTCTACCAATTTATGCACTTTTATGGACCACAGATCCTTTATTGATATTTTTTCCTAATAACTCATTAGCATTTAATTGGTATAACCCAACTAACCCAGGATGCAGACAAATGTAAATACTCCTGAAAAGACTCTATTCCAAAATTCAATCTGTAAAGGGATGGCTAATTTTATCTCCACGTATCATAGAAAATAAGCTTGATTTATGAGCAGGCCAGTGGACAAGAAAATAATTTAGAATTAGGCTTTTGAATTATTGATTTAAATGCTAGTGCAGTACATTCATACATGCTGACTTAGTGCATCCTTAATCGCTTGTAAATGGTGTCAGAGATAGTGTTCTCCCTAGACAAGACCTTCAGTGTTCTGGCACAAGTTCAGCTTATTCTCTTAATCTATTAGAAAAAACAACTCTGACATTTTTATTTTCTAAAGAAACAAGTTGGAAAATTAGAACTTGGTAAAGAGAGTGCTAAATTACCCATTAAGGTAGGAAGTTGCATTTCCCAAGGTTTAATGTTTCATGTTTTCACTTGATGTCCTGAGTATATCAAGCTCAAAATGCAGTCTACAATTACTGATCAAACTTGGCAAAAATGGCATGAGGATTTGATCAGATTTGCAACCGCCTGTAATTTTCTAGCATCTCTCTTCCAGGTATATTTTCAAACACCAGTACAACTTACTTTGTTGTGGAGAAATTGATCTTGGCTACAGAAATTGTATGGAGGGCTCCTGAGCCTGTGGGATTTCCCATGGCTGACCATCCCAACAAGTGAATTACCCCTACTCCTGTTGAGGCAGCCTTCTTCTGTGTATCTTGAGGCTGCCTCAGCAGGTGTAGGAGCTCCTGGATATGGAAGTCAAGCTGTAATTGCTGGTTGTAAGAATCCATGTAAAGTGTGCCGTGCAAGCTGTGGCCAGTAAGACCAAGTCTTGAGATGTGTCATCAGTGAGCCTTGAAGGGACCTCTCAAGAAATGGCTGTAAAGCTTTTAATATGCTATGTTTCTGTACAGCCAAGAGGAGTATTTAGTTTCACAGAAATACTGCTAGTGATGGTTCATTAGCTGGACCTGTTAAACAATTTAAACACGTGCTATTCTATATTGACATATGGCAGACCTGCCTGAGGAATCTGGCTGTAAAAATCCAGCGTTGAGCAAGTGAAATTGTAATGCATTTCAATTGCAAAACTGAGTAGATTGTTTTCCTTATAGGGTCAGTGGTGACAGATGGAAAATAGTTTTGGTAGGAGCTACAATAAAATGTAAGTGCTCTAAAATTATTTTGAGGGACCTCTGGATTGAACTGTAACTAAATGACAAGTTACTTTGATAACTTGGAGCACCCAATACATTGAAATATGAAGGCAAAAACTGTAGTTAAAGTTTGAAATGAGATAATGTCATTGCTTTTAAATTCCTTATCTGAATTTTATCAAGTTTAGATGCCTTTATTAAATTGATTTTAGGTTAAGTTAATGGATGCAGTTTAATTTCTGCACCATTTCCTTCAGTTATCCATCTCTCAGCTGACTAGTCTCATTGCATATCTGTGGCCAATGATGTTTTGATGATTCTGCAAGACCATACTGTCACCCTGTGGACATAGTTGGTACAGCTTAAGCCTTCCATGTCAAGGTTGAATGAAGTCCGGTGATTAACAAATTTGCAGCAGAAATGGACTATAATTTTCTCTTTTAAGAATAAAGTTGTTTGTATTTTTCTGTCACGGTTGCTGACTCTGAAAGTTGTAGGTTGTTTAAGTTTATTCTCCACTTGAACAGAGTGTAAACGTATTGTCGTAAACTCAATCCACAATGTGATTGTTCATGTTTATGCCTTACATGGAATGTTTAATAAATAGGATCAAATGTTCTTAATTTGAATTGGGTGGTATACAGTGTAAATTCCATGAATTTTCTGCAAGACCTGGTGTGGAAAGCATGTTTACATTTGTACATTGTATTGATTATATGTGCATAGTTAACTGGTCTAATACTGTGCCAAAAGACATTACAATTTGCTACCAATCAAGACAAACTTAAATACTAAAGGTCAAGAAAATAGATCACCTATTAACTAAATCATTGCAAAGCAGTGTTTTGTACTGAAGGAGCAAATGAGTTATCCTACTTGTACAAATGTTGCTCCATATTGTATTTTTTCAATTTAATTATCAATATTTAAGATCGATGGATTTGAAAAAAAGAATAATGGTAGCTTGCAACTTTGTGCAAACAGGTTTTCTGCAGATTTTTCACTGCTCAGTATTCTCCTTCTGCCATTTCATTAGCTGGCCAGTGGTCATAAATTTTCCGTTTTGTTGCGTGATGTACTTTAATGCTGGTGGATGACAATCTAAGAACCCATTTAGAGTTTAAATCAACACCATGTGCAATCTGATCCAACTGTCTTCATTAAGCAAGGGCAGAGAGATCGCCGACAGCTGAAGTTACTCGCCTCTGTTTTAATACATACTGCCTGTCCTTTCTCTGCCCAAAGGATGCAACCCTTAAGATCATGCATATGTCAGACTGGCACACACAAATTATATATTTTTGACCAAATGTTGACAAGATAGTCTTGCAGTTGTACAAGACGTTGGTGAGACTGCACTTGGAGTATTGTGTACTGTCTTGGTCGCCCTGTTGTAGGACAGGCATCATTAAACTGGAAAGAGTGTAGAGAAGATTGATGGGGATGCTGCCAGGACTCGAGGGCCTGAGTTATAGGGAGAGGTTGGCCAGGCTTTATTCCTTGGGTTGAGATTGAAGGTGAATAAAATAATTGGGGGGCATAGATGGGATGAATGCACATAATCTTTCTTCCAGGGAAGGGGAACCAAAAACTAGATGTCATTGGTTTAAGGTGAGAGGCGAAAGATTTAAAAGGGATCTAAGGGGCAACTTTGTGTAGAGGGTGGTGTGTATATGGAATGAGCTGCCAGAGAAAGTGGTTGAGGCAGGTACTGTAACAACATTCAAAAGACATTTGAATAAGACAAATGGAAAGGAAGGGTTTGGAGGGATATTGGCCAAACACAGGCAAATGGGACTAGCTTGGTGGGCAGCTTGGTTGGCATGGATGAGTTGGGCCGAAGGGCCCATTTCCATGCTGTGTTACTCTATGATTCTATGAGATACTGTGACCATCATTTTATAAATAACTTCCTCACAAAATAATTTTACATTTGATAACAAAATGATCCTACAGTTTTCTACATATTGATTGCATTAGAGCCTCTATGTCGATACACAGTGTTATGACTCCAATTGTGTTCTTATACAAAAATGAACAATTATTTCTATGAAATTTATTTTCAAATTTGGTAAATGCTGAATCTTGTATTTAAAAAGTATAATCTTAAAGTGCAGTGGTGTGTGCTTATGAATAAATATGGAGCTGCACTTGAAGATTGAGAATTCTGAATTCTGAGCTGATTCCTACCTCCCTTTATCTAAGTTCATCCAACACTCTCGAAGAGCAAGGGCTTAGGCAGTTATTGATTGTAGTAACACTTCTATTAAACAAACATTTTAATCTTTTCTAACTATGCATTTATTAAAGGACTAAATGACAGTAGATGATCATCTGGCTAATGCTTCTGAGCCTTAGATGTGATAATTCTCATTATTGTTATGACACGTTTGTTGAGTTTCATTTATATGTGAGCCAGAGCGATCAGGTTCTCCTTGTTGACAGAACACAGTCGAGTGTTTTTACTTTTATACTGGCCTTTAGCATGTTAATTGGTAGAATTGCATGTGGGAAACCAGGTTTTCCAAGGGCCACCTACTCTCTGGAAAAATTGGCAAGATAACTTCCAGGTAAATGTCTTTGAATTGTACCTAATGCGAAGTAACATAGTTAGTGATCACATAGGTCTCTTGGGAGGTAAGGTGGGTTCACCTTATGGCTAGAGGAAGATGCACAGTGACAGTTTATCTACTGGGAGGAATAATTATAAGACCGCAGTGAATATATCATGCAGCAATTTCATTCAGAGATTCACTGAATATATAAATAATCTTTGCTTCTTTAATCCAATTACCTAGGCTCCCAAAATAGTGCTCTCTGAAAGACGTAAGTGGTATCAAAAAATATTCTTCAAATTAATGCCTTAGATCAAAGTAAAATTAGTAAATTGCTTTATTATTGTCACATGTACTGAGGTAGTGAAAAACTTGGTTTTGCATGCCATCTGTACAGATCATTTCATTACATCAGTGTATTGAGGTAGTTAAAGGGAAAATAGTAACAGAATGCAGAATAAAGTATTACAGTTACAGTGAAAGTGCAGTGCAGGCAGACAATAAGATGCAAGGCCATAACAAGGTAAATTGTGAGGTCAAGACATATAATGTGATATTTACAATTCTAAATTAATATAAGACTTTTATTTCTTTGCTTTGTTTTCTTGATCCTTTCACACTCTCAGGACAGAATTGTAAATGCTGCCCAAATGATCTGGTATGAAAGATAGAAGAGGGGTGCAGTGTGCCAGTGACTTGGAGTTGTTCAAATTCCACCACAGCAACTGTGGAATTTACATAAAGTTTATTAACAAAATATAGACCACAAGGATACCAGGTTATGGAAAAAAATGCCATTTGGTTCACCAAGGGTGTTTAGGGAATCAGCACTTCTATTCTTACCCAGTTTATATATAACTCCAGATCTGCAGTAATGTGAAGTAAAAACTGAAACTTCTGGAAACACTCATCAGGTCAGGCAGCATCTATGGAAAGAGAAACAAAATTAACATGTCAGATCGAAAACTCTTGATCAGAACTGACTGTTCTGACTTGTAGCAACGTAATTGGCGCTTACCCACCATCTGAGATAGAGCAGTGAATGACTCGTTGTATCAAACTGCTACACACTGAGTCAAATTCCTGAAACTACAGGACTATACCTTCATCACAAGGAATACAGCAATTTAAAAATACTGCTGACCACTCTGTCTGAAGGGCAGTTAGGGATGAACAATAAATGTTTGCCTTGCAATGCTTGATGGAAAATAACATTTCATTTTGTATTTCAGTTTTCTTAACTATATGCAGAAGTCTTTATAGCCAATAAAATACTTCTGAGATATAGTCACAGATGAGCTATAGTCAGCCTGGAATCCAGATTGTGCACATTATGGGCTGTAGAGAGAGAATAGGAATAAATGGGGGAATGGGCTTGCTCAGTGGTTCAAATGGCTGCCTCTCATTTCATAATGAAGGATAGAAATACCTTGCATGTGGCAGTGAGTTAATAAGTGTCGTTGATGCAGGCATAAGTATTAGTTAAGACATCTTCTTTGAGAAGTGCAGTAGGATCTTTAACATCCATTTGAGAAGGCAAATGCAGTCTGAGCTTAAAATTGCACATTTAGAACTGTACTTCTGATGGTGAAACACTCCCTCAGATTCAGATTAGTTTATTGTCATATACACCAGGGTGCAATGAAATTCCTTGCTCGCATGAAGCTCACAGAGTAAACAGTAGATGTGGTAATAATAAATACAACAATAAGTACAGCGCCAAGTGCAAAAACAACAGAACGGTGCAAAGTACAGTAGTGCAATCTGAAGTAGTACAAAAAGAAATGCTAAAGTGTCGATAATGGAACAACCGAGAGGCAGAATTAAGAATGTGGCAGCACTATCGGGAAGGGGAGTGTGAAAAAGGTGATTGGTTCAGAAGTCTGATAGCCATGAGGAAGAAGCTGCTCTTGAGTCTGGTCATCTGGGCTTTCCATCTCCTGTATCTTCTCCCAGAAGGTAGAAGAGAGAAAAGGGAATGGTCAGGGGGTCAGGCATTCTTGGCGATACTATTAGCCTTCCTGTAGCAATGCATCATGAGGAATGACTGGATGGAAGGAAGTGACGAGCCTGTGAGAAACAAGCTGAATCTTCTTTGACACTGAAGAAAGTACATATGCTGATGTGCTTTCTTTATCCCCACATTAGTATGGAGGGACCAGATGATGTTGCTGGCGATATGGATGTTTCAGGAGAGCATTGAGATGCCTGGTTAGAAAGAAAGTAATTTGTTTATACAGTACCTTCCATGTCTCCTTTGGGATGTTGGAAAGATCTTTAAAGTTAATGAAGTATTTCATAATGTAGGAAACGCAGCAGTCCGTTTACTCTGAGAGACTCCCACAAATTGCTTTGTGATAAGCAGTAGATGATCTTCTTTAGTAATGTTAACTAAGTAATAAATATTATTAAGGAAACATGGAGTAACTTCTTCACAATAGTGCCAATAAATATGTTACATAGGTTTAACTTCCTATCAGCCATTACCCTTTGTTTCCTGGCAATGAGGGAATGGTGATATACATCCACGTCAGGATTGTTTGTATCTAGAATGGAAGGTGCTGGTGGTGGCATTATCATATGCTTGTTGCCCTTGTCCTGGCAGAGGACACAGCTTTCGGAGGTGCAGATGGAGTACAAATATCTACAATGCATTTTGTTCACGGCACTCATTGCAGCAATGTTCACCGGAGGAGGAGATATGAATGTTTAGAGTGGAGGGTGGCCTGCTTTATCCTCCTTGATGTTGGGTATCTTGAGTGTTGCTGGGCTGCACTCATCCAGACAAGTGGGGAGTTTCCATCATGCTCCTGACTTGAACCTTGTTGATGATGGAAAGGCTTTAAGATGTTGGCAGTGTGTAATTACCATGGAGCCAGTCTCTAATTTGTTCTTGTAGCCATAGTATCATGTATCTGGTCCAGTTGAGTCTTTAGTCAACTGTGAGGAGCAGGATATTTGATGGCGAGGGACTCAGCAATGGTAATGCCATTGAATATCACAGATATTGATATTGCCTAGCACTCTTGTGGCACAGATGTTACTTGCACTTATCAGCCCATGGCTGAATGTTGCATGGGTCTTGCTGCATGGCAATAGGGACTGCTTCATTTGTGTGGAATTGCAAACAGGATTGAACATTGTGTGGTCATTAGCAAACATATCCACTTCTGACCTTATGGGCAAAAGGTCATTAATGGATCAATTGAAGATGCTTGGGTCATTGCCCTGAGAAGTTCGTGCAGTGATATCCTAGGTCTGGGGTGATTGAACTACAACTACATTCATATTCCTCTGTATGAGATATGACCCCAGTTATTGTTACCTTGATGCCCATTAATTTCAGTTTCTCCAGGAATCCTAGATGCCACACTCAGTCAAATGCTGCCATGATATCAAAGGCAGTAACTCTCACCTCATTCTGGAATTCATCTCTTTGATCCACGTTTAGCCAAGGCTTTGTTAGATCTGCTTCTGAGTATTATTTATGAATTTTTTGCAGAAAGACTAATTGCAAGGATGCCTTTGTTATAATCCTCAATTGTCATGGTCACACACCATGGAAGCTGGCCCTTAAGCCCACCCATCATACGCCCATTTACACTAATCTTGTACTAATCCAATTTTAATATTCGCACAATCCCATCAACCGTCCCCAGATTCTCTCACTCTGACACGCACTAGGGACAATTTACAGTGACCGGTTAAGCTTCGACTCCACACTATCGGCACTGGAGGTCATGATTAAACCTGGGTCCTTAGAGCTGTGAGACAACAATGTAGTAGCTCTCCACTGTGCTGCCCAAAGTCTCCAGTTTATGAAAGACTTGTAGTCAATTTGTCTTCTGGCACAAGCTAAATACTAAGTCCTAAACAGACCTTGTATATCAAGTTTATAATAACTTTCCTGAATGAATCAAAAGGCAGAATAGTGTGTTGGTTAATTTACAATACAAACAACCAGAGTACTGGACCCTTGATCCAGAGTCATGGCAACTGGGGAATTAAATTCAAGTAATTTAATAAATCTGGACCTTTTAAAGAGAAAAGCTAGTCTGTGTGATGGTAACTATGGAACTATTGGATAAGACAATCTGTTGTCCTTATCTGGTCTGGCTTATGCGACTTCAGACCTGCCAATGTAGTTAATTCTTAACTGCCTCTCATTTCAGTGGAAAATAGGGATGGATGATAGATGCTGGACTTGCCAGCAAGATCCACATCCCGTGAACAAATAAGTGAATTGCACATGCTGTAAATTGAAATCTGTCTTTCAGTTAAGACTCAATAACGCAAATTAAAAATATTCTCAACTGAGTAGGGTGAAATATGTTCACGCTTCCTCTTTTTACACTGGGAAGATTACACAGTTTTTGGAGAATGGATCAATGGAAGGTAATTTTGCTATTGAGTACCATTAAATTGGTGTTCAATATTTTTGTAAGCTTTTTTGATTTGCCCTTTGACTAAAATGGGTTAAAGCATTAGCAATGGAACACCTGTGCTGGATGGGTGCAGTCTGTGAGCAAGGCTTTTATCGGTTGTTGCAGATATACCAAAAGAAACTGAAAATGATCCCCTTTGCATTTGTCAAGCTTGAATAGTAGAGAGTTCCCTGATAACTGAGTGTTTCTAAATGGTGTCTTTATCTTTGTGCTATAAGTAGCATTTTAATAACTAATATTATTTTTTTAAACATATAATTTCTTTCATTAATTTTTAAATAACTGTTCAAAAATGTTTAGTCTTTTTACCATTTTGACAGCTGGCTAGGCTTTCAAGGTTTTTCCTGCCAAGCAGATTTATGGGTGGGGCTGATTCTGGTATCTGTGCTGGCAGAGAAGTCAGCAGGACCTCACTACTGAGCTTTCACAGCAGTTTCAGGAGGGAAGTCAACTTCAGGTAGAGAAAGCACACAGTTTAATTTGCTTATGTGCTAATCAAATACACTAGCTGCCATTAATAGACAGTCTGCTTTGGAATATTGATATCAGTATTGCTGATGTTTAAGATCCTTCTTTAGAATATTTCCTTTACTAATACCTCTACCATCTGTCAATTGATTGGTAAAATTAAAAGTGAAATTGTATTTACTACTTTTAAAGCTAAATCAGGGGTATTAATCAAAAACTGCAAGCATCTATTAGGGCATTCTGATGAAATATTCACATAGAATTCAGGAAGATGGTGTGCAGTTCTGTACTGTAAGAAGGACACGATTGTACTGGAGAGGGTGCAGAGGAGATTCTCCAGGATGTTGCCTGAGATGGAACGTTTCAGTATAGAGGAGAGATTGGATTGGCTTGGTTTGTTTTCCTTGGAGCAGAGGAAGCTGAGGCAGGATCTGATTAAATGAATACTTATATAGAAAACTAAATTAAAGGAACAGGCCCTTTGGCCCATGATGCTGTGCCAACCGTGATGCAAATTAAACTAATCCAATCTGCCTGCACGTGATCCATATCCCTTCCTTCCCTGCCTGTTTATGTGCTCGTCTAAAAGCCCCTTAAACATCACTATCGTATCTGCTTCTACCATCCACACTGGCGGTGTTTTCCAGGCACTTACCAATCTCTGTGTAAAACAGGACTGGCCTTGCAAGTCTTCTTTAAACTCTCACCGTAAAGCTATGCCCTCTAGTATTTGCCATTTCCATCCTGGGAAAAAGACCCAGTATCAATACCCCTCATAATTTTACATACTTCTATCAGGTCACCCCTTAGCCTCCGATGCTCCAGTGAAAACAATCCAAGTTTGTCCAACCTCTCCTTATAGCTTATACCCTCTAATCCAGGCAGCATCCTGGTAAACCTCTTCTATATCACTGTAAAGCCTCCGTATCCCTCCTTTGACCTTGAGTGGTCCTACCCTCTCCTGAGCTACCCTCCTGTTTTTAATGTATGTATAAAATGTCTTGGGATTTTCTATAATCCTTCTCATCTCTATTTACTGTGGTGAAGGATGTGGAAGCTAGTGAGTTAAGGGGAGGGAAATGTGATATCTTGGAGTATATCAACATTACAAAGGAGAGAAGTGTTGGAAGTCTTGAGATGCATAAAGATGCAGAAATCCCCAAGGCCTGACCAGATGTATCCTAGGATGTTATGGGAAGCAAGAGAAGAGATTGAAGGGGTCTTGGCAGAGATTTTGTATTTTCAATAGCCACAGGTGAAGTACCCGAAGATTGGAGGCTAGCCAATGTTGTGCCTTAAATAAAGAGGGGCAGCAAGGATAAGCCAGGGGACTGCAGTCTAGTGAACCATATAGTGGTGGGAAAGTTATTGGAAGGGATTCTGTGGCACAGGATTTATTTGCAGTTGGAGACTAATTAGGGATAGTCAGTGTGGCTTTGTGCATGAGAAGTCATGTCTCACAAATTTGATTTTGTTTCTTGAAGAGGTGACCAAGAGGATTGATGAGGGCAGGCCAATAGACATTGTCTACATGTACTTCAGCAAGGCTTTTGACAAGGTCCCACATGATAGGCTGGTCTGGATGGTTAGAACACTTGTGAATCAGGGTGAGCTCACCAATTGGATACAGAATTGGCTTGGTAGTAGGAGGCAGAGACTGGGAATGGAGGGTTTTTCCTATTGGAGGCCTGTGACCAGTGGTGTGCCACAGGGATCTGTGCTGGGTCCTATATTAATGATTTGGATGAATATGCCGGTGGTTGTGATTGGCAAATTTGCAGATGACACCAAAATTGGTGGAATCAATACACAAAAAGTGCTGGAGGAAATTAGCAGGTCAGGCAGCATCCATGGAGGGAAATAAACAGTCAACATTTTGGGCCAAGACCCTTCATCAAGACTGGAAAGGAAGAGGACTGAAGGGAAAGTTGGCAAGGGAATGGCAGATGGAATTTAACTCGGATAAGTACAAAGTGATGCATTTTGGGAAGTTAAACCAGGACAAGACATACACACTGAATGGCAGGGCCCTGGGGAATGCTGTTGAACAGAGAGACTTTAGAGTACAAGTGCTTAGTTCCCTTAAAATGGGAGCACAGTTAGACAGGGTGGTAAGGAAGCCATACAGTATGCTTTCCTTTATCAGCTGAGGCACTGAGTGGAAGATTTGGGATGTCATATTTCAGTTGTACAAAATTTGTTAGGCCACACTCGGAGCATTGTGTGTAGTTCTAGTCCCCACACTTATTGGAAGGACATGATTAAGCTGGAGAGGGTTCAGAAAAGATTTACAAGGATGTTGCCTGGATAGGAGGGCTTGAGTCATCAGGAGAAAGTGGCTGGGCTAGGTCTGTTTTCCCTGGAACAAAGAAGGCTGAAAGGTGACATGATAGAGGTACAGTATATAAAATGATGAGAGGCATAGATAGGGTAGACAGTCAGTGTGTGCTTCCCACGGTAGGGGGTGTCTAAAACTAGAGGGCATATGTTTAAAGTGAGAGGGAGGAGGTTTAAAGGGGATCTGAGAGATAACTTGTTCACACAAAGAGTAGTTGGTATCTGGAATGAGCTGCCAGAGGAGGTGGTGGAGGCAGGTGCTCTCACAACATTTAGGAAGCATCTGGCCAAGCACCAAGGCGTTATCGGCCATAGGCCAAGTGCTGGTAAATGGGATTAATTCAGATAGGTACTTGATGGTTGGCTTTAGACGTTGTGGGCTGAACTGCTTGTTTCTGTGCTGTATGACTCCATAATTCTATGATTATCTAGATTGTCTAATACATTACATTTAAAAATTATCTCTTTTAAAATTGATATATCATTGTGTTTCCAAATTTGTTAGCTTTTTTATTTGATAATGGAATTTTATGCCTAGCAGTAGAACAGAACTTGTTCCACATTCACGACAGTCATTAATAATCTACAAAGAAAACAATTTAAGACATTGATAGGTAAAAGCAAATGAATAAAAATAATGCAGTGGATGCTCAGACAATAACAGTAAATACATTTCTACTGGATATACCCACGTTGATGACACTTCACCAGTGAACTAATAATTCTTTGCAGAACTTTTATTAAAACTCCCTAATTCCCTACAGTTAGGTTAGTCAGGTAGCTCTGAGATTGAGGAACTGTGCTGCTGTCGGGAAGATTGTGAGCTTGACTTGACAATCACTTTGAATGAGAATATGTATTTCCTCTTGGCTGGTTACAGAATACTGCTGTCGGTTAGATGAAGTTAGGAAAAGCAATCACAATGCATAGAATTGGGCAGGTTCTGACACCTACAGAAATGTTTGTATTTTATGATGTGTATTTAATTTGTATTGCTTTAATTATCAGTAGTAGCATTGTGCTATTTGGTGGCTTGAGAATCTGATTCTATCAGTCATACATAGAACAATCTACTGTATGTTTTCCCTGCTTTTAAATTGTCAGTATATAAAGTTAAGTCTGAAGAATGTATTGCTAAAGTTGTAGGGCCATAGGTGCCTGAGAGGAACGGTGAGTGGATGTAAATATCTAGAGCTCTAATGGAGGCGTGACAGTCAACTGTTCAATGTAAACTTCAATCTCACACACTCTAAAATGAAGTAATTGCAGTAAGATAGTTATAGAGTGAGTGATTCATCGGCCTTACTAATTTTTTTAAATGTTTCCATTTTAAGACAACTGAATATAATATTTTGGTCAGATATTTCTGCTGGCAAGTTGTCTTGCGGATGATGGATCATGAGGGAAAGCCCCTGAGCTCAGGATTTCCCTTTCTAATCTTCTCCACTTCTCTTTCCTTCTTTAACACTGCTTAAAACCTATGTCAACACACATGCAAAATGCTGGAGGAACTCAGCAGGTCAGGCAGCATCTGTGGAGGGAAATAAACAGTTGACATTTTGGGTCGAGACCTTTCACCAGGACTGGAAAGGAAGAGGACAGAAGCTAGAATGAAAAGGTAGAGGGAGGGGGAGAAGCACTAGGTGGTAGGTGAGTCCAGGTGCACAAGATGGCAGCGGAGACGAGTGCCCAGGAAGGACACGTGGCTGTGGGTGAGCACATGTTCAAAGAGCTGGAGAGCAGCAGAGATCACAGAGGGGGAGCAGTGAGAGAGGGCCTCACAGAACTCCCATTAAAGAGAGGAGGAAAACTTCTCCAGGGTAGGCATACCTCAGAGAGACTTCACAGTGGAACAGCAAAATAGAGACACAGATTATGTAGATGCTGGAATCTGGAGCAACATACACAAGATGCTGGAGGAACTCAGCAGGTCAGGCAGCATCTCCAGAGGGAAATAAACAGAAACCTTTGTCTTTCAGGACAATGGTCAGATAAGCCATGGCATTGCTGAGTGACAGAGCAGGCTTAGTCTTCAGTCCTGTTATCTCCTGGTGCAGTATGATGTTGGAGATACAAGAGACTTCAGATGCTGGAATCTGGAGCAAAAACTAAACTGCTGGAAGAACTCAATGGCTCAAGCGGTATCTATGAAGGCAAAAGGGATGTGTCAAAGTTTTGGATTGAGACCATGCATCAGGACTGGGGGAGTAGAGGAAAGATGGCTAGCATATAGAAGTGTGGGATAGGAGGTTGTAGGTGATAGGGTGGAACCAGATGAGGAGGGGAATGATGAGCAGATGAAGCCAGATGGGAAGAGGAGGGGGAGGGTTGGGAAAGGTGAATAAAGGGAAGAAAGAACCTAGGTGGACTGGTGGGAAAGGGAAAGGAACACATGGGCAGTGGGTTACCTGAAATTGGAAAACTTAATGTTCATACCCTGGGGTTTGTAAGCTTCCCAAGTGGAGTAGGAGGTGTTCTTCTTCTGGTTTGCATTTGGCCTCACTGTGGCAATGGAGGAGGCCGAGGACAGACAGGTTGGGTGTGAGAGAAGGGAAGGGGAGTTGAAATTATATGCAGCTGGAAGCTCAAGGTGGCTGTTGTGTATTGAGCACATGTGCTTTGCAAAATGGTCACCTAGTCTACTGACCATTTTAACCCCCCCAGTCCTGATGCAGGGTCTCAACCCAACAGATTGACACATCCCTTTTGCCTTCAAATATGCTGCTTAACCCACTGAGTTTCTCTTGCAGTTTATTTTTACTTTGTATGATGATGCTTCTGTGCAGGATCTAGGGAATGATTTCTAAAGTTAAAACTGTGACATAAATGTGAGTGTTGTTTACACATATACCCTTTCTACCTTTCCATCAGAGGTCACTGGATGCAGAACATGAAGTACAGCTAATTTCCTTCACTGTACCTAGCTGCAGGGGAGTGAGGCCAATTGTGTTAATTTACTTAACATCTACAGACCAATGTTTATACTAAGTCCTGATAGCTTGGTACCTGCACCATGTGATGCATTTCTTCTTAAAACCATCTGTTATATTTTAACCAAAAACGTTACTTAAGTAAGAAATTAGGATAATCCATTCAATTATAGGCCAGCTACGAGCTTTTGGGTTAACTTCTCGAGTCCATTCCATGATACAAAATTACTGCACATTTAGTAAAGGCATTGGCTTTTTAAGGACAGTCATAAGAATGTGAAAGATTAATTGTGTTTTGCTAATTAAATTGCATTTTTTGGGGGGAAATCCTTCTGTTTGGGTTTAAAGAATGTAATGAATAGCCAATTCCCTCTTGAATTTAGAAGAACAAGAGGTGATCTCATTGAAACATTTAAGATTTTGAAAAGAATTGACAGCAGAGGTGATGAGAGATTCTTTCCTCTGGCTGGAGAATCTAGAATGTGGGGCATAGTCCTAGATTAAGGCATCAGACAGTGATGAGGAGAAGTTTCTTCACTCAAGGAGGTGTGAATTTTTGGAATTCTCCAAGCCATAGGGCTGCAGAAATGCATATCCAAGACAAAGACTAATAGGTTATTGGAATAGGTTGAAGTAATCAGGGGAAGTGGGGATCAGTGAGAAAGTTGAGGTGAATGATGGAGCAGGCTCGTGGGGCCGTCTCTTGCTCCTATTTCTTAAGTTACGTTTATACAATATTTAGTAATAATAACAGTAATTGATCTGCTATGATGTCAGTGCCAAGCGCAGTATTCGGGTCCAGCAGGATTAGAAGGCAAGAGATAACCGCACATTGGAGGAGCAAGGGTGATTCAATAAGAGGGGCAAAACAAAGGGAGTGAAGAAATGGAGGAAATTTCTTAATTTTTGAAAATTGTTTTATATGCTCCCATTTTTTGATATTTCAAATGCTTCCAATTTGTTCATTGGACTCATCTAAATTCATGCTGTTTCTGTCGTGTTAGGAGTTTTAATCAAAGCATTTGTTAAAAAAAAATTTTTATTCTTCAGATTAATCCACAGTTTTCCCTCGTGTGAATTTCTTTTGATCTGCACTTGCATTGTTTTAATCATCTTGCATTTCTACCAGTTTTTGGTGCTGTTGGAGCAAATTTTCTCAATGTTTACTGGCATATATTTGCAAGTTTTTTACCCAGTAATTTTTCCTCGATACATACAGGGCTCAAAGATGGCTGTAAACTAGACTGCAGAAAGAGACCTTGTCTCTTAACACTAGTTCGTGGGCAGACCATTAACATTTGAAAAAGCTAGAACAGATACTGCTAGCTAATGCAATATTTGTAACTTTAAAACTGAATTTTCATGCATATGTCCATTGAAATTTTTAATGTATTTTGAATTAAAATGTCATGATTCATGTCAAGATGTCATGAAAGAAAGATGTAGATTCTCATGACAATTGATGAATTGTTACCAAAATTGAAAGGTCAAGATTGAACAACTATAGACCTTGGAAAAGGGAGATGGTTCAGTTAAATGCAAAATAATTGATAAGCAACTCTTGTTCAGATTTTCAAAATTCTGTAAGAGTTTGAGGACATATAGTGAATCTGTAACTAGTGTCATGGGATTCAAATTTATTGGAAGATGGTGGTAAATTGGATTTTTTTCCCTATTTAGACATTTGAGAGATCATAGGTAATTTAAAATGGATTAATATGTGGTGCAAAAAGATGAAAACTTGATATTGTGAAGGAGCAGGAAATTAAACTTGGAGTGTTTAGCTCCAGCATGAGCACAGGCATAATGATCAAAATTGCCTTTTTCCATAATGTCAGTTATGTGGTTAATTGACTTGTTATAGGCAACAATTTGTAAGTATTTTGGCAGAAATTGAATTTTCTCAGTAATGAATACAGGATATGCAGGTTTTCCTATATACTGCAAATGACTTCAGTGGTAGTGACAGAGCTGTTTCAATTAATGCCAACTACTTCTGTTGCCGTAATGATAAATTGCTGTTGATATAAATAAATTTCATAACAATTTTTGCAATTTATGAGCAACAGAAAATGTACACTTTTATTTTTGACAAAAGCACATTTTGTAAATTGATGCTGAAATTTGAAATCTCTCAATAATGAATGAAGACAATAAGGCTCTCCCGAATGCTGCAACTGGCTGCAATGATGTGTAAGAGCTTTTCAATTATTGACAATAGTAATTACAACACAGGGGTTTGATAGTGTTCTTTTTAGGAATTTTGACTTTTACTGGGGTCAGAATACAATTGCAGGAATCTGTTGGAGGTGCTTCAGAGCCAATATGTGATCAGCATAGGAACAGGAATCAGCCATCCAGTCACTTGAGCTTGTTCTGCCTTCAGTCAGATCTGGGCTGATCAGTTATCTGACACCTGATTGCCCTTGATAGCCTTGTGAACCAAAATCCTATATCATCAATAGACAACTCAAAGAATAAACTGGTCAATGGTGGCATTCCCTTGTCAATGAAACATCATAATTTCTATGTGCCAATTGTTGTTCAATGCAGTCTGCTGAGTATTTCCAGCATTTTCTGTTTTATTTCAGATTTCCAGCATCTAGGGTTTTGTTTTCAGATATCTTTATGTCTGTCCTCTCAAGAATTACAATTTATTTGGGGAGACATGACATGCATGCTTAGTATCTATAATGGCATTTGCTTTTATGCCAAACATTGATAACATCCAGTAAAATGCTTGTGGGGTGTTTCCCCAATATAAATTTTAGACTAACTATTTGTAATACCCAACATTCTGCAGCAATAGAGCCTTTTGAAAAGATGAAATGAAAACTAGGATTGATAGCAAGTTTAACAAACATTGTTCTAAATTGGGATTAGCGTGACTTGTACTTTTTTCCGTCTTCTTTTATTTCTGAAAATGCAGTGGTTTATTTTTACAAGCATTACTGTTGACTTGTTTGAAGTGCTAACAGGCTTTAGCTAATAGTTCAAAGTTAAATTATTTGTTTAATTAAGGGAGTGCGTTCACTGCCAGCAAAATAAATCTGCACCTGAACAAGCTTTATATCATATCTTCAGAGAGTTATATTATCTGCATGCCTCTGATTCTTAACTAAACAGATTCTAATTCTTTTCCTTCAGAAATGTCATCTTTTTGCTTTTGACTTGTGCCAAAAATGTCTGCACATCTTGGAAAAGCAAATCTCACTGTAACTTTGTTGCGTGACTCATAATTAATCAAGTTAAATTTGGGCTGTTTTTGCAGAGGACATAAGTGCAAATCTTTGAGCAGACAGAAAATACTTCCTCCTCAAAGCCAGAACCCACTGCGAAGCATCTTTAATTTGTAAATAATTACACTGGCTCTCTGGTTGCTATTTGCCTGAATAACATCAACTGCCACAGGCACAAAACAGCCCAAATTTGATTTTCTGTTGATTATTATTATTATTCTTGCCAGTTTATTATGAGAATAGCAGTAGGCATAATCTTTTCGCTGTGCATTTGGTTCGTACGAAACTGAGCCTGCGTTTTACAAGGTGTAAATAATTTATTTCTCAGCAAAGCTTTGCCACAACATTTTGTTGAAAAGTGGCAGAGCAATGAATGGCACACACTGATAGTTAGTTGCCTGTTTTACATGGGCAATATTATGAATGGCAAGTAGCTAGAAATGTCCTCTATGGGGCATCTGGCACTTGGTTAACAGTTGAGCATCTCCTGATCGATTTGAGTGAAGGATTTTGGAATGAACAACAGATGAACCGGGTAGGAAGTGGAAGCATGAATGTGTGAATTTATTGTCAGATCAGGTAAGAACAGAAGATCCTAAGAATGTAAGAAAATAGAGGCAATAGTAGTCCACTTGACCCCTTGTGTTCCACCGGTCACTAAAACCATTGCCGACTTCTTACTCAGCAGTCACTTTCCTGTACCAATCTAGTATCCTTCATTATCTTTGTATCTTTTTTTTTGCAAGACGGTGCCCGAGCATGGTGACTCGGTGCAAGCTGCTCTCTGCAGCCTCTACTCATTACTTCTATTATAATTGTTCTACTCTTTTAAATCTAAATTCTACGACTGTAAGAATTACTACACTTTATCTGCATTCTGTTATTGTTTTTCCCATGTACTACATCAGTGCACTGATGTGATGAATGATTTGTATGGATGGCATGCAAAACAAAGTTTTTCACTGTACCTTGGTATATGTGACAATAATAAACCAATTTACTAATTTACCAAATCTTTCAGACTCTATCTTAAATATACTCACTGACTGAACCTCCATAATACACTTGCATACAGAATTCAAAAGATTCATTCCCCTCTAGGTAAAGGAAATTTCTTCTCTTCACTCTCCTTATTTTGATACTGTGACTCCTAGTTCTAGATAGTCCAGTCGGGCAGCCTTGTATGCCTTGTTGATTCCCATAACACTTGTAATTGTTAATTTGCTGTATCAGAGAGCTCAGCTGCTCACAAATAATATACATTGGACTGAAATGAAGATGCCTTGATTTTCTGTTCAGTTTCATTCGTATCTGCTGTGCTGGTTAATGAAATTAATGCTGCTTTATGTATTTGAATGTATTTCCAGCTGGCAAGATACTAATGATGGAGTGACACATCCCTCACAGCAACTTTCTTTCTTCTGTCTCTGATCACTCAAATCCCTTGCCTGACATTGCTCTAGCATTTGGTCAGAAATAATTGGGAATTCCTATTACCTTGCCATTATTTTGACAGTAAGGTATGGCTAAATATTAAAGTAATATCCTTATATTGATGAAAATTTGAGTTTTATGACCTAAGCAATAAGATACTGCAGAGTTTCCAAATAAAAAGTAAATGTAGTGGTTCAAAGCTTATGCAGTTCAGTAGGTTTTTTGATACCGAATATAAGAAAAAATAATGTACGTTGTTAGGTCTTTTCTTTGAAGGGACATTACCTGGTACCCAGTTCCTCTTCTGACTTTCCCAGTCTTTCTGCTGAGAGGATATCTGACTGATATTCTCCCAGACCTCAGCAATGCCATACCTGAATCAGGCACTAGAGGATGCAAAAGAGTGGTCAGTGATCTTCAAATTTTGGTTGAGACTTCATTAGTTCTTCCCACTTTCCTGAGATTTGGAATTCAGTAGAATCGTAGAACATCCAAAAGCGTGAATGCCGGAATAGTTACAGCTTGGAAGGAGGTTATTCAGGCTGTTGAATGTCGACCAGCTCTATGCAAAGACAATCCAGCTAGCCACATTACTCTGTACTCTCTCCATAGCCCTGCAAGCTCTTTCCTTTCAGATACTTATCCAGTTCCTTTTTGAATGCTGGAATTGAATCTGTCTCTACGATTGTCTCTGGCAGTGCATTCCATCCACTCATTGTTGGGGGTGGGGGGGATATGTTTCTTTGTGTCACTTTTGGTTCTTTTCCTATTCACTTTCATTCTATGGACGCCAATTTTTTGATCTCTCTAACCCTGGGAACAGTTTCTCTCTACCTATTCAATCTATGCCTGTTCCAAGGAAAACAATAACTCCAGCTCCAAGTCCATCCACATAACAAAAGTCACTCATCCTGGAATTATTGTGCCAAATCTCATCTGCACCCTCCTGAAGCTTTTACATCTTTCTCAAAATATAGCACTAAGCACTGGACACAACACTCCATTTGTAGCTGGGCCAATATTTTACGAAGGTTCATCATGATTTCCTCGTACTTCTTGTCTCTATTTATAAGATCAAGTCTTGAATGGTTTTTTTAATGGCTTTCTCAACTTGTTCAGCCACATTCCATTAACTGGGCATACTCCAGATATCTTTGTTCTTATACACCTTATAGAATTACGTCCTATAATTAGATTGTCTATCCTTTTTTATCCTTTTATATATCCTTTTTTAAAGTAAGGAGACCAAAACTATACACCAATACTCCAAGTGGGGTCACACCAAGGCCTGATATTATTTAGGTGAAACACCTTTAGTCCTCTACTCAGATCCTTTATAATCAACGCTGACATGTCATTTGCCTTCTTGATCACTTACTTCACCTGCGTGTTTCCTTTCAGAGGACTGATGTACAAGGACACCACTGAAGCCCTCTGAACATCAACATTAACCAGTTTCTCAGCAGTTGAAAAGTACTTTTCTGTTTTGTGCAGCAAAGTATAAAACCTCTATTCGATTTGTCATGTTCTCGCCCACTCTCCCAGCTTGTCTACATACCCTTGAAGCCTGCTTACATCCTCTTCCTACTGTCAGTTATTATCACCAAATCAATATAGATTCATGGAAGCCGGGACCCAAGCACTGATCCTTGCTATGCCCTATAGTAACACATTAACTTTAATCTGCTATCTATCTGCCCATTCACTAGCCTGTCAATAGATCCTTGAAGTTTAATACTATTCTCACAGGTTTGTGTCATCGGCAACCTAGAAACCCAAGACCAAATAATTAATATGTGTATTAAGAAAAACAATAGTCCCAAGAAGGATCCCTGGGGAAATTCACTGTATACTTTAACTTATCTGAAAAACCCCTTTTATTCCACTGCCTTCAATCTTGATAAGAAGCCTATTATGTGCACCTTATCAAACACGCGGAGTTATGGAATCATATGGCACAGAAATGGACCCTGTTACCCACTACATTTCATACCGACCTTTTTACCCATCTACATAATCCCATTGCCTCTCGTAGTCTTATGTTTCATTACTCAACAAACCAGGATGGATTCCATTTGCACCAGCCAGTTTATCTACTTGAAGTACAACTTGTCTCAGTTGTTATCAGTCTTTAGCTCATTCAGAACATCAATTCAGTCTTCATCTGCTGAGACTTCTGCAGCACCTTCTTCCTTGAAGAAGAATAATGTGAAGAGACTCACATGATGCTCATCAGACAATATATTTAAATATAACCGGAATTAATCTTGTATGTTTTGTAAAGGGCAGGATTTTGCAGGGAAACATTGACAGTTACCTTCATAACTGACAGCAACTTTGGGATTTCAGTGCAAATCCTGTTCATTTTATTTTTCTTGGCTGTAGTCCAGTATCGAACACTGATGGAATCCAGTGGAGCAATGTTTGGATATTCACCATCACTTATGGTGGAGAATCTACTCGAATATGCCAGGCTCAGTTTGGTTGTGAAGGACTACGGTAAATGTTAGAATTTTAGTTTTACAAAAATGTTCTGAGTTTAAAACTTTAGTTAAGTGTTCTTCTTCAGTATATTTTTGTTTTTTTTTGTAATGACTTGAATAATTTATAATCTTTAAATGTTTCATTAACATTCATGGAAGGTCCTGCTGATTCATGGAGCCTTGCAGTTGAGAATCAGACTGACTTCTTTCAGCAAGTTCCTGCGAGGGAACTGCTGATGTACGAGAACTTTTCACACGTCACCATTGATTGCAAATTCTGGGACATTGCAATGTGAAATAATTCATACTGTAAATTGACAACTAAATTAGTAATTTTAACAAGTTATTTCTCCAGCATCTGAGGGAGGTAAATTGATGCTCCTAGTATCCTTTTGCCAAATATCTTTTATATTATATTCCTTTTTCCCTAATTTTTTTGCTGCTTTCATTCCTGCAAGATATATTGGCAAAAAAAATTGGGAGCATCAGTTTACCTCCCTCAGATTCTGGAGACATAACTTGTTAGAATAACTAATTTAGTTGTCAATTTACAGAATAAATTATTGCACCTTGCAATACCCCAGAATCCCATAGCTCTCCTCTCTTTTATCCTCTCTGTCCTGGTCTCTCTTGAACTGCCTCATTCCTTCTGTATCTTTCTCATCTGTCCTTCCATTATTTTCCCCTCCACTTTTCCTCTTTCATCACTTCGGACTCCTCAACCTCATTCCTCTGCTTCCTCCTCTCCACGTGCTCTCCTTCATTCTCTTTCCTCATTCCCTCTAATTACTCACACTCTCCCTTCCACCTGCCCATCATTGTTTGTACTCTTCAGTCTACTCGGCCTGAGCTAGACTCTCAGCACTCCACCCAAACCATGTGATCTCCTGGGGAAGGTGAAAAATTAGATTAAAAACCCAGAGAATTTGAGGGGAAAATATTTGGGAACATGATCTCTGACCTAACAAGGTGATCAAATTGAATCTCATGTCACTCTGTCCTTGTCTTCCCTTTGGTGCTTATCTTTATTAAGAATTTGTGGTCTTCATAAAAACCAGCCAATCCAGTGGGAGATCAACTACTTTAATAATTCACAAAGTCCACAAGTTCATCCCAGCAAGAAAAAAAATCACGTCTCACTTGAATGAACTCAATAATTTGGCAATCAAACAGTGGTAGCCTATCTCAGAGTTACACTGAAAGAGAACCAGCTCCTGATAGTGAGTCTAGACCTGACCTTACCCAACTGAAAATTAGTCCCTAAGCTAGAAAAAGTTGTTAACCAGAACACATTCTAGATTGACTTTTCACCATCTCTCACCAAAACCCTTATTCATGCTCCTCCCTCCTTTTCTTTCTTTTTTTCATCACCTTTGGCCCTGACTGACCTTCTTCTCTCCTCCTATTCCATATGCACTCACTACTCGTCATTGCCTTGATCCATTTACTTCAAACTCTATGTGACCTGAATGTGGCATATGGCCTTTGCTGGTTACGTGCAGTCCCATGGGAGATCAACTCATTTAATGATTTACAAAGATTGTAACTTCAGAGCCTGGAAACACTCCAGGTTTTTTCAAAGCAGACAATTTAACACAAGCCTGGACACTAAACTGGTAATCCTGAGAGCTCCAACCTTAATATGTCTTTTAATGTACGGTTGAGTCATGGAGCCAGAAGACTTGACCAGCTTTATGACCAATTAAATACACAATACTTTGATATTTAATATTGAAGGACTAGAGGTTCTGGAATGTTCTGACCGTCAGAAAATCTGCCGGCAGTTAATGTGTAGCTGTGCAATAACCTATTTTTCTTTTAAATCTCATTTAAGGGTTTTACTCATCTTAAGTGATCTCTGTTAGTGAAAAATTGACATAATGGCAGCAAGGAAATGGAAAACCACCTAAATGTACCTGAAATGAGAAAAGTAGATAGTTTTGTTTTGTGTTTTTAAAAAAAGCAAAGTGGTTTGAAGATCATTGAAAGCAGTATCAAAACAAGTGTGCAGACTAAGGCTAAGCAATGGTCTTATTCTGAACATCCAACCATCTCAGTTCTTTCTTTAAGCGTTATGGTTAACATTTGGCTAAACAGAAACAGAAAGGCTGGACATCATGGTGTTTTCCAAGCCAAGGCAAGTAGACAGTTTCTCCAATATCTCCACCTGCTGTTCCCTCCATCCAGCTCATTTACTTCAGCTAGTAAGTCGATTCAAGTATGTGCACCTCAGTGATGCTCAGTTTAAGCATATCAGCAATGGTTATATTTGAAGATGCAACCAAGGTAAGTTGCTCAAGTATCCATCAGGTTCTCTCAGTCCTTTATTAACAAGGGCACTATTCACAAGTCTGAAAACCCTCGCATCATTCAAATGTGGGAGACCATTAAACCAAATGATTGAAACAGGTATTCTTTTATGTGAAATACTATCATTTAACTTCAGGCAGAATGTAAAGCCATCCAATGTTGTTTATAGCTTTTGCAATAAGTACAGACTGATTTCATTAATTATACCCAACTTGCCACATACAGAAATGTGACTTCAAAGGGAAATCCTGCTGCAGTATGGCAGTTTCCAAGAGTATAAAATACTACTGTGGGTGTGAGGGTTATCTCTTTCTAGCTAGCAGTAAAATGAGCTGTTTATATTATAAATATATATACAGATGTCTAGTGGTCGACATTGTTTAAACAAAGAAAATTAATGAACAGAAAACAATAAACTTGGGTAGTGACTTGCTCTTTGAGGTAGTGATGCATTACTAACCACTTCCTACAGTAAATGATAACCTGCCAGAAGGGATTGCTTATGAGAGCTGGAAGTGGACTTTGTAACCAAACAGAAAGAAACCAAAGTAAGAATGGACCAGCTTTTGTTTATATCTGTCTTCAACTTGATCATCGCCTGAATTAAGATTCAGTCTCATCATCATTTCTGCCGAAACAAGACCCACTGCTCTCCCTACTAAGTGGTTTCTGGAGACTCCAAAGCTACTGAATGTAAACCACTTGTTAAAAGTGGGATAAAATTGATATCTTTTAATTTCCTCAACAAATCAGACATGGAGCAATTTATTTCCAGCACAGTAGTAGCCCTCATCATTCTTCTGTTGGGTGTTCTGAATGGACAGATTGATCTCATAGAGCTTTTTTAGTCCCCTCTGTGTGTGGCATTTCTGGAAACGTATGATGATTTTTCTAGGATAGTGGGTCATATAGAAATATATATAGCTTTCCTGGGAGTACTACATTCAAAGCTAGAAGTGTTTATATGAAGTGTAAACATCAGGCTTGAGCAGTGAAATTATATAAATAAATGTGGCTAAAAAGAGACTGAAAGTGTATTTAAAGTATTTAAATTGCAGTGTAAAATCCTGACTTTTACAAGTCAGACAAAAATAGGGCTTTGCACTCCCATGTTGCAGGCTTGCTTTTGTTGAAAGCAGCAAGGCAGGCCAAATTGCATTTAGTATTGGAGCTCTTCGCTTAACCTGAATGAACTGACAAAGGGTGAGAGATACTTAGCCTGCTAGACGCCAGGCTAGGGACAACAAGATCAGGAAATGTGGCATCTTTTAGAAGGGTGTCACTTGCAGTATAAAGAGAACTGGCTGTTCATAACTACATGGCAAAAGAATAACTGCAGCATTGTGTGGTTGGAGATGTGCTGCAGGAGGAACAAGAAAGCTGGATAATTCTGTTTGCAACAGAATACTTCCATTTAAACAAAAAGTAGTTAAAAACTAATCAGATCACCAACTGAGGTGGTGGTTTCTAAATGCAGTCACTCAAAACTGGACATATCATTATTGCAATTCAAATGACCTGACCTTCCCACTGTTTCTCACTGAGGTTTAAGAATGAGTAGCACTTCCTGAATTATCTGGCAGATGTGGCCTCAGCCTTATGAAACTTCTCTGCCCTTCTCTCCCTTCTTGTAGCTTCTCTTGCTGTACGTGAACTTGTCCATTCTCCCAGTCAGGCAGTAACCTAAGGGGAATGGACAAGTTTGTGTAGAGCAAGTTCATGTAGAAGAGTATAGAGAGATACTTGATGGTTGCCATGGAAGTGTTGGGCTGAAGGGTCTATTTCTGTGTTATATAACTCTATGACTCTATGAAACGTACTGGTAGCTGAGGATGACTGGTTTGTGCTGAAGCCTTAAAGTTAGGAAAAGACTTTCGAGCTGCAAGGATAGCCATAGCCTTAAAAGGGCAGTATTGATACAAATTTCTTCCAGACAGAACCATCCACACACCTTGTCCTTAATTGTTGCAATTAAGGCATTAGTGCCTTAACGTCTATGTTCTATGTTCTAACATAAGAAGTGAATGCACTTCCCAGTTCTGATGGTTAAATCCATCGAGAAGACTGAATTAAAAAAAAAATGATGGGAACTGAGCCCATCGTTCCATGAAACGTTGAAATTCCTGTGCAGTTTCTTTTTACAAAGGAGACTCGTGCTGCCTTCAGAGTCTTGTTAGTGTAGTACAGTTATCTCTTATTGAAAATACTTATTAAATTATGATTACTGGTCACACACACATTATTGGTGGTCTGGAATCGGGTACATGGTCTCGCATCTGAATTCTGACCTATGCTTACAGGAACAGCGGTGACATTTTCAGCAATGTGTGCCTAATTGTTTGAAGATCTCACATTCTAAAAAAAAGCACATTTCTACAACACATTAACAGATTACTGATCCAGACCTATACAGTCATTTAAGTATAAAAGGCTTCTTGAGTTTTCCTGTTATTTTAATGATGCTTTGTGTCATGTGATTGCATACTTGAAAGTAATTTCAGAGACATTTTAAGGTGTTGTGTGAAATTTCATCTATTTCCAGAGGCAATGAAAAGGAGGATGTAATTAGAATTATTGTGTTGAGTTAGCTCTTGCACAACAGATATCTTGAATCGTAATGACTTGATTTTGATAAGTGCAGTATTGCATTTTGATTGGTTAAAAACTCTATGCCACTGAAGTTCCTTGGAGCCTTCCCCTTTAAATAATCCACAGTTTGTCCTCCCTTGGCTATCCCTCCTCCTCCAACCCACTTCTCCACCGAGCTCTTGATCCTTGCCAGCCCTAGCTCTATCCAGCAATGTTCTAGCCGCTCCCCCCACCCCGCCCCGCTCACCATGCTTCTAATCCTTGCCTGATGACCCCACCGTACATAGTGCTAGGCTACTGACCACTTGTTGTCACTCCTACCCTCCCTGAGCATAAAGCCATCACAAAGTGTCGGTCAGACCACAGGAACCAGCGGCTGTTTGGGATTTCTTGTCTCTTTGCTCTTCATTTGCCTGAGTTCTGAAATAAGGCGGTAATTAATGAAGCATGAGCACCACTCTATTTTCATTCTTCTTTTGCCAAACTATCTGTAAAGGATTAATTTCTCCTAATCTGTCGATAACAAATCCAGTGTCCTTTTTGTGCTTCTCATCATTCCCTGGATTACTGTTCAAGAGCACAGCTAATCCATTCTGGTCTAGGGTGGATAATCCATTTTAGGTTTATTTCTGTTTCCTCCTTCTTTCTGCCTTTTTCTATGTTCTGCTGAATGCTTTTCTGTGCCTCTGATCTGCAGTCTCTTTATTGTTTTTGGATGATGTTGGAGGGCATTCCGTTGATGAGAAAGGGGGGAGGAACTTGGGTGCGATCCTGGACAGTCCCAGAGGTAACAGTGTGAATGCACGGAGAGGAGCCATTGCTGATGCTGCAACTGGATATATAAGAATGGAACCAGGCGAGAGTCTTCCTGACAAGTTGAACAATGGTGATAAAGCACTGGCAAAGGTTGGTGTGGTCTGTGATGACAAACGCTGCAGATAGATCAACAAGGGCAAGTTGACAGCTTACCTTTGTCAGAATTGCATGTGATATCCACTGGTAGCTTTGGTCAGAGATGTCTAGATACTGTAGGAGGGACAGGAAGCTAATTCCAGGAGTGTGAGGAAACATACCTAGTACTGAAGTGAAGAATGTCGAGGGGTTGTGATGGTTGCTAATTTCAGTCAGTGGGGGGAGAGATGGGGTGGTTGAAGGATGGCACAGGAAACAAGCAGGGAATGCACAAGCTTTGCTCCTAGACTCTGGTGGTGTATGCATATTCCTGAATGTAGTTACTTACCACTGGTAAGTGTGTAGCACTGCAGTTTATGGTGCAATTGGTTCCAGATCATCTTAATCCTAATGAATGCATGCAAATTGCTCCCTTCTGCCAGTAGTGCAGCCAGAAGGCACTTGTTCTCTTTCTGAATTCTTGTTCAGAACCTAGTTCAACACAACCTACCATTCAGTCACTGGGTGTCAATTTTCAGCAATGCCAAATTCATTTCTGAACTTCCAGGAGTCAAACTGAAAACTCTTTATTCTCTTGGAAAACATAACAAACTGTATGGCCTGAAGAGATAGGATTTTCGCTGTACTCTGCCAATGATTAATAACAGAATAACAATACCAGAGAAAATGCTTACAGTGTAATGTATTGGACTAATTGATCAGCGGTGAAGCAATGGTATTCACCTCGAAGAAAGCTTCCTACAAAGATTTAGTGATCTTTGCGGCCTAGACTTCCTCTTCCTCGATGTCGTGGTCAGGCATCAGTTCAAGGGATCTCTGGAGTTATACGTGATGTCATCAAGCATGCTGTGCGGCCAATCAAGTTGAAGCTCTAGCTTTTGAATGTTTTTAAACATTTGGCAGAGTGAAAATAAGATTGGGACAAAGACATAAAAATTATGGTAGAAGCTGAAACATCAGAAATTTTAAGAATGAAATCATTATTTTTATTATTTTTAAGCATAGTGCTTTAAAATAATTATTTGAGGGAGATGTGTTGTCATTCTAACAAGAAATTCTTTCGGAGGACTTGAGATCATGGGAATTGGATTTCCTCACAAGATAAGATGAGATTTCTTTATTAGTCACATGTACATCGAAACACACAGTGAAATGCATCTTTTGCATTGAGTGTTCTGGAGGTAGCCCGCAAGTGTCGCCACGCTTCCAGCGCCAACATAGCATGCCCACAGCTTCCTAACCCATATGTCCTTGGAGTGTGGGAGGAAACCAGAGCACCCAGAGGAAACCCACGCAGTCATGGGGAGAACGTACAAACTCCTTACACAATGGCAGGAATTGAACCCCAGTCGCTGGCGCTGTAATAGCATTACGCTAACTGCTACACTACCATGCCTGCCAATGCACCAATGGGTGCTGAAGATGCTGACCCATGTATTATAACTACTCCTATATCCCAGGAATGCTGAATAGCAAACTCACAGTATCCTCAGCAGCCTCATTGTCTAAGCTGCTATTCAGAATGATTTGACGTGTTAACCTGATGAACATTCGGATGGGGAGGTGGTGGGGGGAGGGGGTCATGTCATGGGTCAACTTCTGGGAGTACCAATATTTTCAATCTTGCAGAAAAGAATCAGATTTCCAAGTGGTTGATAGTCCAACTCCTGTTTGATTTTGATTTTAATGCTTGTCACATCTAGTGCCTTCCCAATCCCCCAGCCACACCCCAACCACAAATTGGCAGTGCACTATGTCAGTGGCCTCCTTAACTTCAGGAACAGTTTTTCATTGCAATCTCAATGGAGCCTGAGCCTTCTTCAAATGGATGGCTTTTTTATGGCATCTTGGTAACAGACTTAAGATTGTGCACCGCTGCAGCTGTCAATCTACCACTGTACATTTGCCGTGAACTGATTTATCCCAATGTGGTGAGGTGATTCACTTTCAGTAGAAATAATAAATAACTACTTGATATCCTGCAATGTTATTATGCGTAATCTGATTTTGGATGAATGGTCATCATGTTTAACTACAAAGATGGTGCAACATTTGAGTTGGTCTTTCTCTTTAAACTAGACCAACTATCCCCCTGTGGTAAGAAACCTAAATCTTAAGGATAATTGACAGTTGCTTGCAAATTCCTGGTTCCCGCCCTTGGGGAAGGAGAACTTGTCAAACTCAGAAAAAGTTGCAGGATGTTACCGATTTTCTTTGGTATATTCATGACTGTTTAAATGATGCTGGATGCCTTTTAGATGTCTTATAAATAATCTTCCAGCATTGACTTTTTCTCCCCATTAAACAGTGTAGTGTTCTTTACTTATTGGGACTGGAATGTTGTATAGCACAATGCATTTGATATTTCCATTAACTGTCTCATTAAGACTGCAAGGTCTCAGTTTTAATTTGGGTCACTCAGAGTTGAATTGCTAGATTACGGAACTTTGGAAATTGAATTGTGTTTGCTAATTGCAGGCTGCATTCAGCAATTAAGATAGTTTTAAGCATCTGGAACAAAACAAGTGACGTATGTATGGATAAGTTAAACACATGCACACATACTATTTTTAGTTTGTTAAGTTATTCTTTAAATCTACTGTGGTGCTCATTAATTAGAGAGCATTACAGAATCAGGGGAGTGAAGGCAGAGTAGTTATCAGTCAAATCCTGATGCAGGGTTTCAACCCGAAATATCAACAATTCCTCTCCCACCCTTCCCCCCCCCCCCCCAACTCCCCTCCCCCTCACCGATGCTGCTCGACCTGCTGAGTTCCTCCAGCAGATTGTTTGTTGCTCTAGTTATCAATTCTACCAGATTGAACTGAGTATTTATTACCTTGTACTGAGGGCTTTTTATAGGGCATATTTTAAAGAAAGATTTGAAATATAAAGTGTGTATGGCTGGAAATGGCTGCCTGGCACCAGAGGATGACAGGCCTGGCTCTTTGTTTCCAGTTCTGCAGGTTTCTGATGCAACATTTGAAGCCAGGTCTGACTGTTCCATGCTGCCCTATGTTATCCCGGGTCATTACATCATCTGGGTCAGGATGCTTTGCTTGCTATCCCTACATGTGTCCTCTATAGTCAATCAATACCAGAGAGAGTATTTTGTTTTTTGTTTTTATGCAAATGCCTTTGAGTTGTTTCTAGTCTGGGAAAAATTTTCAGGGGTTGGTTGGATTCTGATTAACCATGTTCAGGCTGGGTTTTAATTTTATACCTGAGCAGACCTTTACCTGGTGGGTTGTTCACTTGGAATTGGGAAATCATTTGTATCGCAACACTAGGGAAAGGAGTTAGGTGACATTGTGGCATTTATGGAAGTTGGAGAAAACTTCCCCAATTTAATCTTCTCTCTTGACTACTCCACAGCTGATTAATTAATTGATACATGTAATTTTTGTTAGACCTTAATATTTGCTATTATATAATTCTGTTATTGAATTCATGGTGCAGTGCTCTTCTCTCTCAATATCTGACAGAACCTCTGACCAAACAGAAAAGACATTTTATTTTCTGAGTCAAAGTCTTCTCTGAAATACAGTTTTACATTTGAATCCAGTTAACTTTCAACATGAAAATATTTTTGAGAAAACTCTTCTGAAATTGTAAGTGTTCTTCGTAAAATATGTTTAAGATTGAGATCGAAAGGTTTTTATTTGACTCCAAGAAAATGTAATGTGGATGTGAGAAGGATTAGCCCTGACCTTATTGAGTGGCAGAACAAGCTGAGGAACCAGATAGTCTTCACTTTGTTCATTTTCTTCTGTTCTTAAGCATGAGCTTTAATCAGCAGATATGTCTGACAATTTCCATTTCACGTGATGCCTCTGGGGAAAAAAAGACACTCACTACTTTTATGTGGAAGCTTTGTTGAAGAAAAGGCTTTTAGAACTTGGCCTCCCACTTGTACCCTAACACTTTTTCCACACGTTTGAAACGCAGGGGTGTGATGTTCTTTCAAGTTTAGCTGGAGCATTCGTTTGCACCATGGAGTCTAGGAATGGGTTGAACATGCGGCCAAGCTGTGCATTTTTCAGCAGACAACAAAGCAAACAAAGCCACTTTGCAGATTTTATTTGAAAAGAGCCCCCACTAACTGGAACAAATAGAAATTGAGCGTAAAATCAATTCCAGTCACTTTCACCCACAAATTTTCTGATGTGATTGACAGGTTAAATTACTCAATTACCCCCATTCTCTCTGGAAATGATGATGCCACTATATGTAACACATGGTAGCTACAGGCACAGTTGCCAATTTCTTTGGGCTCAAAGAGCATGACTTCAATAAAGAATATCATCCAAGCTGTGGCTTTATACAGATGGTCTCTAATGTGGGTGAAGATCCTCAGAGACTTAAAAGAGTTTTTTGCTGAACCTTGATATTTGCTGGTTTGTGGGCAGTAGGCAGGCAGAAGGAGAGTGAAGTGTGCCATATTGAACTATTTTTAAAGAACATTTTGAATGTTTTGATTATTTATCTTTAGTCAGGTTTTTGTATTCAGTTTTGTTTATTCATTAGGTTCAAAATATTCTCAAGCATTCAAGATATGGAAAGATATTTTGATAAAGTTAACTCATTCCATTGTTATGCATGAAGCTTCTTAGTCAGGTACTTGGGTTAGGCAGCTTTATATTGCACAGTTTATGGTAAAATAAAGGGTGATTGTTTTTAGATGAGAGTTATGCTATGTGAAGTATAACTCTTCAACTAACGTGTAGAGTGTCTTCCTTTAAAGATCCTTGTTGTCTCTGCTCTGTATTCTTAAAATCTGTGCTTGGTCTCAGTGACTGTCTGTTCCAAAAGCAGAATTTAATTTTTCAGTCATGGAGCTTCAGTCATGTGTGTTGGCCAGTTTTAGCTCATACTTTATAAAATGCACATTTCACATCACTTAAATTTACTGATTTCAATCTGTCCCTTTGTCCTTTAAATTTAAATTTCAGGCAGCCTCATAAACTACAACTTCAAAGATCTTAACTCAGCTGAGTTAAAATTGTCAGAGGCATAGATAGGATAGATAGTCAGAATCTTCTTCCCATGGTAGAGGTATCAAAAACAAGAGGGCATAGGTTAAAGGTAAATTGAGGGAGTTTTAAAGCAGATCTGAGGGTAAGGTTTTTTTCCACAAAGAGAGTGGTTGATACCTGGGATGTGCTGCTGGAGGAGGTGGTGGAATTAGATAAAATCACTGCATTTAAGAGACAATCAATCTGGCACTTGAATTGTGGCAAGGAATAGGAGGATATGGCTCTAAGGCAGGCAAATGGGATTAGTGTAGATGAGGATTAAAGGTCAGCATGGATGTAGTGGTTTAAACCCATTTTTGTGTTGTACAACTCTATGACTCATCAGCTGGGATCAGTTTCCCAGCGGAAGACTGCACATGTTAGTCTGTTCCAGATAACAGCAGACAGATTGTACTGATGAAGGATCTTCAATCCGAAATTTTATGACTGCCAAGGATCTCGAATGACCCTCCCCAGTTGCATTGAATTTTGTGATCCTCTTCAGGTTGATCACCCACTACTATCCAGTGTTGTTTACAAGGTCCAGAGAACAGTACTGGAATTGTTAGTAAATACCTTGTAGTTATATCTCCAAGTTCTAGCTTGTCCTGCAGTTGAAGACATCCTCACTATGTCTTTTTCTCTTGAAATACAATCATAATCTTCAAGATTTCTCTCAGGTCCTCCTGAAGTTACTTTTTTCTGGAGATTAGAACCCTGATTTTATTCTCTGATAGGCAGAAACTCTTTGTTCTTAAGGCCTTAATTATTTCAATAGTTATTCTTCATATGTTGGACTGTTTTGTCTTCTTTGATGGACTGGTCTTTGGGTAGAGTTACCAAATATGGGATGATCAATAATTTCACGGCAAATGAAGTATAATTATGTTTTACTGGCTATGGTTAAAGAATTGTTCAGTAGCTTTGTTACTCTTCAATAAAATAATAGAGAAACAAAAAGATTGTAATCAAGAGAGATTGGATAGGCTAGGTTTGTTTTCCCTGGAGCAAAGGAGGCTGAGAGGTGATGTGATAGAGAATTTAAATTACGAGAGGCATAGATAGGGTAGATAGCCAATGTCTGTTTCCCATGGTAGGGGGGGTTAAAACTAGAGGGCATAGGTTTGTGAGAGGGAGGAGGTTTAAAGGAGATCTGAGGGGTAAATCTTTCACACAAAGGGGAATTGGTATCTGGAATGAGCTGCCAGAGGAGGTGATGGAGACAGGAACAGCAACAGCATTTAACAGGCATCTTGACAGGTACAGTGGCAGGTACTGAAGACCTGACTTATGGAAATCTGACTTTATGCAAACTCTCCCATAAAGTTTTAAAGAATTTTTCGAGATAGGAAAGTTAGTTACGGAAATGCAAACACCTTCAGGAGTTATGGAACAGCTATAGCAGCTGGTTAATTCAAAAGACAACCAGTTTTCAAGAAAAACCTGTTGACATGAAACCTCCCTGCAGTAATCAAACAACAGCATTGTCGATTAAAAATGCAGGCTGACGGTTGACAACAGTAGGCTACTTTGCTTTGGAAACTGACAAGGCAATTTCTTCTATTGACATTTGTAAAATACTTTATCAAACAATATAACATCCATTGATACTTTAATGCCATCCAGACTAGTCACTGGATGTTGGACATTCTAATTCTCTACCATTATAACTACACAGGGAAAGACAATAAATAAAGGTTCATGTGAATCAACCCTCATTGATATTGTTTGTTTCAGACTTATGAAAAAATTGATTTAGCCATAGAGTCATATAGCATGAAAACAGGCTCTTTGGCCCAATTGGTGCATGCCGACCAAGATTCCCATCTAAGCTAGTCCCATTTGCCCACGTTTGGCCCATATCCCTCTGAACCTTTCCTATCCACAGACCTGTCCAAGTCCCTTTTAAATGTTGTTAATGTACCAGGCTCAACCACTACCTCTGGCAGCTCGTTCCATGTATGGACCAAACCTCTGGGTGAAAAAGTTGCTCCTCAGGTTCCTATTAAATTTTTTCCCTCTCACCCTAAACCTAGGCCCTCTGATTCTTGATTCCCCAACCCTGGGAAAAACACTGTGTAAATTCACCCTATCTATGTTGCTCAAGATTTTACACACCTCTATCAGAACGCCCCTCATTCTCCTACACTCCAATGAATAAAGTCCCAGCCTGCACAACCTCTCTTCATAACTAGAGTCCCGGCATCATCTTTGTAAGTCTCCTCTGCACTCTTTCCAGCTTAATGGCGTCTTTCCTTTAGCAGGGTGACCAAAACTGAACACAATATTCTAAATGTGGCCTCACCAAAGTATGGACAGTTCTCAGGAACGCAGCCCTTACATAACCCAGGGACTGCTTGTACTTGAATGAGCAGGGCAGAGAGGGATATGAAATTAATGTAGGCAAGTGGCATTAGTATAGGTAGGCATGATGGTCAGCATTGACATGGTGAACTGAAGGGCCTGTTTCTCTGCTGTCCAGCTCTTTGATTCTGTGATGGTAATTACCCCTCTCAATTAAAAAAGAACATATTGGTTAGAACCTGAGACTTTGGCATTACTTTTTCTGTCTAAGTGAGAGCGGTCATCGTGAAAGCATTTTCTAGTCTCTTATGTGCAGGGTTAAATTTCTATGTGTCTTGTTATTGGCTTGTGAGATTTTGAGCAAGTTATTGGCACACCCAAGATGGTTGGAAATATGATACACCCATCCTTTATTCCATGGTCCACTGCCTTCTCTTACTGGATTCCTCCTCCTTCAGCTCTTGGCCTCTTCTATGTATCACCTCTCAGCTTATTATATCTTCTCCCCCTCCCCCACTCACTACCTTCCCCCTCTCACCTGGAATCGCCAGGTGTACAAAATATTAAGAGGAATAGATAGAGTATACAGCCAGCGCTTCTTCCCCAGGCCACCAATGCTCAGTACAAGAGGGCATGGCTTTAAATTAATGGGTGGGAAGTTCAAGGGAGATATCAGAGGAAGGGTTTTTACCCAGAGAGTGGTTGGGGCATGGAATGCGCTGCCTGGGGTGGTGGTGGAGACAGGTACATTGGTCAAATTCAAGAGATTGCTAGATAAGCATACGGAGGAATTTAAAATAGAGGAATATGTGGGAGGAAGGGGTTAGATAGTCTTAGGCGAGGTTTAAAGGTCGGCACAACATTGTGGGCTGAAGGGCCTGTATTGTGCTGTACTGTTCTATGATTCTATGACTCGCCTATCATTTGAACTCACCTATCTCCTGCCTGTGTGTACTCTTCCCCCTCCCTCGACCTTTTTAATCTGGCTTCTGCCCTCTTCCTTTCCAGTCCTGATGAAGGGTCTTGGCCCGAAATGTTGACTCTTTATTTCCCTCCATGGATGCTGCCTGACCTGCTGAGTTCCTCCAGCACTTTTTGTGTATTGCTCCAGATTCCAGCATCTGCAGAATTTGTGTCTCCCTGTCTTGGACTTTGGGTTAAACAATCACAACCTAATTCAATACATGGTTTGCAGATCCCAAAATGCCTTTGCCTCATGTAACTGTCTTCCATCTCCCATTATTTTGCCTCCCTTAACCCGCTTCAAGTGATCTTGCTTCAACCTAAACCCTTTTTCTTGACTATACTCTCTACCTAACAGTTTTTTTGCTTTCAAATCCAGTAATAAGCCACTGAATGGCACTTTCAAAGCTTTTAACATGTTAATCAATTTACAATTCCCAAAACGAGATTCCATGTGAAATATGTTTCCAGATACTTCTTGTAGCTGATGACTAAGGATGATACTTCTGAATAAAACTTTGTGATATTTTATGCTGTTTTGTACAAAAATATGTTGGGACTGAAATACTTTGGAGCATCCTTAATGTTTCTGCAGCATCTAAAACCGATGGTAAAGATAAGTTTTTCAAATTGGCCAGGTGAACTGCAATTTGATTGTTATAATGAAGTAATAGCACTTCACATCTCCCTATTAATGGTCCAGGAGACACGTCAAGAGTCTTTTACATGGTCGTAGTTCAAAACATTTCCATAGGTTGGTTTGCTTCTGCTTTCCAGCTGTGAGTTTGCAAATGATTGCTGATAGGTTCCATTATGTCTATGATTCATGATTATTTGTCAAGATGTATGAATATCTTGTGCTGCCACAGGGTGCTATTATAATCTCGTGTTACGAGATGTAAAAGCTTTCAAAATGAAAACTGTCAGTGTTGTAAATAGGACAGTCTGATTGACTTTTTGTCAACACTAAGGTGCATTTTGCTCTTCTGTCAAATTAAGAGAAAGTAACAACTAGATGTCCATGGAGCTAGAAAAGAAAAATTGTTTAAAATTAGCCATACTGCAGTCTTTTAAAAATTATTTTTCCCATTTGTGTTTACTTTTAATAGGCAGCAAGAAAAAAATTGTTGGCTGGCCCAAAACAATTTCTGACTTGAATGATTGCCCCAAACTTAGCTGGCACAAATTCTGACCTGAGCCCTTCATACACTTGTTCACTCTTTTTTGCTGCACAACATTGCAACTGATTAGCCTTGTTAATTTATATTTGAACCGATGAGACTGGTTTCTTTTAAAATAACATGTTACTGTCTTGTATTTTTTTTCCAAGGGAGCTATCAGCTAGCTTTATCATGCATTTTTGCTCAACTTCCAATCTCATCAAGCTATAAGTATTATTCTCAGAGTGACAATTATTCACTCAAGTGCTGGTACAGTAAAGGATGTCATCAGATGAGATCAATATGTAATTAAATGTCTTTTTTAATCTTTGGAAACTTAACAACTGTGTAATTTCTTGGATGAAGGTAGCAATAAATATATTTTCATTAGCTGGAATTCTGTTCCAACCTTGTCCCTTTTCAAATGGTGGTCCAGGACTGCTGGAGCACGATTTATGATGCTTTCTTGAAAAGGCATCAAAGATAATGGCGCTTTTGTCTTGAAAAATAGACTGGAAAGGAATAAGACTTTACTGTTTGAACTTTGTATCATTTGCCCTTTTACTTGTTTGGTTCACTTGTTAAGATAAAATGCAGGACATTCTGTCCCTGCGAAGTTGCTGCTTTACAAGGAAGCTGTATTGGCTTGTTGAATGTATTCCAAAACCGCCAATAACTGCACAAGTTTTTATATGCCTTCCAATTGAGATGTATAATTTCTGCTTCAGCTTTCATTCTTATACAGAGGATGTAACTGTAAGTGATTGAGGTGCTCTGGGATAGTTAATTGTTTAAGCCTGTGTGGAATGTGGATCCCTGAGCCATTTTGGCAACGTGCTGAGTAACAATGCACACTTTTTTCCTGGCTGTGCCTAAACTAAAATTAAACAGAGCGAGATATTTCCTTTTCAGTGATTTACAACAGATTTGCAGTGAGTCATCTTAACAATCACTGCTAATAGCCTGGACTCTAGCACAAGGAGAACATCATTTCTGTACTATTTCTGGAACCTTTGGTACATATCCTGGGACCTCAAATGAGGTTATAATTCACCTTTTATATTTTAATTAAAGTGCTTAAATGTTAATTGTCTGAGTTGGATACATTTTAAATTGAACGCAGGCCTCTGTGAATCTGCCCCAACACCTGCTCGATTCTATGCTTTTTTTTCTAGAAGTTTTGTGCATGATGCCAACCTATTGTCACAATCTTGATTAATATCTAATGAATTTATTTTACTTAATTGAAAGTCAAATTTAACAACTATTGTTACACTGGCAGACAATCCTTACTTGCATTCCTTGAATAATGTTGCACTTGTTCAATAGCTTGTCACGTCTATTTAGTTATTTTTTCATTGCTCTTGTTCATATTTTCCAAGGACACAAAATGGAGGTTCTTTGGCCCATCAAGTCAATGCCAGCTCTCAAAGCAATCCCATTTCCCTACTTATTTTCCTGGAACCTATTTTCTCTCATATGTACATCAACTTCCCTGATTCTCCTGCCACTGGAACTAGCTTAGATGAGCATCTTGGTCGGCATGGACCTGTTGGGCCGAAGGACCTGCTTCCATGCTGGATACACCAGGTATAATTTACAGTTACCAGTTAACCTATCAACCAGCATGTCTTGGGGTATAGGAGGAAATAGGAGCATCTTGGAGAATCAAAGGGAGAAAGTGGAAACTCCACAAAATCAGCATCCAAAGTCGGAATTGAACCAGGGTCACTGAAGCTGTACAGCAGCAGCCGTAACTCCTCAGTACTGTTTTTGTTTAAAATCTAATGATAATTATTATGAAAACTCAGTATTTCACATTTGGAACATTTCATTTTGCACCAATGCATATCCACCCTTTTCCTGATTCATTCCAATGCATAGCTCAGTAAGAGGGACAAATAAATGATTAGCATGGATTTTAACACCTTTCACAGTCTCTGGACATCCCGGAATAATAAAATGCTTTCCTTTGAAGTGTAGTTCTTTTTCTAATGGAATTAAAATGCAGCAGGTTTGTACAAGCAAGGTTTTAGAAACAGCAATGCAGTAATGACCAGTGAACTTTTACTTTATACAGTGGCTGGTTGATCAATAAATATTTGCCAGAACACTTGCAAGAATTTGCCTAGATAGTGCCCTGGAATTTTTTATGTACATGACAGATGGCAGATCAAATCTTGGTTTAAAATCTCATTTAAAAATTGCAACCCATGTCAATGCAACACTTCCTTAAGACTGGAGACACAAGAGACTGTGAAATGTCGACTATCCCTTTGCCTCCACAGATGCTGCTCAACCCGCTGAGACTCTCCAGCTGTTTTTTTTATATTTCCTTGGTACTGCACTGGAATGGAAGCCTAGATTTTGTTGTTGGAGTGAAACCTGAATGTAGAAATCAGACATAAGACAAGAGAACTACCAGCCAACCAAACTGTAGTTTAGATTATGGAATGTTGATTCTAACTGCAATAATATTGGACACCTGGCATGTTTTAGTGGAGGAATTTGAGAGCACAAATTAATTGAGCATTAAAGGCAGATTGATGATATTTAACAAAAAAGAATGGAGTATTTGGTTTTACCATACAAGGCCCAGTGAATAAAAGTAGAAAGGAAAGTCTTGGCTTGAGTTGGAATTCAAGCACCTTCTAAGGCCCACTTGAGAAGCCTGGTCTGACACTTCTGTACAACAATGAGGGACAGCTGCACTGTCAGATGAGATAATTGACAGAGATGCCCTCTGTCTGTTTATGTTGGATGCAAGAAATCTCATAGCCGTATTCCAAGAAAATCGAGAGAATTCTTGCCAGTGACCAAACTAATATTCATTCCTCAATCAACTACAAAAAAACATAATTTTCTGGTCATTATCACACTGCTATTTTATTTTATTCCTAGCCATGTACAAATTGGATGCTGTGTTTCCAATATTACAACTGTGTCTGCACTTCAAAAGTACTGCATTGGCTGTAATCCTTGGTAGTACCTCAAGTTGTTTGCAAACTTGTAAGTTGAAGTGAAGAAGCCTATGTTGTATTTGGCAAGCCCAGCCAATCTCTCTCACATTCATTCACAGAAATGGTTCTTACTGACAGGGATGTGATTCTGCGTACATACTGCTACCTGCTTTAAACTATGAGTGTCAAAAGCCTCTTCTTACTGTTGAAATTGTGGTCACCTGAACACATTTTATTAGGTATATTTTTTAGGTACTTATATATTTCATGTAAATATTTTTTAAAAAAACTGTTGTATTGGTCACGTAGTCCGTGAAGGTCAGAAACTTTGAAACATTGATCAAAAGAAGTACACACTGTTAAATGATGTCAACTGTTGTATTTTGGCCTCCATTTCATCCATCAGATGTCCAGCACGTTTTTAGCTCTGCTGTAAGTTTCAAGCCAGGCTCTATCCTTTGAGTATTAATCCGCAATCTCTGTGAATGTGCAGGGCTTTCCTTTCTCGGCAATTAAAATATAAAAGTTTGCATTGTTGTCTGTACTCCCCTAAACATTGAAATTAACTCCAAGTAGGTTTCAAATACAGTAGATTCTGCACTTTTTAAACCAAAGTGATTTCAAACCTGGATGATAAAATATGGTATCCAAGAGGAAAGGCTCCAACCTTGGCATAGAACAGTACAGCACAGGAACAGGCCCTTCGGCCCACCATGTCTGTGCTGATCATGATGCCGAATTAAACTAATCCCTTCTGCCTTCACATGATCCACATCCCTCCATTCCCTGCACATTCATGTGTCTATTTAACAGTCTGTTAAATGCCACTATCATGTCTGCTTCCACCAGTACCCCTGGCAACCAGTTCCAAGCACCTACCCCTCTTTGTGAAAAAAAAAACTTGCCCTGTACATCTCCTTTAAACTTTTCCCCTCTCACCTTAAATGCATGTGCTCTAGTACTTGACATTTCTACCCTGGGAAAAAGATCCTGACTGTCTACCCTATCGATGCCCCTCATAATTTCATAAACTTCTGTCGGGCTCAAAGCTCCAGGGAAAACAACCCAAGTTTGTCTAACCTCTCCTTATTGCTCATGCCCTCTAATCCAGACAGCATCCCGGTACACCTCTGCTGCATCTTTTCCAAAGCTTCCAGATCCTTCCTGTAATGTGGTGACTGGTTTATGTTGATGTAATGTGGAAACTTCCTTATGTCAATGTTCAAATTTTTGTTCTTGGAAATCTTATTTGCAAACATATTTCGTCAAGTTGAGGTTCACTTGCCATTTCAGTAACAGCTCAACATTTTTAAAAAGTTTTCCCAGAGGATTTGGTGTTGCTGGGAAGGCCAGCATTAAATGCCCGACCTTAGTGTTGCTCTTGAGAAGATGGTGATGAGCTGATTTTTTTTTTGAACCGCTGTAGCATTTGTGGTGAAATTGCTCCCGGGGTACTGTTAGATGGAAAGTCCTGGATTTGGGCCCAGGGAAGATGAAAGGAACAGTGATGCATTTCCAAGTCAGAATAGTGTGCGACTTAGAGAAAAACATGCAAGTGGTAGTTTCCATGTACTGCAGCTCTTGTTCATGAAAGGAGGCCTTGCAGTTTTCAGAAGCAATGATAAAATAATTTTGAATATTATGGCATTGCATTCTGTATTTGGTGCACAATGCAGCTAAGGTGCGCTGGCGGTGGAGGGTGTGACTATTCAGGCTGGTGAAATAAGGGTGGGAATAAAGGTATGTACTTTCACCTGGATAGTTTAAGCTGCTTGGGTGTTGTTAGAGTTGTACTCATCCAGGCAAGTACAGAGTAGCCCATTACACTTCTGACTTGAACCTCATAGATGGGAGACTGGCAAAGGGAAATCCAGGAAATGATTTACTCATGTTTAGCCTTTACTTTGCCCTTCTAGTCACTGTATTTATGTGGTTCAGCCGTCATGTTGAAGGCTAACTATCATTCCACTCCATGTTAAGACTTAAAACACAATTGGTTATTAGAACAGATCTGGAATTATCTGTTAAATCATAGCCTGGAAATTGCACCAAAAATGTTGATATTCAAGGGCATGTTGATACTAAGAAGGAGGAGGTATTGGGTGTCTTGAAAAGGTGGAATCTCTCCAAATGCTGAAGGAGGCTAGGGTAGAGGTTATTGGGGCCTTGACAGAGATATTTGTATCCTCTTTAGCCACAGGTGAGGGCCCAGAAGACTGGAGAATAGCCAATTTTGTTCCTTTGTTTTAGAAGGACAGCAGGGATAATCCAGCAATTTGTAAGGCAGTGAGCCTCACATCAGTGGTAGGAAAATTACTAGAGAAGATTATTTGGGACATGATTTACTCACATTTGGAAAAACATGGACTTAATGGGTTTAGTCAGAATAGTTTTGTGCGGGGGAGGTCCTGTCTCACAAATTTGATTGAGGTTTTTTTTTTAGGAGGATTTGAAAATGATTGATGAGAGTAGGGCAGGGGATGTTGTCTGTCTGGACTTTAGTAAAGCATTTGACAAAGTCTCTCGTGATAGTCTGGTCCGGTAGATTAAGTCATATGAGATCCACGGTGAGTTTGTAAATTGGATACAAAGTTGGCTTGGTCATAGAAGACAGGGGGTGGTGGTGGAGGGGTGTTTTTCTGACTTAGAGACCTGTGACCAGTGGTGTTCTGCATGGATCAGTGCTGGGACCTCAGTTCTAACAGACTATAAGCTCCCTGAAAGAGCATAGGATGGTAAAGAAGGCACAAGGCAAGTTTGCCTTCATTGGTTGGGGCATTGGGTGTAAGAATCAGGAAGTCATGTTGCAGCTGAATAAAACTTTTGTTAGGCTACCTTTGGAGTATTGTGTGCAGTTCTGGTTGCTATTATCGTAGGAAGTACTTGGAGGCTTTGGAGAGGGTGCAGAAGAGGTTCACCAGGACGTTGTCTGGATTGGAGTGTATTAGCTATAAGGAGACGGTGGAAAACTTGGGTTGTAGTTCCTGCAACATCAGAAACTGAGGGGTAACCTGATAAAAGTATATAAAATTATGAGAGACTTGAATAGGGTAGGTAGTCAAAGTCTTTCTCCCAGGATGGAAATGTCAAACACTAGACAGCATACGTTTAAGGTGAGAGGGAGGGAAAGGTTAAAGGAGATGTGTGAGGCAAGTGTTTTACACAGAGTGGTGGGTGCCTGGAACACGCTGCCAGGGGAGGTGGTAGATGCAGGTACTATAGCAACATTTAAGAGGCATTCAGACAGACACATGAATAGACAGGAAATAGTGGGATATGGACCTTGTGCAGGCAGATGGGATTAATTAGATTGGCATCAGGGTTGGTGCAGACACGATGGGCTGAAGGGCCCACACCTGTGTTGTACTGTTCGAAATTACACCCATCATATTCTGATTGTGCCTTTGTCGAAATATGCTCAAATTTATGGCCAGTCTCAATACAAAATGTCAATATAGATGTAAATCAGCAGAAATCATCAAAACTCAATCAGGACTTGGAGAAGATGCCAAATCAAAGCATACATTCCTTCATTTAGATGTAGAAAATGCTGTGCAGTTCACAATGTGGATAATGCATTTTCTAAATAAAGCTCTCCAAAAGTTATTCTGTTCCTGCTGTAGTTTTATTTAATACTCTTTTCACTGTGTGATTTCAGTAAATAATACCTGTGCAGGCTTTTAGCTGGGGAGGAGGTAAAGCAGTCGAATGGAATAAATTTCAGTGGGAATGATCACTCAAGAGTTGTAAATATCATGGAGTTTTGTGCATATGTCTGAGTTATATAGGGCAAATCTTCCATGTAATGTTATGATTTGAGCTCTTGGGTACAAATACATTGTAAATTTCCGGCCAGGATGGGTGATTTGTTTTGGAGAGTTTTTCAGTCATGGCACTCCAGTCATTTACTGCTGAGAAGCTTTGTTATTCCCAGTCATCTACACCACGCAACTTTCCTGTGTGTCTCTTGTCATCAGGGTGTGGAAGGTGGCCTGCTCCTGAGCCCTTCTCCAATTTTATTTTTGGTGACAACATCCCCACTGTGCCCTTGACCTACCTACCCAGCACAGCATTACAGTATTCTGAGGTGGGGTCCCAAGGTGCCCTCAGATCATGTATCTCATCAGATCTGTGCTGCTCTGTCTTTTATTTTTTCAACATCATTACAGAGTATCATATCATATGATACATACCTCTGCCATGTTATAAGAAAATATGATTTTGTGTTATATAGATACTGTGATGTATGATGTATCATTAATAATTTCAGTAAACAATTCTATCTTTTCTTCTAGGGGCTGTTCTTTTGGCCTCTGTGCAGGGAATTGCAGTCAATGTGGACCCAATCTTCTACACATGGCTTCTTCACCAGCCTCAGAAGGGGAATGTGAAACATAGACCACAGGTATTGAGATATGTGTGTGAAGGATCCAGTATATCTGCTTGAAGTTTGCTGTAGACTTCTCTCTCTGTGACTTTATTGAAATTAAATATCAAAGTACTGTAAATTCCCATTATAATTAAACATGAACAGTGAATTGTTTTAATTTAGATTATATGAAAATGAAAACCCATTTGTTACATTTTTGATATGGTAGATGCTCATTCATAAATCCTTTTTACTGTTTTACATTTGTGAAAAGCAACGTTTACTTTTCTTCTGGGAAGTAAAACACAAAGTTGAATGAGGTAATGTCTTAATTTGAGATTTCTTTTTGAGCAAATGAGATACATTTTTAAACAAGAAAGAAAACTCTGCCACCTATTTTGTGTTTTGTTGATAGCTAGGAAATTAATAGATCTCAAATGCAAAGAGAGGGAGAGAGAGGAATAAGTGCCTTTCTTAAATATTTTTTATCAATTAAATTTGGAAACTAAACCATACTCTGTAAATATCATTGTTGTTTTGTTGCTAATTTGTAACTGTTTGTTTACTTGCAAGTATTAGATAGAACCATAGAACACTACAGCACAGAAAACAGGCCATTTGGTCCTTCTAGCCTGTGCCAAAACTTTATTCCGCTAGTCCCATTGACCTGCACCCAGTCCATAACCCTCCAGACCTCTCCCGTCCATGTATCCATCCAATTTATTGTTAAAACTTAAGAGTGAGCCTGCATTTACCACATCCGATGGCAGCCCGTTCCACACTCATCTGCAGCTTGGTAAGGTTTTAAATAAGCTTTGACCCACATTTTGCTTTGAGTGGGAGCCACTGTCACCACTCTCTGCACATTTAGTCTGTTCATTTCCCAATATCCTGAAATTATCTGCACCATCTTGATGTCAACCACTGAAGCTCGTGCACCACACAGGACCTCGAGTGACATAATCTGGACATCTGGGTGGGTGCAACAAGTCCTGTCTATGAAACTCCTTTGAAAACTTTAAACATATGGCAGAGTCATACTGCCAACTTTCTCAATGGCTTCTCAATGATTTTGAACATCTTTGGCATTTAGAAGCTTTTAAGAATTCTTAAAAATGGAAAAAAAAGTTTTCAATATGTTAAATAATCAACTAAAATAAAACTTAGATTTACTTTTAAATAATTAAAAATCTCAGTCAAACACAAATAATTAAAAAAAAATTCTTAATGGGTCCAACCTGCTGCAGGATCAGAGAACAGACTCCCCAGTGTAAATGTTGGAGAATCTTAATAATATCCTGTTTCACTACTGGATTCCAGCAGCAGAGTGCAGCTGGGAAAATGCTGGCAGTGCTCAGCCAAGAAGATTGGGACTTGTGTATTTGCATGGGAGCCCTGAAACTTGTCAGCACTTGCGTGGGTTAATGCTGGCCATTTGTGCAGAACTGTTGGCAACAATGAACAAAATCTAACCCATTAAATTTGATCCAATATGATTAGTTTCTTGACATGGTTTATTTGTGCAGGTATCTAGAAACTAATCCTGAAACACTAATGACTGAGGATATTACCTAATTTAACCATCCCAATATAGCCCCCCAATCAATCTAAATTATTCACTAATTTATCAATGACATCTTGTGCTGTATATTCTCATTGTTAGAAATTGTAAGGCTTGTAAGATAAAATTAATTGAATGCCACCTACTTAGTTTTTCAGAAAACCAAAAAGGCTTGAGAGGACACCCCCGGGAATCAGTAAAAGCCTCAGAATGTAATTAGCAGAAATGAAAGTTAGTTTCTTAATTTTTCAACCCCAATTTCACCTATCAGTGTATTAATACTGCTATTGATGTTAGACTGGCTCTTCTGAACACAGATGCTGGAAATCTAAAATAAAAACAAAAATTCTGGAAATACTCAGCAGGTTAGTTGGTATCTGGGAGTTGACCTGTCGTCAGATGTGTTTGATGCGTGTCTCCTAAATATGTTTGTATACATGTGTGTACAAATATATTTGTAATTATCAATTGTAAGTCTGTTTAAAGTGTGAAAGCAATGAGCCAGCTGAGAAGTGTATTCTACTCAAGCATTTTAATCTATTAAATGTAATACTTCTGCACTCTATGTTCCTATACATGCTTATGTCAAAATTAATATTATCTTTTGAAATAAGTAGTTATGACTTATTGACATTGTAAAGTTGAATTTAATTAATTGTTATCTTTAAAGCAAACAATCATACCAGTGTATTTCAAGAAAGACAGAAATGAGAAGTAAATTGGTTTATTCTTGTCACATGTACTGAGGTACGATGAAAAACTTGTCTTGCATACCGTTCATACAGATCAATTCATTACACAGTGCTCGAGAAACAAAGGACTACAGATGCTGGAATCTAGATGAAAAACACGATGATGCTGGAGGAACTCAGCAGTCCAGGCAGCATTCATAGAGAAAAACAGGCGGTCAACATTTTGGGTCAGGACCCTTCTTCAGGACTGAAGATAGGAAAAGGGGGAACCCAATATATAGGAGGGAAAAGCTTCTGTCTTGAAGAAGGATCCTGATCTGAAGCGTTGACCGCCTGCTTTTCTCTACAGATCATGCTTGGCCTGCTGAGTTCCTCCAGCATCATCGTGTTTTTCATTACACATTGCATTGAGGTAGTACAAGGTAAAACAATAACAATAAAAGAAGGCAAATGCATTGCTAGCATTCATTTCAGGAGGACTAGAACATAAAACCAAGGATGTACTGCTGAAGCTTTATAAGGCGTTGGTCAGACTGCATTTGGAATATTGTGAATTCTGAGCCCCGTATCTGAGGAAGGATGTGCTCACTCTGGAGAGGATCCAGAGGAGGTTCACATGAATGATCCCAGAAATGAATGGCTTAACATATGAGGAGCATTTGATGTCTCTGGGCCTGTTCTTGGAGTTCAGAAGAATGAAGGGGGATCTCATTGAAACCCACTGAATACTGAAAGGCCTGGATAGAGTGGACGTGGAGAGGATGTTTCCATTAGTAGGAGAGTCTAGGATCCGAGGGCACAGCCTCAGAATAAAGGGATGTCCCTTTAAAATTGAAATGAGGAGGAATTTCTTCAGCCAGAGGGTGGTGAATCTGTGGAATTCGTTGCCACAGAGGGCTGTGCAGGCCAAGTTATTGCGTGTATTTAAGGCAGAGATCAATAGGTTCTTGATTGGTTAAGGGTTACAGGCAGAAGCTGGGAGAATGGGGTTTAAAAAAAAATCCGCTGTGATTGAATGGCAGAGCAGTTTCGATAGGCCGAATGGCCTAATTCTGCTCCTATATCTTATGGTCTTTTGGACTGCTGTGTTATTGCAGCAATGCTTTATGCTGGCCACTTTATGTTCCTCTTCCTGCTGTAATAAGGATGGCATCTGGGTTGTCTTGGTGTGTGTGTGTGTGGCTTAACTATCTACATTTAAAGTTACTGAACTGTTGGAAAGCCCACTTAAGAACAAGAAATTATCACAAGATCTTTTTAGTTTACAGAGTTGTGAAATGTGATTGATATGTTGATAAATGATCTAAATCTGGGAGTTCTCCCAATCTCCTGGCATAACTTCAGTGAAGACTGGCAGAAAGGTAATTTATGCCTTTTTTCTGGGCTTCTAAGAAGGATCTGGAGAACATATGCATACTATAGGAGGCCATGTAAGCAATTAGAATGTAACATTAGTGGATTTTTCCATTTTTTTTCCTTCCGGTTTTCATGACCACAAATATTATTACTTTCATGAACTGCCTCAAACTGTCCTCCGATGCATGGGGTAGTCATTTCTTCAAGAGTTATCATCTTCCATGTTTTACTTTTAGTACAGATTTGCCTAAATACCTTCTGACAGATCATCTGCAATCATAGAGCATCTGTTCCTAATAGGCCTGACTTCTGTAGTTTTTGCTTTTCCCTGCAAGCACAAACTGAATACCCATTTTTACAGGAGCCTTTGCTCCCTTTAGCCTTCCAATTATTACCTTCATTACTTGATTCAGCCTTTAGGTAGAGAACCCAGCCAATAGAATAATAGGATAAAGACTCAAAATATGGCTGAATACCTACCTTCTGTCTCTCAAATATCACATTATCAGTCAATCTTAGCAGAAACTTACATTGATTTACCGCTGATGCTGAAACTGTAGCTAATAAGAGCTTCATGTTCTTTGCTCATTCCCAAACCATCCAGGTTGGGATCTATCTGAACCATGTCTTTTAAGTCCTGGTTCTTCATCTGTCATCATCCGCTTTGAAGGTTCATTCATTGCAAATCCAGAATCCTCTCATGACTTTATCAATGTGCCTCTGAATTGCATTTTATCCAGCCTTATGGTGCATTGCCCTTGAATCCAGCCTTCCCATTTCCCTTACTTTCATCACAACTTAATGCTGGAATCTATTATTAAGGAAGTGCAGGGGAGACAGACAATAAGAATAGAATTGGCAGAAACAACATGGATTTATGAAAGAGAACTCATGTTTGATAAATCTGGAGCTTTTTGAGGTTATAGCTGGCAGAATAAGTAAGGAGGAACCAGTTAATATGGTGTATGTGGACTTTCAAAGACCTTCAATTAGGTGCCACACAAGCTAGGGAGAGAGTAGGTCCCCTTAAGCAACAATTTGGTGATCTGTGCGAGGAACTACAGGAAATGGGTGAGGTCTTAAATGAATACTTCTTGTCCCTATTTACTGTGGAGAAGGACACGGAAGCCAGTGGGTCCAGGAGAGGCAACAATGATATCCTAGAGCATATCAACATTAAAAAGGAGGAGGAAGTCTTGGAGGTCTTGAAACGCATAAAGGTGGATAAATCCTTGGGACCTGACCAGGTGTATCCTAGGTTGTTGTGGGAAGCAAGAGAGGAGATTGCTGGGGCTTTGGCAGAGAATTTTCTATGTTCGTTAGCCACAGGTGAGGTACCAGAAGACTGGAGGATAGCTAATGTTATGCCTTTATTAAAGAAGGGCAGGGAGCTATAGGCTGGGGAGCTTTACTTCAATGGTGGGAAAGTTATTAGCGGGGATTCTGAGGGACAGGATTTTTTTGCATTTGGAAAAGCAAGAACTGATGAAGGATAGTGAACATGGCTTTGTGCATGGGAAATCATATCTCACGAATTTGAAGAAGTGACGAAGAGGATTTGTGAGGGCAGGGCAGTAAACATTGTTCACATGAACTTTACACAGTAACAACATATAAGAGGCATGTTGACAAGTAAAAGACAGAGTTAAACAGCATGAAACAGGTTCTTCAGCTCAACTTGCTGACAAAGGTGCCTTTCTGAGCTTGTCCCATTTGCCTACATTTGCCCATGTTCCTCTAAACTTTTCCCCATCAAAGAATCTGTCAAGATGCCTCTTAAATGTTACTGTTCCTGCCTCCACTACTTCTACTGGCAGCTTATTTCCAGATACTAACTACTCCTGTGTGAAAAATTTACCTCTCAGATCCCCTTTAAATCTTTTCCCTCTCACCTTGACACCCCTGCCATGAAGAACTGGCTTTCTACATAATTTTATGTACTTCTAACATTGTCACCTCTCAGCCTCCTCTGCTTCAGGGAAAACAGACCCAGCCTATCCACTCTCTTATAACTCAAGCCCTCCAATCCAGGCAACATCCTTGTAAATTTTTTCTGCACCCTCTCTAGCTTAATCTGATCCTTGATATAGTATGGTGACCAGAACTGCGCACAATATTCCAGGTGCTATCTCACCAACGTCTTTCACAGTTTTAATGTGACATCCCAACTCGTGTACTCAGTGCCCTGTCTGATGAAGGCAAGTGTGCCACATGCCTTCTTCATTACTTCTTTGAGGGGACTATGTACTTGTACACCTAGGTCTCTCTTTTTGACAACACTCTCCAGGGCCCTGTCGCTCACTGTGTATGTCCTGCCCTGGTTTAACCTACCAAAGTGCATCACTTTGCACTTGTCTGAGTTAAATTCCACCTGCCATTCCTTTGCCTACTTTCCCAGTTGATCAAAATCCTGTTTTTAACCTTAGACAACCTCCTTCACCCATTTTGGTCTCATCTGCAAACTTGCTAATCATGGCGACTAGATTCTCATCCAAAACGTTAGCATATATAACAAATAACAGGAGACGCAGCACTGGTCCCTGTGGCCCAACGCTGGTCACAGGCCTCCAATCTGAAAAATAACACTTCATTATCACCCTCTGGCTCCTTCCATCAAACTAATTTTGTATCCAATTGACTGGATCGCTTTGGATCCCATGTGATCTCCCCTTCTGGACCAGTTTACTATGCAGGACCTTATCATAAGCCTTGTTAAAGTCCATGCAGACAACACCTTGTCAATCATCTTGGTCACTTCTTCAAAAAAATTAATTTAAGTTTGTGAGACTCGATTTCCCATGTACAAAGCCATGCTGACCATCCCTCATCAGACATTGCCTTTCCAAATGCAGATAGATCCTGTCTCTCAGAATTCCCAGTAACTTACCCACCATTGATGTTAGGCTCACTGGCCTGTTGTTCTCTTTGCCTGTCTTTGCACCCCTTCTTAAACAAAGACACAACATTAGCTACCCTCTAGTCTTCCAGGAATAAGGCAGACACAAAAATCTCTGCCAGGGCCCCAACGATTTCTTCCTTTGCTTCCCAAACATCCTAGGATATACTTGGTCTAGCCCTGAGGATTTATCCACCTTTATGCACCTAAAGACCGTCATGATAGATGGGTGAGGACATGATGGATGGAACATAATGGGGAAAAGAATGAGGTCATTTGTGTTAATGGAAAAAAAAATAAATTTTAATTGCTGACAAATTGAAAAATGTTAGTCATCAGAAGGATCTGGCTGACCTTCCACCATGAATCACTGAAGGTTAGCATGGAGAGAAGTCAAACAATTAGTAATGCAAATGATATGTTGGTCTTCATTGCAATAGTGTTTGAGAATAAAGACGTCCTACTCCAATGATATAGGGTGCTGGTGAACTTGCATCTGGAATATTGTGAATAGTTTGTGTACAGGTCTGAATTAATGGAATTGCGATAGAACGAGTACAGCAAAGCTTCATTAGATTGAGTCCAGGAATGGAGGAGTATGAGGGAAAATTAAGTTGACTGGCCCTATAATTTCTTGAGTTTGGGTGATCTTGCTGAAGTGTACAAGATTCTTACAGGATTTGACAGGGTAGGTGCAGTAATAATGTTTCCCTGGGCTTCTAGAACCGGTGGTCACAATCTCAAAATAAGGTGTTAACCATTCAGGACAGAGATGAGAAGAAATTTCTTTAGGCAGAGGGTGGTGTATCTTTGGAATTCCCTACCCAGGAGGTCTGTGGAGGATCAGTTAATGAGTATGTTCAGGATGATAATTGTAAGTCTTTTAGATATTAAGGAATCAAAGGATATGTGACGAGTGCAAGAAAATGTTGCTGAGGTAGCAAATCAGCCTTGACCTTACTGAATGGTGGAGCAGGTACAAGGGACCGATTGGTCTCATCCATATTCTCTTTCTTATATTTCCCCTTTCCCTTTTTTATTAACAAAAGAACAAGAATGGCCTTTTAATTCCTTGAACCTGATCCACAGTTCAGTTCGACTCGAGTTATTTTGTATGTAATCACCAATTTGCCACCTTTGTCTCATGAAGCTTATTATTCTGGTCAAACAGTTGATTGTATATTGTACCACATCAATTTTAAACAGTTCTGCAATGAAATTGTTTAATGTGCGTTCCACACTTTGAAGAAGCATGAATCCCCTAATATTTGTCGGATTCTGGTAATGAAATCTTCTTTCCTGTGCCTTCATAGGTCTCTGGGTTTACCTAGAAGTTGTGATGAAATTAATGCAAGATAAATTATTTAATATTTTATCATCTTTAACCAAGAAAACAAGCTTAAAAGGGGATGAATGGTTCTCTTTTTTATGATTGTGGTGTTGTTCTTTTTATCCACTACAATTCTGTAGTAAACTCATCTATGACTAATAGATGAAGTAACTCACAACATTGAAATATTGAGCATTGGGCTGGCTGGGGGAGAGGAAAGTAGAAGGAGAGACTGACACACAGGAGAGAGTCAACTGTTCTTACTGTTGTGGGGTGCTGTAAGGGTATCTACTTTGGTATATGTACCTGAATATCAAGGATCTGCCACTGCATGAGCACCTTGTATAATAATCAGTATCTTGTGACTGATACTTCAGCTCAAAAGATATGAGAATTCTGTGGAGATAGTTTGAATACTTCTGCCATCACAATCTACATTTACAAATATCCAGTTACTTAGCCTGGAAATCCCAAGTCTGGAACATAAAGGTAGGGCTGGCATGTTCTGGAATGAAATGCTTGAAAGTTGCTAAGAAGTGGTAATGTGTGTTTCTGGGATACAAGAGCTGAACAGAACCAATGTGTCCTATACATCAGGCCACAATACACTCTAAAACAATATACACAAGTGGACTTAAAGGTAATGTGCTTTATGGACTTAATCTGCAAAGTTAATGTGCAAATGGACTTAAAGGTAAGTTCACTTCATCTGATAATGGTACCTTATTAAGGCAAGGTTATTAATCGGAAACTAGAGCTATCCGTGTTTGAAAAATCCTAACATAAAAACCATTGTTGATTTTATTGCTCCTTGATCATTTTGTGGAAAACAAATATTATGATCTTTGTTTATGGAAATTAAAACATAGTGGCAAATAAATTTGCATGTCTGAGAAGTTGCTCCAGTTGTACTCATTTGGTTCCATTGGCTTCAGTGCAGTCAAATGTACAGTTGTGAGAAGAATCAATGCTGGAGCTCTTGCATATATTTTGCACTGACGGCAAAGACCAATTTCTCCCTTTGACCAATATTAAGTTCCTAAGTAACACCAAATGTCCTCCTTGATTTCTAAGTTAGGACTTCTTACATTGTCATGTTAAGCTCCTCACTTGTCCACTGTATTCCGTTTGAATCTTAGTTCAGATTGTTCCACTTCAAGTAACACGTTATTTTAAGTTTAATACTGGCTCTTGATTGCATAATTCCAAGCTGACACATCTTTTAAGGAGGAAAGGTTGCCTTATTAGAATTACCCACCAAAAGAAGGGATGTTGAACTGAGGTCCTGGCGGTTTGGTTCAGTAGCTTTTAACAATGCATTGGGACTGTTTGGAAAAGAGCGGGAGAACCTGTGATGTGCTGCCCAACATTTTTCTGTCCACTAGTACTGCAAAAGAAAGAAATTACAGCTAACCATTTTACTTATGTTTGTAGGGCTTTGTTACCACAAAATAGTTCACTCCATTTCATTGTGTGAAACATTTTAATGAAGTGTTAAGTTATATAAATGGAAGTATTTCTCTGTATTTCTTTCCAAAGCACATAGTCAGACCATCTGGTGCCTTAATATCTACCAGAATTGGTTCCGTGAGGCTATTGTCTTTGTAGCTCTCTATAATTAAAAGGATTATGCATTGCATAAAAACACATTGAGAGATTATTTTAGAATAGCAACCATCTTGCATTTATTTTGCAACTTTAGTGTGAAAAAAATGCTCCAAGAATTTCAGAAGAGCATTAAAGAACAAGCATTAAACCACAAAAAAGGCATTGAAACACATGACCAAAAGCTTTGTTAAAGAGATAGACTTTAATAAGTACTTTAATGGATTTGGGAGGGGATGGCACAGAGGATTAAGAATGCACCTTAGCTGAAAAGAGGCTGAGCGTTTTCATGTCTGTATCCTGGAAATGAAGCTGGTCCAGAATTATGGCATGAAACATTTTTCTGAAAGTTACCTGCCAAGATCTAATATAAAATAAGTTTGTACAATGTAAGCTCATTTTCATATGGATATGAACCTATAATGCAAAACAGCACAATAATTATACTAAATGGGCCATGTTAAATAGGGAGGCCGTAAGGTGGCCGAAATGAAAAGTGCATCATGTCTTGCCAGATGATTCTTCCTGTGGCTTATGACTAAGGCACATGTTAGGAGCAGGAGAAGGTATCTTTGCCTTTTAGCTATGCTATACTTGAACTAGGATGAATTAGTTCTAATGCCGGGTGTTTCCTTTTCTCTTTACAGCAGTCTGGAGGAGCTGTTCAGTTAATCATGCCAACAACAAGGAAGAAAGAAGATGAGGTATCTGTTGGTAGCACACCTTTGGCAATGCAGCAGTCAAATCAGGCCTCAGAATACGCCAGTAGTCCTGTCAAAACAAAAACTGCAACAGGTATTTTGGTTTGGTTTTCACTTAGTTAAGTCAGACATCAAACAATCAGCTGCAGAAATGGTAAGATGTACCTTATGGTGTTCACAACTTGATCCAGACCATAAGAAAATATTTTCAAATACGTGAACTTAAAAACAAAATTGCCTACAATTTTGAACCAACATTGATTAATTTTGGTCAATCTGAATTGATGCTTGTACGCAGGCCATTTTCATAAAAGAATAAATTGCAGTGCATGTTTAATTGGAATTGGCAGCAAATATTACTGGAAGCGGCTTAGGTGATCTTTGGTTGTTCCAGTCAACAAGCAACAAGTGTACGTTGTTGTTTCCTTATCTTCTAATCTTACATACTTGGCAGAAATTTCCAAATTTCCAAATAAATATTTGGGTCACTTCCCCCAGTGGGAACACTATATTGGTGGTGCAGTGAAACCAAAGGAGCAACGAAATAGGTAAATTGGTGCTTGTACAGCTGCACTAATATAGTGTTTGTATTTTTTAGTTCTTGAATTTTAAATGAAATTGCCACTATGTCTTTCTTTTTCATAAGTCCTGTCAAAGTTTCCATTTCTCATAGGGGTGATTTATTATGATTAACTATATGTTTTATGCCACATACTGACATTTCATGGTTAAGTAAGTGTTTTTTCTCACTGGGTTCTATCAGACAGTACATGGCGTGCAAAGGCACATTATTAGTATTTATTGGTGTGGCTGAGAGAGTAAGCCATTTTTATTGGAGGAGATTGTCATCTAAGTGTGTAGAATTATATATAGGCATTGATTCTTCTCCATGGGCATGTATTGATAATTGTTCATACTTACTTTCAGAACATAAAAAGCAGGAATAGACTAATCAGGCCTTCGAGCCTGCTTCACTGCTCAATATGATTGTGACTTGTCCAGTCTTGGCCTTGACTTACCCTGCGCTCTCCCCTTAACCCTTTGAATCTTTGTAGTTTAAATGTCTGCCAGGCTCCACCTAGAGTAGAATTATAGATTAGGCATAAATAGATGAAGGTTATTTGGCCCATTAAACTATTCCTAGCTCTGCTACCAGAGCAACTTCCAGTTCTGCTCTCTGGTCCCTTCTCAATGGCCTTGTAAGATTTTCTCAGCAAATACATTTTCATTTCCTTCTTGAAGGCTACATTGGAACCTGCCTCCACCACGTCAGCAGGTAGTGCATTCCAGATTACAGCCACAGGCTGTGTAAAAATGTTTCCTTCATGTCACTATTAATTCTCTTCCACTTACACACTTATTCTCTTCCATTTTATACTTGTGACCATGAGTCCTCTACTTCCCCCATTAAAGGGAACAACCTCCCCCATCCATTCTGTCCAGACCCCTCCACGTTTTAGAGACCACATGCGATGGTTCAAGATTGTCACATTGTCAACATTGTCACCACGTTGACAGGAATTAGGATTAGGCAATAAAAATAGACCTGCCTGTGGCACTTAGACCATGTATGAATGAAAGAAGCAGTCTCTTCATTTGGTTTTCAGGCAGAGTCTCATTCTTGTTTCTTGCTGAGGAGAAATTGTAGTGAAGGAAGTCATTTGTACCTCATGCCACCTTCAGCAGAGCAGTTAAAAGTTATGAAGCTTGAGTTCCCACTGGCTCAGGAAGAGAAAAGTGACCTAAGAATTAGTGAAGATACCAGATGAGTTGTGAGGAAGAACTGTTTTAATGCATTTGGTAATTGAATGTTGCGCTGGATGTACATGGTTTACTTCTGCTCAAATATAATGTGTTTTATTTAGCTTGTTGTTATTTAGAAGGAAGAAACTAAAATTAGTTCCTCATAGGGTCATATAGCAATACAGCACGGATACAGGCCCTTCAGCTCAACCAGTCCATGCCAACCACATTGTCTACCCAGCTAGTCTCAATTTCCTGCATTTGGCCCATATTCCTCCAAGCCCCATATCCCTCTTGGGATATCTAGGAGTATGAACTTGATTGGTTCCTTTTTGATGTATCTATGTTTAGAAATAGTTTCACTTCAGAATGATGCAGTGATGCTCTTGTGGGTTGAACTCACTCACTTGATTCCACTCCCACCTCTGTCCTGCAACGGTTGCTCTTGTTTTTGCTTACATTTTTTTCCTCTTTAAGCTGATCACTTACATTTTTTAATGTGGAATAATGGATCTTCTGGTTGTGATATATGACATTCATTTTTGGAAAATTATTAACAGTTAGTGAGTCTATTTCTAAGACCAACTAGAATGGTGGAATGGTTTCTTTGGAAATTCAGGACGGTATGATGTCATTACCTAGTTATTGATAAATTACATTCTATATATTGCAACTCTCAAAATGTTTAAAAAATCAACAGTTCAATTTTTTGTAAATTATCAATATACCATGAAACTGAAGTGCAGACATTTGCTGGTTCTCACTAATTAGGTGTAAATGTACAAAAGAAAACTTGAATTCATCCATCATTTTCCATGATCCTAGAGCATCCTAAAGTTCTTTAAAGCCAATAAAGAACTTTTGAAGTCTAATTCCTGTAGTACAGCCAGTTTAAGCACAAAATAGTTTTGCAAATGGTATGATGTCATGATATTATTGGCCAGAGCACCAGGAGAACTTTTATTTATCCACTGGTGTTGTAGAATCTTTTGTATCCATCTCTATGGGCCGATAGTTCTTCATTTAATCATTTTATCTGACGGACAACACATTACTTCTTCAGAACTACAATGATCTATGCATCGTATGTGAGTGCGACTTGAATCCATATATTCTCGACTTGAGATGCAAGGCTCATGCCTGATAAATATGTACAAGATTTAGGAGGTACTAACAAGACATGCCAGATTAGGATGGGTGGATCATTGGGTATTTTCTGACTCCAGATTCTAGAGCTGGTGTCACAAACCAGCAACAAAAGAAACACACTGAGCATGATTTAGTGTTAAAAACTATTTTATTAATCACTACTTATGATAATACGTAAAATAAAAGTTAAAATGTTAGTATGTTAGAATTCAAAAATGTTAAACCTCGAACGTTAACCCCAAAACTAAACTCGTCGTGTGTGTGTGTGTGACAAAGTCCAAAACTCCCAGTTCCTGAATGGTTCTTAAAGTTCAGTTCCGCAAGCCATAAGGTGAAACATGAGCAAGGGCTTCTTCAACAACCACCGTTGTCTGAAGATAAGTGTAGATGTAGAAAAACATAGAGAGAGTACATACGAAATCCAAATGTTCCACGATGGAACCCAAACGACTCTTCAGTGTTTACTCGGTAGTGACTTCCTCACCCCGAAAAGCATCCGAACCGTGGTCGTCCACATACAAATACCTGTTTCCTTCTACAGGTCAGCAACAAAGTGAACTCCACCGGATTACTTCCAACTTTTCCATACATGGATTTCAGTGGTAAACACAGTTATTGTTTCTCATCCATCGATAGAGAAAAACAAGCAGGCTGGTGTCTCTCTCCCTTCTCTCTCTCTCTTCTTCTTCTTCTGACCTCTTCAACAACGTCATTACGTCCTTTATCTTCTATTGACGTAAGCACGCCCCACACACACATACACACACACTCTCTATCTTAAAGGGACTTTCACTGAGTCCGTAACACTGGTGCTATTTAATGAACTTGTTTCTGCATCCAATCAATTACTTTATTCCACGAAGTTACTCAGTTTAGAAATTAAGCCCCAAAACGATGTCATGGACCTGAATAGTAGCGATAAACAAAAGCAAAAGGAAGCAAGCAAAAAATACTGAGGGGAATGGTCACAGGGGAATTCTACAGTCCTTGCCTACCCTTTCTGTCTTTCCTGGTGGTTACCCAACTATCTGTTGCCTGTACCTTCGGAGTGACCACCTCACTGCAGCTCCTGTATATGATGCTCTTCTGCTGTAAGTAAGTTTTGAGTTAATTTAAAATTGAACTAAACAGCTCTTTAAACTATAGCGCTGTCCAAAATCACTCTTTGAAATATCAGTGAAATAGCTAATCAAAAATGTAAAATAAAAATGGAAAATGCAGGATACATTCAGTAGGTCAAACAGCGACCATGGAGAGAAAAACAGGTAACGTATCAGGTCAATGACCTTTCATCAAAATGTAGCTCCCTGAGCAGTTAGAATGTATGGTCTGTTCCTAATATTGGATGATTATAAGTAGGCATTGACTAATCGTTATGGAAGCAGTTGTATAATTTGCAGTAATCTGAGTACAAAGTAGTATAAACAGAATGATTGCTTTTCCAGAAAAAAAATAAACTTCTCCCACTAATAATTACTGTATTGTGGAACAGATGTAAAACACTGAAGTATTTCCTGTTGTAATTGAATTTGGCATGAAGGTTTAAAAAATTGCTGTAATTATGACACCGTCAACTGGTAAAATCTGCATTGTAAAGAAACTGCAATTTGATTTCTGAATTGATTTTAGTGCCAGTAGTACTTGGTTAAGAGCTTTTGCATGTAATTTATAATATGCCACATGTTTAGTTCCTGAGCTAATCACATAACTGGTGCAAAATGAATGTGAAATCAATAAAATTAGTGAGAACTTCATTCTCCTGAAGTGTGAGAATGGTTTCACTGCACATAGAAGTTATTAGTGCTTGCTTGGAATCTTTTGTATATGTTTTTGTTTGCTGTTGCTATTAGAACTATGCTGTCACTTCAGAATTTAATTTCTGTCACGAACCAGCAACAAAAGAAACACACTGAGCATCATTCAGTGTTAAAAACTATTTTATTAATCACTACTTATGATAATACGTAAAATAAAAGTAAAAATGTTAGTATGTTAGAATTCAAAAATGTTAAACCTCGAACGTTAACCCCAAAACTAAACTCTTCGTGTGTGTGTGTGGCAAAGTCCAAAACTCCCAGTTCCGGAATGGTTCTTAAAGTTCAGTTCCGCAAGCCATAAGGTGAAACATGAGCAAGGGCTTCTTCAACAACCACCGTTGTCTGAAGATAAGACGTAGACGTAGAGAAACATAGAGAGAGTAAATACGAACTCCAAATGATCCATGATGGAACCCAAACGACACTCCAGTGTTTACTCGGTAGTGACTTCCTCACCCCGAAAAGCATCTGAATCGTGGTCGTCCACACCAAATACCTGTTTCCTTCTACAGGTCAGCAACAAAGTGAACTCCACCGGATTATTTCCAACTTCCATACATGGGTTTCAGTGGCAAACACAGTTATTGTTTCTCATCCATCGATAGAGAAAACAAGCAGGCTGGTGTCTCTCTCCCTTCTCTCTCTCTCTCCTTCTGACTTCTTCAACAACGTCATTACGTCCTTTATCTTCTATTGACGTAAGCACGCCCCACACACACATACACACACACTCTCTATCTTAAAGGGACTTTCACTGAGTCTGTAACACCTCCCACCTAAAAAAATATTTTCCCAAGAAAATTTTAACCGCGCATACAGTTAGTAATGTTAATAATTATCATGCTACACAACTACAGACTATCAGATTAGTACAGATACATGTTTCCCATTTAACATCAAGAAAGACAATCAGCAATCACATTATCTTTGCCTTTAATGTGAGTTATCATGAGATCAAACCCTTGCAAAATTAAACTCCAGTTTAACAGCCTTCTGTTCTTGTTTTTGACTCGGCTCAGAAACACCAATGGGTTATGATCTGTATATACAGTCAATGGTTTCTGAGCGGTGCAAACATATACACTGAAATGTTGCAAGGCTAAAACAAGTGACAGTAATTCTTTCTCTATGGTGGAATAATTCTTTTGATGCTCATTAAATTTCTTTGAAAAGTAAGCTACAGGATGGTCAATATCATCAAGGTCACCCTTCTGCAACAACACAGCTCCTGCAGCTTCATCACTGGCATTTACTGCTAATGAAAATGGCTTTTCAAAGTCAGGTGTTTTGAGCACAGGATGGTAGCATAAAATGGCTTTCAGCTTCTCAAATGCTTCTTGACAAGAATCTGTCCAAACTTTACTCCCTTCTTCAGAAGATTAGTTAGGGGAAGAGCAATATCAGCAAAACTTTTACAAAATTTTCGGTAATATCCAACCATTCCCAAAAATCTTCTAACAGTCCTCGTACCTGTGGGAATAGGGAACTCAGATATTGCTTGAACTTTTGCCTGAACAGGAGCTTGCTTGCCTTGACCTACAACATAACCAAAATACGTCACAGTGGCATGGCCAAGTTCACTTTTAGCCAAGTTAACTGTAAGGTTAGCCTTGGAAAGTCTTTCAAACAACCTTTCTAACGCAGAGATGTGATCCTCCCATGTATCATTCCCAGTCACTAAGTCGTCAATGTAGGCATCTGTATGTTTTAACCCATGAATCACTGAATTAATCATTCTTTGAAATGTTGCCGGAGCATTTTTCATTCCAAATGGCAAAACATTGTATTCATACAATCCAGAAGGGGTTGCAAAGGCTGAAATCTCCCTTCCTCTATCTGTTAATGGAACACACCAGTACCCTTTTAATAGGTCAATCTTTGTAAGAAATTTTGCCTTTCCCACTCTGTCTATGCAATCATCCACCCTAGGAATAGGGTAAGCATCTGACTTTGTTACAGCATTCACTTTCCTGTAATCTGTGCAAAATCTAACAGTTCCATCAGGTTTAGGTACAATAACACAGGGCGAACTCCAATTTGAAGTATAATGTCTAATAATATCATTTTCCAACATGTATTTTATTTCCTGATCAACAAGTTTACTTTTTTCCACATTCATTCGATATGGGTGTTGTTTGATTGGTTTTGCATCCCCAACATCAACATCGTGGGTAATTATCGATGTTCTGTTTGGAACATCTGGGAACAGATTTTTAAATTTTAAAAATTAATTCTCTCATCTGTTGTCTTTGTGAAACTTGTAAATGGTCCAACTTCGTTTCAAGGTTCTCCAGGATATTTTGGTTTTTTAGTTTCGATGGAACAATACTTGGTCTAAATTGGCCTTCCTCAACATCAACATCAGGCATTCTAGAAACAACCTTTACATCATCCACCAAGGCCACAACTGAATCCCTCTCATAATAAGGCTTTAGCATGTTTACATGACAGAGTTGTGTTTTCTTGCATCTATCTGGTGTTTTGATTATATATGTTAAATGAGTCACTCGAGATTCAATAACATAGGGTCCAGAAAAGCGAGATTGCAAGGGATTATTTTGGCTAGGGAAAAATACCAACACCTTTTGCCCCACTGCAAATGTCCTAGGCCGAGTACGTCTATCAAAATATGTCTTCATTCTTATCTGGCTGGTTTTCAAATTCTCTCTCGCTAGCTGGCAGACTCTCTCCAACCGAGTTTTAAATTTTTGGACATGGGGAGGTCTCCATTTCCTCATTAACACTCCATTTTTGACATAATATCCAATTGGCACTTTTTTAATCTCCTCACATGAGAGTGCTTTTTCTTTCAATTCTGTCAACTCAGGGTCCTTTGTCTGTTCCACCATAAAATCCCTCCTCGACAAAGACAAATCTTTAAATTCAGGTTCACTATAAGGATGTTGATCCTCCAGTGAAGACAGAAAAGTCTCAGATAAGGCATCATAATTTTCTTCCTGTTTAGGACTGTCACAAGGAACCACATCAGACTGCACAGGACTGTCGGCCTAGCACATGATGGGTAAACATCTGGATCATTCTCAGACTCATCAATCCTTGGTTTGGTCGTTAACCGTACCACAGGAACAATTTCTCCATCTGCAAGGTCATTTCCCAATAACAAAGAAACTCCTTCCACTGGCAACCTAGGTCTTATCCCTATCTCGACTGGTCCTTCTACGAACTTTGACTTTAAAATCACCCTGTGTAAAGGGACAGATATGGTGTCATCTGTAACGCCTCACACTAGATTTACCTCACCAGTGTCAGTTTCTTCACCAAAATTTAAAACACTGTCCAGCAAGAGAGATTGGCAAGCCCCAGTAACTCTAAGAATTTTCACTGGCACCTGGGGTGACTCATCATTCAGTGAAACAAAACCCTCTGATACATAAGAACGGAATTCCTTTCTCACCTCCTCCAACTTTTCCGCTTTTACCTCTTGCAAGGACTGATCTTTAACAGCATCTCCTAAACCTTTTTGATTTTTAATTGCCTGAAAGCAAGCATTGGGCACAGCTTCCTTCTTTTTCTTCAAAAGGGCACAATTAGATATCACATGGCCAGGTTTCCTACAGTAATAACAAGTACGCTCAACAGGTTTCTCCAGCCCTGGCTTCTTTTCATCCTTTCCTTTTTGATTACCTCCCAATTTAATCTCTGGTTTACCTGGATTGTCCTTGTAACTCTTTTGAAAGGTTTTAGGTTGTCCCCATTTGGATTTATGGGTTAAAGCATAATCATCTGCCAACCTAGCAGTTTCTTGTAAAGTTTCCACTGCCTTTTCATTTAAATATGTTGTTAATTCAGCTGGAACACATCTTTTAAAGTCTTCCACTAATATCAATTCTTTCAATTTATCAAAATCCCCATCTACATTTTTAGCCATGTACCATCGTTCAAAACATATTCTCTTTCCATTGGCAAATTCCATATAAGTCTGATCTGCAGATTTCCTCAAGTCTCTAAATTTTTGTCTATAAGCTTCAGGTACCAATTCATAGGCCTTCAATATAGCTTGTTTTACCTTGGTATAATCAGCTGCATCCTCAGCAGACAAAGCAGAATAAGCTTTTTGAGCTTTACCTTTAATCACACTCTGTACCATAAGAGCCCATCCTTTCCTTGGCCAGTTTGAACTCACAGCAACCTTTTCAAAATGTTGGAAATACTGATCAACCTGATCTTCCTCAAAAGGAGGGACTAATCGAACCTCCCTGCTGGCTAAAAACCCATCATCAGAATCAGATTCCAAACTCTTTCGCTTCATTTTTAACTCATGCTGCCTCTGTTTTTCCTTCTCCTCTGCCTCAAACTTTAACCGAATTAGTTCCCGTTCCCGTTCAGCCTCTAACTTCATCCGAGTTAGCTTTTGTTTGGCCTCTAATTTATTTCGTTCTCGTTCAGCGTCTAATTTCCTTTGTTCTCGTTCAGCCTCTATCTTTAACTGGGTTTGCTCTCGTTCAGCCTCTATCTTTGCCAGCTGCACCTGTGCCTCAGAAATTGCTATTTCACTTCCAGGAAACTGTTTTAACACTTCCTTCTCAAACACCTTCTTTTCCACATAATGGCCAGCTATCAGTCTCTGAATATCTGCCTTTCTCATAGACTGCTTTACTTCTGTAAGGTTTAGCCTTGTAGCAATCTTTATCAGATCATCCTTTTTCGCCACCTCCAATCCCTTTTGGGTTGGTGACTCCAAAAATGCCTTAATATCCATTGCTGCTGGTTTCCACACACACAAGCCAATTTAAAAAGAATTTATCAGTCCTCCCTCAAAAATCTTTGGATTGAATCCCGAACAAATCTTGTCAATCTGGGGAACGATCCCAGACGACACTCGTTAACCTTTGGGTTGGATCCCGGACGAATCTCGTTAACCTTGGGAACTATCCCGGACGAGCCCCCAATTTTGTCACGAACCAGCAACAAAAGAAACACACTGAGCATGATTCAGTGTTAAAAACTATTTTATTAATCACTACTTATGATAATACGTAAAATAAAAGTAAAAATGTTAGTATGTTAGAATTCAAAAATGTTAAACCTCGAACGTTAACCCCAAAACTAAACTCTTCGTGTGTGTGTGTGGCAAAGTCCAAAACTCCCAGTTCCGGAATGGTTCTTAAAGTTCAGTTCCGCAAGCCATAAGGTGAAACATGAGCAAGGGCTTCTTCAACAACCACCGTTGTCTGAAGATAAGACGTAGACGTAGAGAAACATAGAGAGAGTAAATACGAACTCCAAATGTTCCACGATGGAACCCAAACGACACTCCAGTGTTTACTCGGTAGTGACTTCCTCACCCTGAAAAGCATCTGAATCGTGGTCGTCCACACCAAATACCTGTTTCCTTCTACAGGTCAGCAACAAAGTGAACTCCACCGGATTACTTCCAACTTCCATACATGGGTTTCAGTGGCAAACACAGTTATTGTTTCTCATCCATCGATAGAGAAAACAAGCAGGCTGGTGTCTCTCTCCCTTCTCTCTCTCTCTCCTTCTTCTGACTTCTTCAACAACGTCATTACGTCCTTTATCTTCTATTGACGTAAGCACGCCCCACACACACATACACACACACTCTCTATCTTAAAGGGACTTTCACTGAGTCTGTAACATTTCCAAATGAAATAGTTTTGTGGAAAAGAATTTTTACCTGGCGAGAAAGATATTTGATTTGACACAGAAACAAGTGCATTATATGGTCCAACTTCATTAGAAGGTGTGGAATGAAAACTAATCATTCATCCAGGAAGCCTGCTAACACCAGGTAATTCTGCACACCATTGCAATTGCCATTTATTTATTTAATTCTTGAAACAGCAGATGTTGCTATCTTCTCCATAAGTGAAGTATAAGCAAAGCACAGAATAACCATGCATTCTAGATCTCCACCAGTTAATCAAAACCAATAATTTTCCACAGTCTGTATATCCTCTGAACATGGGCAATGAGGCCATGGATTTGTGACCGAAGCACTTCACTGCTGAATCTTAGGACTTCATTGGTGATATTGTCTGCTCTCAAGGCTTGTTTATTTTGGTTGGGATCTGGGCTTCTAAATTCTCATCGGCTGTGTGTGGCAGCAAGGCTGGCCTGCATAGCTTGCTGTGGGATGGAATCAAATATGCTTGGATCAATGAGAGAGTTGCTGTTATGAGTCTTTGAAGTTTCCCTTCCTGTAGGCATGGATTGCCTCTGTGTCCCTGAAGAACTCATCCCTGTTTCTGGTTCTCAGTGTGGTCGGGCCTTGGATATTGGAGCACTGAGGAATCTGCATATTTCTTGGCCATTGGTACATGCTCTCTCCATCTCCCAGGTTCATTAGGTCCTGGGTCTTTTGCTTGGCATTTGCCTTCAGGTGCCTGTGGAGCTGTTTCTTTCAATCCAAGAATACTTTGTGTAAAATAAGATATCTTTATTAGTCACATGTACATCGAAACACACAGTGAGCATCTTTTACGTAGAGTGTTCTGGGGGCAGCCCGCAAGTATTTGTGGATAATTAACCCTTCACCTCCTGGTCATTCTTATCCAATCAGTCCTGGTTCTTCTTGCTAGAAATGCCAAGAATCTGTTCACAGGCGCCAATTATGGTGGACATCAGGGCAGCTCATGAGCTCTGGACATTTTGTGTCACCTGTAAGATGGGAACTGACGTTGCCTGTGAGGTGCTACCTTTGTGAGGATTCAACACTGATATTTTTAAATAAGAGGGATTCAACACAAGATATCTTTATTAGTCACATGTACATGGAACAATAGAGTGGATTAGGCAGTGATCTGTCCAGCAGTCATTGATGCAGGTCTGGTTACCCTCAATCCTTTGAGCTCTTATTTTGTACAGGAACCTTTGGTGTGGTGCATTATCAAATACCTGATGAAAATCCAAGTCTCACAATCCCACCTCTTTCTGAACTCCACCGAGTGCAGACCAATTTTACTTAATCTCTCTTCGTAGGATAAGCTTCTCATCCCAGAAGTCAATCTAATGAATCTATACTGCACCGACTCCAAGGCAAATTTATCTTCCTTTAGGCACAGAGACAAAAATGCACACATTGTTCCAAATATGAGCCAAGACATTGAAGGCTACAGAGCAAGTGCTGGTAAATTAGGTTAATATAGATGGGGGCAGTGTACATGCACCTATCTACATCAATTGTGCAGAGGTTGAGAGGGTTGAGAGCTTCAAGTTCCTGGGAGTGAACATCACCAACAGCCTGTCCTGGTCAAATCACGTAGATGCCATGGCCAAGAAAGCTCACCAGTGCCTCTACTTCCTCAGGAGGCTAAAGAAATTTGGTTTGTCCCCTTTGACTCTCACCAACTTTTACCGATGCACCATAGAAAGCATCCTATCTGGATGTATCACGGCTTGGTATGGCAACTGCTCTGCCAAGGACCGCAAGAAACTGCAGAGAGTTGTGGACACAGCCCAGTGCATCACGGACACCAGCCTCCCCTCCTTGGACTCTGTCCTTACCTCTTGTTATCTTGGTGAAGCAGCCAGCATAATCAAAGACCCCACCCACCCGGGACATTCTCTCTTCTCTCCTCTTCCATCAGGTAGAAGATACAGGAGCCTGAGGGCACGTACCACCAGACTTAAGGACAGCTTCTACCCCACTATGATAAGACTATTGAATGGTTCCCTTATACAATGAGATGGACTATGACCTCACGATCTACCTTGTTGTGACCTTGCACCTTATTGCACTGCACTTTCTCTGTAGCTGTGACACTTTACTCTGTACTGTTATTGTTTTTACCTGTACTACCTCAATGCACTCTGTACTAACTCAATGTAACTGCAGTGTGTAATGAATGGACCTGTACGATCGGTTTGTAAGACAAGTTTTTCACTGTACCTCGGTACAAGTGACAATAATAAACCAATACCAATACCAATGCTTGATGGTTAGCATGGACAGGGTGGGCTGAAGGACTTCTTTCTGTTCTATATCATTCTATGACCATAGTCCTACAGATTCACAGAAAGATTTTGTTGCTATTCAGTTCCAATGCCTCTTGTAATGAAGGTCAATATATTTCATAGAATCATGGAGTAATACGGCATGGAAACGGGCCCTCCGGCCCAACTCATCCATGCCAACCAAGTTGCCCACCAAGCTAGTCCCATTTGCCTGTGTTTGGCCGATATCCCTCCAAACCCTTCCTTTCCATTTGTCTTATCCAAATGTCTTTTGAATGTTGTTATAGTACCTGCCTCAACCACTTTCTCATTTGGCTTCCTAATTCCTTGCTGCATGTAATTTTTACTTCTGTGTTTCAGGAACCATGCCGTAGTCACATACCTCTGAACACCATTTTCTAGTATTTAATGTTTTTCTAGTTTCCTAATCAAATGGATGCCTTCGCATTTTCCCATTTAAACTCCATTTTCCACCTCCTTGTCCACTCACTTAACCTGTCTGTATCCCCTTTCTTTTGCTGGCTCTTTGTGTTCTCCACACAGCTCACTTTCCCACTTAGTTGATCTGTTACAATAGAACATTACAGCATAGGAACAGGCCCTTCAGCCCACCATCTCTGCACTGACCATGATGCAAATCTCAACTAACCCCATTTTCCTGCACATGGTTTGTGTCCCTCTATTTTCTGCTTGTTTATGTGTCTGTGTAAATGCCTCTTAAACATTGCTGTCGTCTATGCTTCCACCACCTGGCACTGCATTCCAGGCACCTACCACTCTCTGTGTAATTCTATCTTTTTGTCTGAATCAAATAACATTTTCTTCAAAGTCATTAGTGTAATTTGGGAATAGCTGAGGATCTAGCACTGCACTAGTAAGATTTTGCACCTTGAAAATGACCCACTTATTTCTCCTTTCTGTTTTCTGTCCCTTAACTGTTGTTATGGACTAGGTTACTATTAGTGAATGTCCCTTTAAGATAGGGCATTGTGTGTGTGTGTGTGTGTGTGTGGCGTGCTTACGTCAACAGAGGATAAAGGACGTAATGATGTTGTTGAAGAAATCAGTCAGAAGAGAGAGAGAGAGACACCAGCCTGCTAGTTTCTCTATCGATGGATGAGCAACAATAACTGTGTCTGTCACTACAATTCACGTATGGATTATTTGGAGTACTCTGATGGAGTCCACTTTGTCATTAGTGGAGGGAAACAGGTTTTTGTGTGGACGGCCACGGTTCGGATGCTTTTCGGGGTGAGGAAGTCACTACTGAGTAAACACTGAGGTGTCGTTTGGGTTCCATCGTGGAACATTTGGATTTTGTAATTACTCTCTATTTTCTCTCTACATCTATGTCTTATCTTCAGACAACGGTGGTTGTTGAAGAAGCCTTTGATCATGTTTCACCTTATGGCTTGCGGAACTGAACTTTAAGAACCATTCCTGGGAGTTTGGGACTTTGCCACACACACACAACGAGTTTAGTTTTTGGGGTTAATATTCAAGGTTTAATATTTTTACTTCTAACATTCTAACATTTTTACTTTTATTTTTCTTATTGTCATAAGTAGTTATTAATAAAGTAGTTGTTAACACTGAATCATGACTCAGTGTGTTTCTGTTGTTGCTGGTTCGTAACACTGTATCTGTAAAAGGAAGGAGGAAGTGCCAGAAATATTGGAGCACACTAGGGTAGATAAATTCCCAGGGTTTGACAGGATGCTCAAAGAAGCTAGGGAGGAGATTGTTAGGGTTCTGACAGAGATTTTTGCATCTTTGTTAGTCACGGGTGAGGTACCAGAAGACTGTGATGTTGTTCCATTGTTCAAAACAGGCAGTAGGGATAAACCTGAAAGCTACAGGCTGGCAAGCCTTACATCAGTGGTAGGGACGTCGTTGGAGAAAACTCTGAGGGACAGGATTTATTTTCACTTGGAAAGGATGGGACTGATTGGGAGCAGTCAACATGGTTTTGTGCAGGGAAGAACATGTCTCATAAATCTCACTGAATTTTTTGAGGAGATAACCCTGGAGATTGATGAGGACAGGGTGGTAGATGTTGTCTATGTGGACTTTAGTAAGGCTTTTGTCAAGGTCCTGCAGGGTAGGCTGATCCAGAAGGTTAAGGCACAAGGGATCTGAGGTGTGTTGGCAAACTGCATCCAAAATTGGCTGGATGATAAGAAGCAGAGAGTAGTGGTGGAAATCTGTAATAAGTAATGTACTGCAGGGGTCAGTTCTGGGAGCTTTGTTGTTTGTAATATTAATAAATGATTTGCATGGGAATATAGGAGATATGATTAGTAAGCTTGTGACATGAAAAGTTGTGGAATCATGGATAGTGAAAAAGGTTGTTGAAAGATACAATGGGACGCAGGTCAACTGGAAAGTTGGGTGGAGTGGTGGCAAATAAATTTTAGTCCAGACAAGTGTGAGGTAATGCACTTTGGGAAGTCAAAGTCTATAAGGACATTTCAACTAAATAGCAGGGACCTTTGGAGCATTGATATACAGAGAAAACTTGGGATACAAGTTCATAGTTCCCTGAAAGTAGAGACACAGATGGATAGGGTAGTGAAAAAGGCATCTGGTATGCTTGCCTTCATTGGCTGTGGCATTATGAGAGTTGGGACTTCATGTTGCAGGTGTACAAATCATTGGTTGGATCAGACTCAGAGTATTGTGTACAGTTCTGGTCACCACACTACAGGAAGTATGTGATAGTAAGAGAGAGAGAGTGCAGAAGAGATTCACTAGGATGTTTCCTGGAATGGAGGGCTGTAGTTATAAGGAGAGATTGGAGAGGCTGTGTTTATTCTTACTAGAACAAAGAAGGCTGAGGGATGACCTCATAGAGGTTTATAAAATTATTAGGGGCATAGATAGGATAGATAATCAGAATCTTTTTCTCAGGGCAGGGGAGTCTAGAACAACAGGGCACAGGTTTAAGGTGAGAGGGGAGAAATTTAAATGAGATCTAAGGGGTAAGTTTTTCACTCAAAGGATGGTGAAGTTTTTGAACGAACTGCCAGAGGAGATAGTGGAAGCAGATATTATTACAATGTTTAAAAGGCATTTGGACAGGTACTTGAATCAGGAGGGAATAATGGGACACAGGCTGAATATGGGCAAATGGAATTAACATCGACAGCATCACAGTTGGCATGGAAAAAGTAGGCCATAAGGGCCTGTTTCTGTCCTGTATTTCTCTATACTTCTATCATTCCAACTAATCCACCATCAGAATTAATATGTTATCCTAAACTCTGTGAGCCTTTATTTTGTGCAAGAACCTTTTAGTGTGCTACTTTGTCAGATCCTTGTTAAAGATCGAGATGTACTACATCCATTGGTTCCTCCTCAACTACCCTGCTAGTTACATTATCAAAACACCTTTGTTATAGTTGTTAAGCATAGTTTTCCTCTCATAAAGCCATATTGACTCTGCCTAATCACAGTATGATTTTCTCACTGCACTGTTATCACTTCCTTAACTTGTTTCTGGTTCCTGTTTTTGCCTTAAACGGTGGTGTTATGTTTGCTATCTTCCAAACTGCTGGGAATCATAGAACAGTACAGCATAATAAGGCCCTTCGGCCCGCAATGTTGGGCCGACCTTTAAACCTCGCCTAAGACTATCTAACCCTTTCCTCCCACATATCCCTCTATTTTAAATACCTCCATATGCTTATCTAGTAATATCTTGAATTTGACCAATGTTCCTGCCTCCACCACCACCCCAGGCAGCGCATTCCATGCCCCAACCACTCTCTGGGTAAAAAACCTCCCTCTGATATCTCCCTTGAACTTTCCACCCATTACTTTAAAGCCATGCCCTCTTGTATTGAGCATTGGTGCCCTGGGAAAGAGGCGCTGGCTGTCTACTCTATCTATTCCTCTTAATGTGTCAGGATCTCAAGAATACTGGAAGATTTTCATTAATGTATCACCTATCTCTGTAGCCATCTTTCAGAATCCTGGGATGCTAGAATTTAGTTTCTGCAGATTTACTCATGAATTGATGTGAGAAACAGACACTTTTACCTTTAACTTACTTATATGTAAAATACTTTAGTGTGGCGACTCACCGTCTAGTCGGGCGAACCGGCTCGGCAGTCGGGTCGCGCGGCGTCGGAGCGACGAGGCCCAAGATGGCGGCGGGCCTCGTCTTTCCGAGTGACGGGGAGAACCCGCGCGCGGGAGAGTCCTGATGACGTAGGACTTACGTCATTGCCGGTTGTTTTGGGCAGGAACATTCTCCCTTAAAGGGCCCACGCAAGGCGGGAAAATAAACCAGTTCTGTTTGGCAATCCTCCGAGTAGAGTCTTGTTTTATTCCGCGGTAGCAACCGCTACATTGGTGACCCCGACGGTCCAAACGGCTTTTGGACCCGCGAAATGGACGACAGCGCAGCAGCCAACGCAGTGGCCCTCAAGCTGCCCACCTTTTGGACACTTCGGCCCAGCGTCTGGTTTGACCAGGCCGAAGTGCAATTCCACCTTCGGCAGATCACCTCCGACTCCACGAGGTACTACCATGTGGTTAGCTCTCTGGACCAGGAGACAGCCCCCCAGGTTGGAGACTTCATCCAGTCGCCTCCGGAGGAAGATAAGTACCCGGCTTTCAAAGACCTTTTGATCCGGACCTTCGGCCTCTCCCGTCGTGAGCGCGCCGCCCGCCTGCTTCATCTGGATGGCCTGGGGGACAGATCCCCATCCGCCCTAATGAATGAGATGCTGGCATTGGCCGAGGGACACAAGCCATGCCTGATGTTCGAACAGGCCTTCCTCGAACAGCTCCCCGATGACATCCACTTGTTGTTAGCTGACGCCGACTTCAGCAACCCCCGTGAGGTGGCCGCCCGGGCAGATGTCCTGTGGAGGGCCAAGCGCGAGAGCGGTTCGTCCGTCAGTCAAATCACCAGGCCGCGAGCCCAACGCCCGCCTCGCCCGGCCCCAGCAACCGAGCAGCCACGCCCCAGGAACGCAGACGACGACACGGGTGACCAGCTGTGCTTCTACCATCAGAGGTGGGGTGCAGAGGCCTGTCGATGCCGCCCACCCTGCAAGTTTCAGGGAAACGCCAGGGCCAGCCGCCGCTGATGGCTACGGCGGCTGGCCGCCGACAGAGCAACCTCTTCGTTCAGGACAAGAAATCTGGACGGCGTTTCCTCGTTGATACTGGAGCGGAGGTCAGTATTTTGCCCCCAACAGGCCGCGACACTCGTGACAGGCCACCAGGTCCTCTACTCAATGCCGCCAACGGTAGAACGATACGGTCTTTCGGCACCCGTACGCTTCAATTACACTTTGGCGGCAGCCGTTTTACCTGGACCTTTACCCTTGCCACCGTCGCCCGACCACTCCTAGGAGCCGATTTCCTTTGGGCCCACAACTTGTTAGTCGACCTGCGAAGGAAGTGGTTAGTCCACTCTAGCACTCTCCGGACCTATCCCCTGGGAGAAATCAGCCCACCAGCCCCGCGCCTGGACTCCATTTCCCTTTCTGGCGACGATTTCGCCAAGCTCCTAGCCGAATTCCCATCGATTTTGGCACCTTCGTTTACAAATTCTAGGCCCACACACGGGGTACAACACCACATCATTACCACAGGGCCACCCCTTCATGCCCGAGCACGACGATTACCTCCAGACAAGCTCCGCCTGGCAAAGGAAGAGTTCCGTCACATGGAGGAGCTGGGGATTGTTCGCAGGTCAGACAGCCCCTGGGCCTCCCCCCTGCACATGGTCCCCAAAGCCACCGGAGGGTGGAGGCCCTGCGGCGACTACCGCAGGCTGAATGATGCCACCACCCCGGACCGCTATCCCATCCCTCACATCCAGGACTTCTCAGCGAACTTACACGGGGCCCGCATCTTTTCCAAAGTGGACCTCGTTAGGGGATACCACCAAATCCCGGTCCATCCGGATGACGTCCCCAAAACTGCGATTATCACCCCATTCGGCCTGTTCGAATTCCTTCGGATGCCGTTCAGCCTTAAGAACGCCGCGCAGACCTTCCAGCGGCTGATGGACGCGGTAGGCCGAGACCTGGACTTCGTGTTCATTTACTTGGACGACATACTGATCGCCAGTCGTAACCGTCAAGAACACCTTTCCCACCTCCGCCAGCTGTATTCCCGCCTCCGCGATTTCGGCCTCACGATCAACCCGTCCAAGTGCCAATTCGGACTTGACTCTATCAATTTCCTCGGCCACAAAATCACCAGTGACGGGGCAACACCCCTACCCGCCAAGGTGGATGCTATCCGCCATTTTGCCCGCCCTGACACCGTCAAAGGCCTACAGGAATTCCTTGGGATGGTCAACTTTTACCATCGTTTCATCCCTGCAGCAGCCCGTATCATGCGCCCTCTGTTCTCGCTGCTGGCTGGTAAGGGCAAGGACATCACCTGGACTGACGAGGCTGCGGCTGCTTTCGTTAAGGCCAAAGACGCCCTGGCAGACGCCATGATGCTGGTACACCCCAGGACTGACGTCCCGACTGCCCTCACGGTAGACGCGTCCAACACCGCGGTGGGTGGGGTACTGGAACAGCTACTCGAAGGCCGCTGGCAACCCTTGGTATTTTTCAGCAAGCACCTTAGACCGCCCGAACTGAAGTACAGCGCTTTTGATCGGGAACTTCTAGCGTTGTATCTGGCGGTCCAGCATTTCCGATACTTTCTAGCAGGCAGGGCTTTCACCGCTTTCACTGATCATAAGCCTCTGTCCTTTGCCTTCTCCAAAGTCTCCGATCCCTGGTCAGCTCGTCAGCAGAGACATTTATCCTACATTTCCGAGTTCACAACTGACATCCAACATGTCTCCGGAAAGGATAATGTCGTTGCTGATGCACTTTCCAGACCAACCATCCACAACCTATCCTTGGGTGTCGACTACACGGCCCTAGCTGACGCACAGCAAGCCGACGACGAACTGCCCAGCTACCGAACCGCAGTCTCGGGTCTGCAGCTCCGAGATTTCTTGGTTGGTCCAGGTCAGCGGACCCTACTTTGCGACGTTGCGACTGGTCAGCCCCGCCCTATAGTCCCTGCAGCCTGGCGGAGACGCGTTTTTGACTCGGTACATGGGTTGGCGCACCCGTCCATCAGATCTACTGTCCGACTGGTCGCCAGCAAGTTTGTCTGGCATGGCCTGCGCAAACAGGTCAGTGAGTGGGCCAGGACTTGTCCACACTGCCAGACGTCAAAAATCCAGCGACACACCAAGGTCCCACCACAGCAGTTCGAGCCTACCCGTAGGAGGTTCGACCACATACACGTTGACCTCGTGGGCCCTTTGCCGGTTTCAAGAGGAGCCCGGTACCTCCTTACCATCGTGGACCGGTTCACGAGGTGGCCTGAGGCAACCCCCCGACTGACATCACAACTGATTCCTGCGCCCAGGCGCTGCTCACAACTTGGGTCTCACGTTTTGGCGTTCCGGCCCACATCACTTCAGACAGAGGCACCCAATTCACTTCCAGTCTCTGGGCTGCATTAGCGAACCTGCTAGGGACGCAGCTGCACACCACCACGGCCTACCATCCTCAATCAAACGGGTTGGTGGAACGTTTTTACCGCCATCTGAAATCGGCCTTGATGGCCCGCCTGAAGGGTCCTAACTGGGTTGACGAGCTGCCTTGGGTCCTGCTCGGCATACGCACTGCCCCCAAAGAAGACCTCCGCACTTCGTCAGCTGAGCTTGTATACGGGGCACCACTAGTCGTTCCCGGGGATTTCATACCTGCCCTTCGGGACCAAGGGGAACAACCCCCAGCAGTCCTACAAAGACTGTGCGAGAAGCTTGGCGCCCTGGCCCCGATTCCCACCTCACGGCACGGTCAAGCCCCATCCTGCCAGCCCAAGGAACTACGGGACTGTAAGTTTGTTTTCGTTCGCAGGGGCACGCCTCGGGCGCCATTGCAACGACCATATGAGGGACCGTTCCGAGTCATACGGAATAACGGATCCACTTTTATTTTGGACATTGGAGGCAGGGAACAGGTTTTCACGGCGGACCGCCTCAAACCGGCCCATTTGGATCTGCAACAGCCTGTCGAGGTTGCCACGCCGCGACGCAGAGGCCGCCCCCCTAAGCGGCAGCTGGCACAGCCCACGGACCTTGGGGACTGTCTCGCCGGTTCTGGGGGGGGTTGTGTGGCGAACCGGCTCGGCAGTCAGGTCACGCGGCGTCGGAGCGATGAGGCCCAAGATGGCGGCGGGCCTCGTCTTTCTGAGCGACGGGGAGAACCCGCGCGTGGGAAAGTCCTGATGACATAGGACTTAAGTCATTGCCGGTTGTTTTGGGCGGGAACATTCTCCCTTAAAGGGCCCGCGCAAGGCGGGGTAATAAACCAGTTCTGTTTGGCAATCCTCCGAGTAGAGTCTTGTTTTATTCCACGGTAGCAACCGCTACATTAGTTTTGAACAGCAATTCAGTATGTTAGCACTGCTTGTTTAAGTTTATTGTTAAAGAACTCCTGGTGATTCCTAAAAATGAGTCTTGTCTTTGCCTCTGTAAATAAAGTGACTTATATACATCATTACCTAGCATTGGGGAAGAGTGTCGTGGTTGACTGTTGTGATAGATTAATTCTGATTTCTTATGCATGGTTTACATTTTATTCACTTTCTCAAGAATTATTTGACGGGGAGGCTTATATGTCTATAATTAATGTGAGATGTTTCTACCTCACGTTAATTGTGAAGGTATTGCAGTTAATCAGTTGCAGTAAAGCAGTTTTCAGCTGTCCTTGTGCAGATATTCACAATGAAGTCAAACTTACAGTTGGCAGTTTGTACTTCACATTTCAAAGTGCTTTAAAGTGGTACCCAGACTGTTGAAAACCACCTTCAAAGCTCTTTTTCCCAGATCCCATTCATTATCTTAAAAGAGCAATGATGAAATATCGCAGAGACGTATTTTTAATACGCACATTGAAGCTATGACAATCTATATGAATTATGATTCCAAATATGCAAGGTTAAATAAAAGTAATTAGCAGCAGTTGATAATGGGCTGCTTGTCTAACGAGGTTCAAAATTGTGTGGACACTTCAGTCCAGGCTAATAGTAGCCATCTGTGAGGGTACTTAATAGGAAGTGTTTTCCTAATTGATATTTCTTCCCTCTGAACATCTTCTCTCCAAAATTTCCCTTACTTCAAATGGAGAGTTCTGGCAGAATATGTAACTGGAGAATATCAAAGCCAAATTTATTCTTATCTCCATGCAGACAAATGTGCACTTTCCAAAAATAGTTTGTGGAGAGCAACCAGAAAAGCTAACGTTATTTCAAAGCTGCTTCTGCTTTTCTGTATTTTACCACCATTCACTCATCATAGTTCAGTGATCCTTAATACATCTGACAAGCAAAAGACTCTCGGATTTGAAATTTTTAGTTGTCCTTGACTCTTCCATCACAAACCTTGAGTATGTCCTTATTTACCAAATTTGGCGGCTGTGAGAATCGGTCAGGATTAAGTGTTCCTGGCTGCCCTCAACATTGACGCTGGACCCCATGAAGTCTCCTGGCACCAACAAAATGGGCAAAGGAATCATGATTACCATATATTACGGTCTGTCAGCTGGTGAATCTGTTTTCCTCAAGCTTGTTCACAACTTGGTGGAAGTGTTAAGGGTAGCAATGAATATACTCCGTTAGGGGACTTCAGTGTCCAAGTGCAGTTGCCAGACTAGGCCAGTGGCAGTGTTTGAGACGACAAATATGCTTAAAAAACAGTTCACTTGAACTTGTCCTCAATAATCTGCTTATTGCACATGATCTGTTCTGTTACGGACTCAGTGAAAGTCCCTTTAAGATAGAGAGTGTGTGTGTATGTGTGTGTGGGGCGTGCTTACGTCAATAGAAGATAAAGGACGTAATGACATTGTTGAAGAAGTTAGAAGAAGAAGAAGGAGAGAGAGAGAGGGAAGGGAGAGAGACACCAGCCTGCTAGTTTTCTCTATTGATGGATGAGAAACAATAACTGTGTCTGCCACTGAAATCCATGTATGGAAGTTGGAAGTAATCCGGTGGAGTTCACTTTGTTGCTGACCTGTAGAAGGAAACAGGTATTTGTGTGTGTGGACGACCATGATTCGGATGCTTTTCGGGGTGAGGAAGTCACTACCGAGTAAACACTGAAGTGTCGCTGGGGTTCCATCGTGGAACATTTGGATTTCGTATTTACTCTCTCTATGTTTCTCTACGTCTACGTCTTATCTTCAGACAACGGTGGTTGTTGAAGAAGCCCTTGCTCATGTTTCACCTTATGGCTTGCGGAACTGAACTTTAAGAACCATTCCTGAACTGGGAGTTTTGGACTTTGCCACACACACACACGAAGAGTTTAGTTTTGGGGGTTAACGTTCAAGGTTTAACATTTTTGAATTCTAACATACTAACATTTTTACTTTTATTTTACGTATTATCATAAGTAGTGATTAATAAAATAGTTTTTAACACTGAATCATGCTCAGTATGTTTCTTTTGTTGCTGGTTCGTGACAGTTCATAGAACATAGAAAAACTACAGCACAATTCAGGCCCTTCAGCCCACAAAGCTGTGCCGAACATGTCCCTACCCTAGAAATTACTAGGCTTACCCATAGCCCTCTATTTTTCTCAGCTCCATGTACCTATCCAACAGTCTCTTAAAAGACCCTATCGTATCCGCCTCCACCACCGTTGCCGGCAGCCCATTCCACGCACTCACCACTCTCTGAGTAAAAAACTTACCCTTGACATCTCCTACATACCTACTCCCCAGCACTTTAAACCTTGGTCCTCTTGTGGCCACCATTTCAGCCCTGGGGAAAAGCCTCTGACTATCTACCCGACAAATACCTCTCATCATCTTGTATACCTCTATCAGATCCCCCCTCATCCTCCGTCGAAAAGGCCGAGTTCCCTCAACCTGCTTTCATAAGTCATGCTCCGCATTCCAGGCAGCATCCTTGTAAATCTCCTCTGCACCCTTTCTATGGCTTCCACATCCTTCCTGTAGTGAGGTGACCAGATCTGAGCACAGTACTCCAAGTGAGGTCTGACCAGGGACCTATATAGCTGCAAGAATACCTCTCGGCTCCTAAATTCAATTCCCCGATTGATGAAGGACAATACACCATATGCCGCCTTAACCACAGAGTCAACCTGTGCAGCCGCTTTGAGCGTCCCTCTGATCCTCCACACTGCCAAGAGTCCTACCATTAATTCTATATTCTGCCATCACATTTGACCTACCAAAATGAACCACTTCACACTTATCTGGGTTGAACTGCATCTGCCTCTTCTCAGCCCAACTTTGCATCCTATCTATGTCCCTCTGTAACCTCTGACAGCCCTCTAAACTATCCACAACACCACCATGGCAGTATTGATGGGAGTTAACCACTGTGTGGTCCTCGTGTAGTCAAAGTTCTACACTGCTGAACCGTCCATTGCGTTGATTGCCTCTGCCTCTGAACTGAACAGCATGGAAGAAATCAAGCAGTTGATATCTACTCCCCTCAGCATCAGCAGATATCGGTAGCAGCAACTTGCCAAGGTTTCTTCAGCTAACACTCACAAACCTACAACTTCTGGAAAGGGAAGGGTAGCAGGCACCTCCACCACCTCCGAGTTTCCTTCCAATTTGCACACCCTCCTAACTTTGGAATATATCACTCTTAATTCTTCTTTGCTGCGTCAATGCTCTGGAAATACTTGCCAAATAGTGGTAACTTCACCTTCAGAAAAGGGCAGCTCCTCAGAACCTTCTCAAGGGCAAATAGAAATGAATCTCAAACACTAATGTTTCGGGGGATACCCATATCCTGTGTGAACATTAAAGCAGCAGCTCTTTGGAGTGTGACCAGATTGTGTTATCCTTTAGAGACACACGAGACTGCAGATGCTGGAATCTGGAGCAACAAACAAAGATCTGCTGGAGGAACTCAGCGGGTCAGGCAGCATGCTGCTTGACCCGCAGAGTTCCTCCAGCAGATTGTTTGTTATATTATCCTTTGTATGAAGAAAAGTTTTCTGATTTTATCATTGAATTTCCAATTTCTGAACTTAAGATTCTTCCCCATCGGAGGAAATGCTTTCTCCCAACCACCAGTCTTTATTTCCTTTAATTACTTAAACACTAATTAGATTACCCCTTGATTCTTTTAAACTAGTCTATGTGATGATAACCTGTGATCATAAAGAAACTCTAATCCCTCATGGATGAGCACTTGACCATTTCCAATATATCCTTTTAGAACTGAAGCACCCAGTAATGAACCTGTAATTGAAAATGAGGTGTAATTTGTCACAAAATTTCTCCTGGTTTCTAATCCAGCCCCTTTGAGATAAAATTCCACAGTCCATTGATCTAATTCTTGCTGGTCATTGCTTGAATCTAAAATGGATGAACACAGAATTTTCTACATTGAATTCCATATGCCTCAATTTTTTTTCCAGTCATCTTCTGCCCCCATTAACATGATTTGCTTTACCACCAAAGTGTCAGCAAACTTCAACACATGGCTCTGTTTGTTCATTCAAGTCATTTATAAATCTAATGAAAAGTATAGGTTCTTGAGGGACACCATGAACCATTTCTGTTGCAGTCTTATTTACGTAAATGAACTGTTACAATATAGGCCACTTTCTCCTCATGTCCTGCTTTACATTATCTGAATCCAGAAGTTACAAATTAATTCTCTGAGACATATCAAACAAAACTTCACTTTCCATATCACTTCTTAATCTCTAAAATAAGAAAGCTGACTAATTGTCTGACAATCAGGCTGTCTGTCCTGCCATATAAACGTGGTAACACTGGAGTTTGTCAGGAGTTGGCCGGAGCCACACTTGGAGGAACAAATGGCAGAAGAAACATGCTGGCTTTCATCCAGATCACATGCTCAGAGGAGAAAACCTTCATACCAAGAAATTTGATTTCTTGGAAGTGTACTTGGGGAGAAAAAGCAGAAGAAATAACGCCATGCAGCAATATATTTTTTTAAAGAAAGATGCGTAATCACATCTGCCGAGACATTTAAGGCATGCTGGATCACTTCAAAGATTAGCCGTGGAACATCGGCAGCCAAATGACATCTGTCAGTAGTAGCGTAATTGGATGGGAATATATCTGACCTAATAAATTCCCCTGTAACTAGGTTTATGAGCCTAAATTAATAATCCGTCTCCAGTCTTTTAAATTGCATGTGTGGCAACCTAAAACAGTCACTGCTCTACATATTTTAAGGATTAAAAGCAAAAGTAGGTTGGAAGTTACAGAAACATGAAATCATTCAAACCGACAGGGTCATTCATTGGCCAGAAAGAAGAATTGAAGCCCCCTGTTTTATACTTGCGCAACCAGGCAGGTTAGGCTACCACGATGAGATGGACTCTTGACCTCACAATCTACGTTGTTATGACCTTGCACTTACCTGCACTGCACTTCCCTGTAGCTGTGACACTTTACTCTGTATTCTGTTATTGTTTTTACCCTGTACTACCTCAGTGCACTGTGTAATGAATTGATCTATATGAACGGTGTGCAAGACAAGTTTTTCACTGGATCTCGGTACATGTGACAATAATAAACCAATACCAAAACTACTTTTATGCCCTAATGGGTTGAATTTTGCTACCATAGAGCAGCATGTTAATTTGCGCTGTAGAATTAAAATACCCGAAGAATCTTGTTTTGTATCCTCCTGCTTGCCCTTGTTGCTGGAGTCTACCAGTATCTTCATTCTTTATTTTTGCAATTTATGTTTTCCATGGAGGCGTATGAAATTGATTGCAATGGCATTTTGTTACTAATAGCAACATAACGCATAACAGTTTACTGGTCAAAATTTATATGTCTGTATTATTATTTATCAACCCTTAAAATATGTGTGTGAAATTCTGCATTTTGAAAATATTGACATTTTTAAAAAAGTATTCTATTGTAAGAACACTTCAGTATTTTGTATAGCATTTAAGTTATTGAAGTGCTCCCACATTATTGTCTGCTGCAGGAACCACCCAAACTGATGACTTGGGGTGACACATCAGGTGGTGACCTGAAGGTACATGTAACCAGGGCATTTAGGAGTGGGAGCCGATATGCCTAGAATGCGCATTTAGAGTTATTGAGTCATACAGCACGGATTCAGGCCCTTCGGCCCAACTGGTCCGTACCGACCAAGGTTCCAATTTAAACTAGTCCCATTTGCCTGTGTTTGGCCCATGTCCCTCTAAACCTTTCCTATCCATGCACCTGTCCAAGTGTCTTTTAAATCCATGTACCTGTCCAAGTGTCTTTTAAGTCCAAGTCAGGGAAACACATGTATAAGTTTTCTCCAGCCACCTTGGCTAATTATTTAAAAATAGCGAGAACAAATAGGTAACTAGTTCCACAATTAACAGATCAGATTAAATATCTGTAGTTGCACCACACCTGGTCTTGAATGGTGGTGGCCAATTAAACAGCTAATATGAGGGGCAGGCTCCAAGAACATCCCCGTTCTCAACTGGGCCATGTGTCAGTGATAAAGACAAGGCTGAAGAGTATTCAGCCAGAACCACTGAGAGGATTATCTGTCTCAGTTTCCACTTGAGACCCCCACCATCATAGAAGCCAGTCTTCAATCAATTTGATTCAATCCAATATGATGTCAAGAAACGGCTTGTGGCCAAGTATCATCCTGGCCAATGTACTGAAGACTTGTTCTTCAAGCCCAGTGTAACCAAACTGTTCTAATGCAGTTACAACATTGGTATGTACCTGACAATGTGGACAAATGCCTAGTTCATTAAGAGCAGGTTAAATGCAATTGGTCTTAACTAGCACCCAATCAGCCAAGGTGATGGGAGGTGCAGTTTTTAGTGCTATCAAACAGCAGTCTTTCTTCTTCCAACTGAATCTAAATCCTGGAATTCCCTACCCAGATGAGATATTAATAAACTGTTGACTGATGGCAAGTTTGGATTTTCCCAGATCTAGTGGCTCCAGAAATCATCACAGCTATGGTTCGAGTATGAACTAAGGAGGTAAATTCCTGAGTTGAGGTGAGAGTGGCTGCTCCTGATATCAGGAGTGTGGCATCAAGGAATCCTGGTTAAAATAAAGTTAATGGGCGTCAAGGGGAAAAGACTCCAACTGTTGGAGCTGTAGCTTGCACAAAGGAAGATGGTTTTAGTTGTTGGAGGCCAATGATCCCAGTTCCAGGACATCATTGCAAGAATTCCTCAGGGTAGTGTCCCAGCGTCTAACATTATTCATTTGCTTCATTAATGAGTTCTTTTCATCATAAGGTCAGAATTGTGTTTGTTAATTGATTATAGCACAGTGTTCAATTTCATTTGCAGTTCTTCGTATGCAACAGGGCCTGGATAACATTCAGGAAAATTAGTAAATTGGTTTATTATTATTGTCACATATACCAAGGGACAGTGAAAAATTTTGTTTTGCGTGCCATCCATGCAGATCATTTCATTTCATCAGTACATTGAGGTAATACAAGGGAAAAACATTAACAGAATGCAGAATATAGTGTTACAGTTACAGAGAAAGTGCAAAGTAGGCAGACAAAAAGGTCCAAGGCCATGACGAAGTAGATTGTGAGGTCAAGAGTCCATCTTATTGTACAAGAGATCTATTCAATAGTCTTATATCAGCGGGATAGAAGCTGTCCTTGAGCCTGGTGGTACGTCCTTTCAGGCTTTTGTATCTTCTGATGGGAGGGGTGAGGAGAGAGGGGTGGGCGGGGCCTTTGATTACTTTGGCTGCCTTGCTGAGGCAGCGAGAAGTGTAGACATCGTCCATGGGAGCAAGGCTGGTTTCTGTGATGTGCTGAGCTGTGTCCACAACTCTCTGCAGTTTCTTGTGACCTGGGGCAGAGCAGTTACCATACCAAACAGTGATGCACCTGCAAAGGATGCTTTCTATGGTGCATCTATAAAAATTGGTGAGGTCAATGGGGATACACTGAATATCTTTTAGCAAAGAACATTCATGCCATGAAAGTGCTAGACAATAACCAGCTCCAACAAGGGAGAATCTAATGTATAACTACTTATATTGATTTGCAATGATAATACCTTCACTGACTCCCCTGCCATCAATGTGCTGGGTGTCACCATTGTTGAGAAACAATAGATCAGCCACATGAATACTGTGGCTATAAGAGCAGAACCAAAGCTGCGTATCCTGTAATGACTCAGCTGCACACTAAAACCTTTCTACCATCGACAAGGCACAAGCCAGGAGTGTGATGGGATACTTTCCAGCTGTTTAAATAAGTGCTGCTCGAACAACTCTCAAGAAATGGTACCCTATCTACACTCTGAACATTAATTTCTTTTGGAAGAGGAACATTGTGGCTACAGTGATACCATGTACAAAATTTACTACAATTACTCACTTAACCTGCACCTCTTTTACCTGTGACATCTACCACCAAGAAAGGCAAATGCAGCAGTTGCACAGAGAGACCACCACCAGCAGTTTTCTGTCTATGTTGCAGGTCATCTTGACCTGGAATTATATTGCTGTTTCTTTATCTTGCTGGGTCTAATTCCTGGAACAATTTACCCAGATGAGGTGTTTGACTGAAGCCCCACCTAGAGTCTCAAGTGGATGTAAAAGATCTAAAACTGTTTTTCGGGTGGGGGGGGGCTAGTGGGGGGAAGCTAACCTCTCAATTTATATATGTAAAATAAGACTGTTATCTGCTCATAATTAAATTGCTGTTTCTGGGAGCTTCCTATACATAAATTGGCTGCTAGACAACAGTGAATGCACTTCAGAAGTAATTCATTGGCTGTGCAGCGTCCTGGGCATTCTGAAATGCACTTTTTTTTCTTTTAAGCAAAACAAATATGCTTTGCACTGTTCAAACTTATTGGGATTGGCAGCTTTACTTTTTGTAAACTTAATTTCTGGCATTAAGAATAACACTTAAAGCTGTGCTTTGGTGCATTTGTTTTCCAAAACAGCTGACATTTGCATAGAATATTTGTATAGAATTTGATTATAATAGTTCATCCAACAATACAAGGATATGAACCAGTAATGGCCTTGAGCCACAATGTTATCTTGTAGCTAGGTGATGGCAGATATCTTTGTGTGCTTTTTTAAAATTTCATATGCGGGCCATATTTCACCAACATTGGCCAGAAAATAAAGCAGAAATACATGACAAATTGTCTTCATCATCAGTCATTGAGCCATAATAATATTTTGGTTCTTTTGGCATGAGATGAGAGTTCCTGATCCCTACATGTTATTGTTCTTCAAGCTGCTGCAGTCCATGTTTATCAAATAAAGTTATTAATTTTAAAATGCATTACTATAGTTCATATACACTTATAAGAACTTTATTGTTAACCCATTTCTGCATTATTGTGAATTTTGATAAAAATAATCCAATGAAAGAAAGCTGGGGGAAAAAAAAGGTTGCTGATCTTGTTGGCAACAGTGAGTTAATTTGTATTAAGGATCAAGATGAAAGCAATGAAGCACTTATTTACAGATGGAATTCTCCATAATGTAATATGAAATTTACAGTGTTTCAATGAATTGTTTCTATGGGTTACACTAAAACAAAAACGAAACAATGTGGATGGCTGAAATCTGAAATAAAGGCAGAGAGTGCTGGATATCCTCAGCAAGTATCCTCTGGAGACAAGAACAGAGTTAATCTTGCAGGTCAGTCGTTGACCATCAAACTGAAATGTAGTTTCTGTGCCTCTTGCCACAGAGCTTGTCTATCCTCTTGAGTATTTACATTTACTATTTCTGCTGAAATCTATATCCTCACTTTGGAAAGAGATCCACTCCAGAAAAAAATCCCAAAATCAAAGCATTGTTCTTTCTGACAGCTCAGCCTTCAATTGTTTTTATTGTAAAGCAGCTAATGTTGCCATTAATTATGTTTGGAGTTGATTATCATGTGTACCTGACAATACATGAACCAGTGAAGTCTATGAATGGCGTGATCACCTTGACTTTAGGCTTCCACACCTAGTTTTGTACATACCTGGAAGTTAAATGTTTGTAATTGCAATGTCTGTTTCCTGAACTCATGTTAGACCTATGCTTCTTATTGAAACACTTGGCCAAGTCTCTGTGGAAAAAAATACCTAACCCTAATGCATAACATTATCACTGTGTAAATTGGCCACCAAACTCCATGGAAACAAACCCAGGATTTGAAAATCTCTTCACAAATTTGCTGGACAACTTCCTTTATACAAATGGCATTCCGCCTCAACCTCCCTGTTATTTTTAAAAACTTACTGGATTTGCACATTAATCGCCAATTAAACTTGTTACATCTCATTCTTACCACTACAAATACCTGTTTAACAATGTGATAATTGTCAGTGCATTCCAATCAATTCTCCAGCTGGAAAGGAAATACATAAACTGTTGAGTCTCGTTCCTGTTTATTGTAAATTCTTAAGAGATTACAAGATCTTCAATTTTAATATACTTTTCCCCTTTTATTACTGTCTCAATTTTCCCCTATCTCTTTGTCCTCTTGTCAAATAAAGTGAAAATTCACTTTCTTTTGTGTTTTTCCTTGCTTCTATTTGGTTCAGAAATGTGTAAACCCACAATTTTTATATTGTATCTGTAGATCAAGATCTTTCAATAAGTTGTTAGGACAGGGTGACATGGTTAAATCACAAACATGTGTTACTCTTAAGACCATAAGGAAAGCTCGGATGAATTTGTGATGTCATGCAAATGCCGGATCATAGGATTGCAAGAATAATGGCAGACTTTATAGCTTGTGTAGGTTCTAGAGAGAAGAAGTTGCAGATTTTGGGGTGCATGCACAGTTAATTTCCTATCCCTTTGGAATCTGTCGTTGATTGGGAAAGATTTGCAGAGTGCATGGGGTTTGGCAGAGTCAGCTTGCTTGTGGAGCATTATGCAGTGAGGCAGACTGTCAAATTTTGTGACGAATTTTACACTTGACTGTTGCTAGTGCATGAATATGTCTTTCCTGTAAATGACTTAGCAACCATTAAAACACTCATAGGCACTTGAATTATGCCCAATGAAGTGTGACAGAGCAGTCTTTCTTTTCCTCTTATTTCTTTCTCTAGTTGTTTTGGAATTGGAATTGTTTTATTATTGTCACATGTACCGAGGTACTGTGAAAAATTTTGTCTTGAATGCCGTTTATACAGATCAATTCATTACATTGAGGTAATATGAGGTAAAACAATACAGAATGCAGAATAAAGTGTAACAGCTAAAGAGAAAGTGCAATGCAGGTAGACAATAAGGTGCAAGGTCATAACGAGGTGGACTGTGAGGTCAAGAGTTCATTTTATCTTACTAGGGGGCCGTTTAATTTAATGGGATAGAAGCTGTCTTTGAGCCTGGTGGTACGTGTTTTCAGGATTTTGTATCTTCTGCCCGGTGGGAGAGGGGAGAAGAGAGAATGTCCGGGATGGGTGGGGTACATGATTATGCTGGCTGCTGTACTGAAGTATAGACAGAGTCCATGGAGGGGAGGCTGGTTTCGTTGATGTGCTGAGCTGCGAATAAGAGTATGGAGGCTAAAGAAGTTCAGCATGATCCTGTCGACCTTTACCAATTTTTATCGATGCACCACAGAAAGCATCCTATCCTGATGCATCATGGCTTGGTATGGCAACTCCCTGCACTTTATTGCGGCCACGGGCAGACCAGTTGCCTTACCAAGCCATAATGCAACTGGATAGGATCCTTTCTATGGTGCATCGATAAAAATTGGTGACGGTCGACAGGGTCATGCCAAATTTCTTTAGCCTCCTGACTCTGATTCACTTTTCCATTGTTTAGCTATTTGTTTTTCAATCTGTAAATCTTACAAGTTAAAAGTTTGCATTCATAGTCTTGACATTCATCGGGGTCCAGATACCCCATTGTGAACTCTTGGTTGCTTTAAGTTATAGAATCAATTATAATCAGGCTCAAGGGTGGAGGAAAATGTCTGAGGGTCGATACATACTGTGAGATACCCTATCCAAGCATTATTTGTTCAGTTTTTATATTACAGTATTATTCACTATTTTCCATCGTCAGATTTCAGATTAGTTTATTGTCATATACACCAGGGTGCAATGAAATTCCTTGCTTGCATGAAGCTCACAGAGTAAACAGTGTACGTGGTAATAATAAATACAGCAATAAATACAGCAACGAGTGCAAAACTTTCTAACTCATAAAACTTTGTAAGAGTTAGCAGAATAAAACCGAGTAAACAAAGCAACAGAGGAAAGATTATCTGTAGTTTCGTACAAGAGCCTAATGGTATTTAAACACATCCAAATTGTGATAGTTTAGTAGTGTATATACAAGTTTTGACATCTGCCAGATCTTGTTCGGTGAATAAGAGATGAACTTATTAACACCGAATTTTGTATCATATATCAAAGCTAAGGCTCAGTGAGATAAAGAAAATTGACTGGTTGAAAGGCCATTGTGATTAAGGTAACACACTATGGGGGGTATTGGTATTGGTTTATTATTGTCACTTGTACTGAGGTACAGTGAAAAACGTGTCTTGCATACCGATCGTACAGGTCAATTCATTACCCAGTGCAGTTACATTGAGTTAGTACACTGAGGGAGTACAGAGTGCATTGAGGTAGTACAGGTAAAAACAATAACAGTACAGAGTAAAGTGTCACAGCTACAGAGAAGGTGTAGTGCAATAAGGTGCAAGGTCACAACAAGGTAGATCGTGAGGTCATAGTCCATGTTATCATATAAGGGAACCGTTCAATAGTCTTATCACAGTGGGGTAGAAGCTGTCCTTAAGCCTGGTGGTATGTGCCCTCAGGCTCCTGTATCTTCTACCCGATGGAAGCGGAGAGAAGAGAGAATTACCCCCTTGTTGTGCACTGGCAGAGGCTCACAAACCAGAGCTATTAGATTCAATATTCAGTTTGCGTCAAGGACTCTGTTCGGCCATTGACTCGATGCTCCGCTGAGATGTAGGACCACTGAATATATTGCTAATATGGAGTGACCATGTTTCACTGGCATTGATTGCCTTTGAACACTATCTTTTGGTCAGAGCAACATAAGATTATTCAGCTGCAAGTGATTAATTGTAATTTTGCTGGTAGAGTCAAAATGATTAGTGTATTTCAAATGTTTCAATATAGAACACTGCAAGTTTACACTTCAAACTTTTAGCATGTTCACCGTTTGGATTAATAAAGATAAATGATTATGCTTGGCCACGATAAAGCTTGAAAGACTTCGGTTAATTTCAATCTGACATTTGTAATAAATTTTGTAATGACAATCATGTGTTTCTTCATTGAAACATCCAATTTTACGTTGGCCATGGGTTGTAGCAGCTGCCAAGGGTTTTCATACAAATTTCTAAAGCCTAAGGTCAGCAGTTTAGTTCCATGCTTCTAGCATTTGGCACTTAGTCTGTTGAGGTTTGTTGGATACTGGTGCACAAGAAACAAATTGCACACAGCTTTCAGATTGGTCTTCTATAGCCTTACATCACTTGTTTTCTTATACTCTGTATATTAGATATTTAGGTCACGTCAAGAATTGCACACAGGGGTTTTGAAATTTTGCAACAGAAGTAACAGGAAAAGCTTTTTACATTAGTAATGGCATTGTAGAGGATTTTGTTTCATTTGGCTGCCTCTATTTTCACGTCAAAATTTATGAAAGGGAATTACATGATTACTCTGACCTCTCAAATTAAAGTGTATTTAGGGCAACTTAGGGAAGGAAACCTGTTCATAAGCATTTCTCAATAAAGAAATCACAGTATTTTGACATTGTAGCATTTTGACTGTTTCTCTGCTATCTCCCAATCTCATCTTCCCCACTTCACGCATATGCTTTTCTTTCCTGATCTCCATCTTTACAAAATTCCGCATTCCTTAATCCATGCTCTGTTGATTTCTCACTCTGCCTTCTCCAGTGCTCTCAACTGTAATACCTTTTTGCAATAGTCACAAGAGCTTGGTGTTTCTGGGCAAGGCTATTTTATCTCTGCTTTAATTTGGGCATCCTTCATTCCACTCACTTCAGTCATGTCCTAAGGTTCCAAGCACTGACACTCAACCAATTCTTTTCTGATCTCCTGATGCTTACCATTCCAACCTATGCCCAACATGGCTCCTCTGGGGCAGATGGAGCTAACTGATAGAGACTCCTTCCCTCCTAGCAAGGCCTCCTTGTGTAACCATACATTTCCATTCACTGTGTTCTGTAAGTTCAATTTTCAATTACTTTCTTGCATACCTTTGTTGTGTACCAGCCCCTTTTGCATTCTTGATTAACCCATGTTAGATGCGCCCAATCACTTTTAGAGTACTATTATTCCTTTTCACAAAACTACAATTGCTAAATTTGGTTCATTATTGTCACATACTGAGGTACAGTGAAAAACTTTGTTTTGCATGCCATCCATACAGATCATTTCATTACAACGGTACACTGAGGTAGTACAAGGGAAAACAAAAACAGAATGCAGAATAATGTGTTACAGTTACAGAGAAAGTGCAGTGCAGGCAGACAATAAGGTGCAAGGTCATAACGAAGTAGATTGTGAGGTCAAGAATCCATCTTATCGTACTAGGGGACCATTCATTAGTCTTATAACAGGGGGATAGAAGCTGTTCTTGAGCCTGGTGGAGTGTACTTTCAGACTCTTGTATCTTCTGCACGATGGGAGAGAAGAGAGAATGTCCAAGGTGGGTGGGGTCTTTGATTATGTTGGCTGCTTTACCGAGGCAGCAAGAAGTATAGACAGAATCCATGGAGGGGAGGCTGGTTTCTGTAATGTGCTGAGCTGTGTCCACAACTCTTTGCAGTGTCCACAACTCGGGCAGAGCAGTTGCCATACCAAGCTGTGATGCATCCGGATTGGATGCTTTCTATGGTGATTTGATAAAAATTAGTGAGGGTCGACGGGGACCTGCCAAATTTTTGTAGCCTCCTGAGGAAGTAGAGGTGCTGGTGAGCTTTCTTGACTGTGCCATCTATGTGGTTGGACCAGGACAGGCTATTGGTGATGTTCACTCCTAGGAACTTGAAGCTGTCAGTCCTCTCTCTTGTTGTTGAAACAACACTCTTGTTGTTTCACATCATCTTGAACAACAAGAATCATCTAAGCTAATTTCATGCACAATCATCTGCACTCTAAACCTTTTCCAACCTCCAGCTTATCTTTGTCACTTTCCTTGAGTGTTTTGCAGCAATAGAATAGTGAACTGTTATTCTGTGTTCCATGTTCTTTACTTCTCCATTGTGCTTTGGTGTAATTGTGCTTATAGTTATGCCATTTTTCCTCAATTAATTTGCGTCTAGGTAGGAACTGTCTTGCCTCTCTGTTACAAAATGGAGTGCAAGTAATGAGGGCCTGAGCGATATAGGTTTGATTATGGATTCAGCTGGGTACAGCATCTCAACAAAGATGAAGGGTCTTGACCTGAAACATCAACTGTCCATTTCCCTCCACAGATGCTGCCTGACCCGCTGAGTTCCTCCAGCTGTTTGTTTTTTTGTACAGAGAACTTGCCGTTGAGTTTGTTAGATTTTGCCTTATTTATGTATTTATTAAAAATGTAAAGACTGAAGTATAAATGGCACCTCTTAATTTTATTTTTAAAAATATTTTTACATCTTTATGGCAAGTGGATGTTGTTTGCAAGGGCAGCACTAATTGCTTATTCTCAGTTATTCTCGCAGGTAGTGAGCTGACTTATTGAATGACTGCAGTGTCTCTGATGAATGTACTCCCCTGCTGCTGTTATGGAGGGTTTTCCTGCATTTAGACCCAGCAATGGTAAAAGAATGGCAATATAGTTCCAGGTGGAAATTGTGTATGATATGGAGGGATTCTGCAAATGGTGTGTTTCCATGTGCATGGTGTCTTTCCAGGTGCTAAGAGTCACAAGTTTAATAGTTGCTACCAGAGCAACTAGAGCACATTTTGTGGATGTGCCCCTGGTTTGTGTTTTTGATTTGGCCTGAATCACTAAGCTGCAGTTAAATTTCAGCTGTTTCTCTGGTGAAATATAAGCTCTTTGCTGATGGCAAGAAAGTCACCTTAACTAGATACAAACATCCTCAGATCAAGGAGATTACAAAAGTAAATGTTCACCAAATCTTATTTGGTCATGCAATGTATCCTTGCACACCTTGTGAACAAAATCAATCTTTTGTTACCTTTGGTTATGAATATCTTGTTTATTGTTGTTTTTGCATATTCTTAATTCTTATTCTTGTAAATAATTCAATTTGTAGCTTCAGCCTGAATCATGGCCTGACATTCTGTTAAGTGTGGATCTTGTGCCTTCAAAGAATACATGGGATCTTTTTTGTTAATTACAGCGTGGTAACAGGCCCTTCTGGCCCAATGAGTCTGCGCCGCCCATTTTAAACCCAAATTAACCTACCCGTATGTCTTTGCAATGTGGGAGGAAACCGGAGCACCCGGAGGAAACCCACGCAGACACGGGAGAACGTACAAACTCCTTACAGACAGCGACGGGATACGAACCCTGATCGCTGGCGCTGTAATAGCGTCGCACTAACCACTACGCTACCGTGCCGCCCCAAAAAACGGCACCTGGTATTCCCAGGCGGTCTCCCATCCAAGTACTAACCAGGCCTGAGCCTGCTTAGCTTCCGAGATCAGACGAGATCTTGTATCGATGCCAGTGTGAATTTAATTTGTTAAGGATAATTATTATGCTCTTGGCCAGAATCTTACAGGTTGGGTCAGACAGAGTGGGATTCAGGTACTTTTAACTATGATGTGATTCTTCTCCACAAGAAGCTGCACAGCACCTTAAATGCATTGTCAATTTGTCAGCCTTACATGAGTTACTCAGCAAGTATCAAATAAACGTAATAATGAACTTTTAATTCTCTTTCACCACCAGCATCAAAATATTAGAAGGTATGTAGTCTTAGGAATAGGCTGCTTAGCCTCTTGAAACTGTTTTACCATTCAGCCATATCACGTTTGACTTGTATCTTTACTTCATTGATTTGCCTTGGTTCCATAGACATTAGTATAATTGCCCGACAAATGCAGTTAATTTGTAATTTGGTTGCCTATACAGTATACTGCCCTGATTGAATCAGGTGTATTTAGTTCAACACAGAGACAATCAAGGTCCAGATTTTGCCATCAATCGCCAGACCTGCTCACTCAGCCTTGATGTTCCAGTTGATCTACATGTGACCTATTTGTTCCACATCTGGCCAGATACCAAGCCTGTCTTGTTTCTTCTCCAGAACACTGTATGACTAGTTTTCTGTTCTGCCGCTGCCAAAATCCCAATCATTGCCTTTGTCACTGATCTTCAAATGTTTCTCTTTTGTTTATATTCTCTAACTTCATCTTGAGCCGTGTAGCTTCTTCGTGAGATGTCGTCTTGCACTTTCTTTGCTCCACCGTTTCTCCCCTCCCCAGTCTCCCTGCACCTCACCTCACCTCCCAGATCTTTAATTGCACCCTCTTATCCACATTTCCATTCACCTCTTGTAGCTGAGGTCCCCTAACTGTGGCCCACAGGCCATGTGCAATTTGTGAATCATGGCTATCTGGCCCATGGAATCCACAGTGACTCATACACTTGCAATTTCCTCTTGTTCCTTCTGTTTCTGTTGGTCATAAATGTTTCAATTGCTGATCAACTCGCCAGATGGGAGAGTAATGCTGTGTTCAAACCTCTTGGTTACCAAATAACAGAAATCCATTGGCACACAGTACAATCGGAGTTCCTTGCCAAAATAATAAGTACCCTGTAAGTTTCTGGTGAAGTAAATTAAATGACATAATAATTTTAAGGACTTATTTTCCTCTGCCTCTTACACTCTAAGGATGCTCCCTGACTTTGTTATTTTGCTTCCTTAATTAATAATTTAGAAGTATGCATTGCAAAAAATGCTTAAGGCTGTTGGATTTTTTTCAAGTTTAAGGAGTATATTCCTGGTCTTCTGACCAATATTAATTCCTCGGTCAACATTTCTGAAAGATTATCCAGTGATTAGCACATTGCTGATGGTGAGAACTTGCTGTGTGCAAATCGACTTGCTTTTCCCGCACCATAACATTCACAACATTTCAAAAGTACTTTGTTGACTCTGAAGCATTTGGGGATGTTCTGAAAGGGATGTCGAAAGTGTTGTATGAATGTCTGTCTTCTTTTTTTAGTGTATTTAATATTAAATTTTAATCACTTACCTGGGTCTGAATGCTGGATATGCTCAACTTGGTTATGAGAATAAAACAGCATTGAATGTTGGAGCTGGGAAGTTATGTTGCAGTTATATAAGACATTGGTGAGGCCGTACTTGGAGTATTGTGTACAGTTTTGGTCATCCTGTTGTAGGAAAGACATTATTAAACTAGAAAGAGTGCAGAAAAGATTTGCCAGGATGTCGCCTGGACTTGGGGGCCTGAGTTACAAAGAGAGGTTGTGTAGACTAGGACTTTATAGTGTAGAAGATTGAGGGGTGACCTGATCAATGTATAAGGTAAGGTATCTTTATCTTTATTAGTCACATGTACATCGAAACACACAGTGAAATGCATCTTTTGCGTAGAGTGTTCTGGGGACAGCCCGCAAGTGTGGCCACGCTTCCGGCGCCAACATAGCATGCCCACAACTCCTAACTTGTATGTCTTTGGAATGTGGGAGGAAACCGGAGTACCCGGAGGAAACCCACACAGGCATGGGGAGAATGTACAAACTCCTTACAGACAGCGGCGGGAATTGAACCCGGATCGCTGGCACTGTAAAGCGTTATGCTAACTGCTACACTACTGTGCCTGCATAAGATCATGAGGGGCATAGACAGAGTGAAAGCACATAGTCTTTTTTCTAGGGAGGAGATGCTAAAAACAAGAGGGCATGGATTTAAGATCAGAGGCGAGAGATTTAAAAGGGACATCAGGAGCAGCTTCTTCACACAAAGGGTAGTGCGTATTTGGAATGAGCTGCCAGAAAAAGTGATTGAGGCGGGCACATTAGCAATGTTTAACAGCCATCTAGATAAATACATAGATAGGAGAGGTTTAGAGGACTATGGGCCAAACACGGGCAGATGGGACAAACTTGCTAGGCAACACAATTGGCATGGATGAATTGGATTGAAGGGCCTGTTTTTGTGCTGTTTGACTCTATGACTTTGTAACCTCTGGTTTGCATTAGGTTAAAGGAAGAGTCTAGGTTCAGCTCTATTGCAGCGCATAATACAATTTAAGTAATTCAACTTTCCTTTTTATTTTTAACCACAACTGATGTGACTGTGCTTTTAACAACATAAAAAAACAGATTTTGGGATCATAGAATCAGAAATTTGTTATAGCATTGGAGGAGGTCATGTGCTCATTAAGACCATGATGTTAAATTTACATTGGCTGTGGTCTTAGTGAGGTCCCCAATGAAACACAACATTTGGACACTTCCCTCTCTATTTGCCTCGCTAAACGTTACCTGAGTGTCCTTGTCCAGCCATTTGTACTATCCATGTCCTCTGTACTGATGCTGGAGGACACCAGTTGACTCTCACTTAGCTGTTGTACTGCTGGAGGTTGATCTTTCAGTGAACTTCTGTCAATAGTAAAATACTTCATTTTGTCCCTTTTGTTTTGCTTAAGTCTGCAATGTACATTTTTTATTGTCTCTTACCCCAGCCTCTCACTTTCAATTGCTCTACCTGATCTCCCTCTTTCACCTTTCTTAAATAGTCCGGGTTTGCTTAACTATAATATTGTAAGCTTCTGCCTGAACTATACCTTTCTATGTTGCACTGTTAGAAGTGTTGTCTTTTGATGAGATATCTGTCTGACCTGATCTTATTGAATGGCGGAGCTGCCATAAGGAGCCATAAGGCCTTCTTCCATTTAATATGTTCTCTTGGTTGAATGTAGATTATTCCAAGTGATGTTCCCAACAACTTTTTTTTAAAGGAATGGAAAAAAAACTTGGTCTGGCTTTTTGCTGGTTCTTTAACAGGTCAGGATCTTATATTGAAACGGGTTTCAAAATATTTGACAAAATGGAAAGGACCAAGCCAGGCCTAGTGAGACCAATGTGATGGAACTGATTGTACAAGTCCCAACAGCATGGAATACGTCTTATTTGCCCACATGCATTGAACAGAGCTTAAGTTTGACCCACAGTAGAGCATCACTTGTGGCACAGCTGCCTCACAGTTCCAGTGACCTGGGTTCAATCTCTGGTGCTGTGCCGAGTTGGCATTTTCTCTCTAGGTTTTCCAGTCTTGTCCCACATCCTTAAGAGGTGTAGGTTGGTAGTTTAAAAGATCTTATTCTGCCAAAGAACCTGCAAATAAACAGATTAAATGTTCTCATTCCTTTAAAAACAATACATTTGTTGATAACATTGCTTAGTGATCTTGGAATCATTGTTTTGCATCTGTATTGTGTTTGAGTAAATTGAAAACTTTTGTTGTCACTTTGTGTATGTATGTATATGGGGGGATGGGAGGGTGGATTGGCAGGGTAAGACTGGAAAGCATTGATGTTTATTTTTGGAGGAAAATCACAATGATCAAAGAAATATTTTTTTTAAAATGTTTTAAACAAAGCTGAAAACATGACAAACATCTGCATCCCAAACATAGCATTAAGAATGTTGCATTGGAAGTGGAACAATGATAAGGCAAATACTCACTGAACTGGTTAGCTTGATGTTTGTTTTAAAATAATACACAGTGTTCTCTTACAGACTCGGAGAAGAATTTCAAATTTAAACACAAACAGTATTTCTGTAATGAGGAGCCTTAAAGAGGTTATGCAACGGAAATGATGCCCAGCTCCACTTTTGGCAACCAGACAACTGTGTTGATTGACAATATAAATGATTGCAGAGGCCCTTTATGATAAGCATGGGGTCTACCATTTGAGGTTAACGATATCAAGAAGTCGTTAGGAGGTCAAGATGGAAAAAATCAACTATTACCCAGAAAGAAAGCTGAAGAAAGGAGCATTAAGAATAAAATACGTTCTGAAGCAGTAGTGGGTAAATAGGAAGTCTAAATTTAAGGTGAACATTTTAAGAACCCATGTTTCTTTGTACTAATCAAAGTCTCTGTGTTTCAGGCAACAGATGTGTGTGATAGTTAGCAATAAGACCCACAGATTACAAGTTTCACCACTCTGATTTTACCTTGGATGCAGTCTGCACAAGTTGTGTCCAAAGTAACCTAATACTGCAGATAATAGAAATCTGAATTAATAAGAATGAAAATATTGGAGCTACTCAGCAGGTAAGGCATCATCACAAGAGAGAGAAACAGAGCTAATGTTTCAGTTAGGTGATCTGTCATCAGAACTTCCAGCTCATAAAAGGTCATTAGTCTGAAATTTGGATTTCGTTTAGCTGTCTACTGATGCTGCTTGGCTTGCTGAGAGTATCCAAAGTGAATAATCATTTGAATCTCAACACAGTAGGCTTCGATTATTAAATTTGGATTCATCATCTCTCCTCATTTAGTATTGACTGACAGAACAAACATAAAGGAATAGAAATATAACAACATTGTTGGAGGTGAAGGTTTTTTTCTAACTTCCACACAACTAACGACCTGGATTCTATTTCTGTCCACCTTTTTCTGTGGAGGCTCCCTTCCATTTCAGAATCAGGTTTATTATCACTGACTTGTTAAATTTGTTGTTTTGCAGCATAAAAATTGCTATAAGTTTAAAAAATAAATAAATAGTGCAGAAAAAAAAGGAATAACGAAGTAGTGTTCATGGACTGTTCAGAAATCTGATGGCAGTGGGGAAGAAGCTGTTCCTGAATCGTTGAGTCTGAGTCTTCAGTCTCCTCACCAATGGTAGTAACGAGAAGAGGGCATGTCCCGGATGGTGAGGGTCCTTAATGATGGATGCCGCCTTCTTGAGGCACCTTGGAACCTTTCAATACATTGAATGCGCTGTAAAATTGCTGTTGTAAATATATTTAGAAAATAAATGATAAACAAGTGAAAATTGTAACAATATTTAAAACTTGTTTCATGTCCTTAGAACATTCCACTGAACTGCCACTGAATTACTTTTTGAAGGTTAATCATTATTGTCGAGAAATGCAGAAATCAATTTCTACACAGTGAGGTCTCAGTAGCAATTGAAACAAGTGATCAGTCAACTTAGCTTTTGAGAGCGCTGGTTGAGGTATTCATGTTGACCGAGTAATGGACTCTAGCATCTGTAATGCTACAGCAAAGATGCTTGCAGTTTAATCTGGAACCCTCCAGGCAGGCACCAAGCCAAGTTATAAAGTGAAGATTAGTTGGCCAGTTTATCCCCTTTCAGTGAGAGGCTGTGTTTCCTGGGATCCATTTGATTTTGCTTTAGAAGAATACAGCACAGGAACAGGCCCTTCGGCCCACCATGTCTGTCCCGACCATGATGGCAATTTAAACTGCACATCTGCCTGCACTTTTCGTCAACTTCCTGCCTATATGTGTGCCTTTCTAAAGGCCTCCTAAACGTTGTTTTCATATCTGCTTTCACTGCCTCTTCTGGCAGCGCATTCCAGGCACCTATCACTCGCTGTGTAAAGCAAATCTTTCACATAACTCTGCTTTAAACTTTCCCCCTCTCACCTTAAAGCTTTGTCATTTCCACCCTGGGAAAAAGACTCATAACATCTATCGGGTCACCCCGAGACTTGCAGCCCGAGATCTCTCTGTACATCTTTTCTCTTGCTTCATCTGTTTTCGTGTAACACAATTGTGCCATGATCTGGAATAGCAAGAACCTTTGTCCCAATCCTGATGGAAGATTGTCAACCTGAACTGTTAACTCCTGTTTCTCTCTCCAAAGACACTGTCTGCAGGTTGCAAATATAGCACGACTAAATGGTTTATCATTTTCAAAGCTGTTTATGGGATCTTGCTTTGTGCAAATTGACTGTTGAGCTTCCTGCATCACAACAGTGACTGCATGTGAGCTAGTGATTAGCCTTCAAAATGTAATTCAGTGGCTGTTCAATGGAATGATCTAAAGACGTAAAAAAAGTTCTTCATATCTATTTTAAAGTATTGTTTCCATTTTCACTTGTTCATTGTTTACTAAACCTAATTAGCCGTAAAGTCTTTTTTTGCCATCCTGAAATTGTGAAAGGTGCTACAAAAATGAAAGTCTTTTTAAAATACTGACTTGTTTCTCCATGAACAACTGTTATGTTCTCAGTGTTTCATCCCCACGTGAGCCATGGGAACGTGCTTAATTTGACCTACAGTTTTATAAAAATGACAGGTTATTCGAACTAACTCCAATCAAAGGATGGTTCTTAGATTTAGATCCTTTTTATGTTGTTGATGCCTCACCAGAGCTCCTCAGAAACTTGATTGCTGTCAGCCTCATATGAATAACTGAATCAAGCAAAGTGCAAAACATGCATTTGACTCATTCACAGGCCTTCTCTACAGGGGATATATTTGCCCAGAAATTTGTCCATTTGTCTAAAGCCTGATGGGCTAATGAATGTTTTATTCATATACCTACCCCTGAGAAATTCAGTAGCCATTGAGGCTGAAGTTCTTGCTTGCTGAAGGCATTTTCTTCAAAGGAAATGTATATGCCTGCAACTGGGTCTACATTTCAGGCGTTGTGGGTTGCGGGAGAGAGGCGGTGGTAGGATTGGTAATCACTTTGAGGCTTACCTTGGGGATCAAGGGCAGTGATGTTATTGATTTTACCCTATACTACCTCAATGCACTGTGTAATGAATTGATCTGTACGAACGGTAAGCAAGACAAGTTTTTCACTGTACCTCGGTACAAGTGACAATGATAAACCAATACCAATACCAATGTTCAACATTGTGTGCTATTGATGAGGGGGTTGTGTGGTGATGATAGCTGCTGGCTGAATGATTTACTTGCCTTTGTATTCAGTGGGATAGGCTTGGTAGATGGGAGTGAGTGATGGTAGGGGTTGTCAGTTTGGGGATATAATTGTTCTTGGATTGGATTGGCAGTGTGATTGTTCAGGAGTTGAGGGGACAAGGAAAGGATAATGGAGGTGCATGATTGAGTTGGGAGCTTGATCAGGGATGGTGGGGGGGGGGGAGCAAGAAGGAGAGCTGGTTAAGTGTCTACATTAAAGAAGACCTACTTGACAGACGTGTGGAGGAACTGGAGGAAACAAAAATATCGCACAACTCATGTGAAATCTGCAATTTCTAATCATGCTTTATTTCTAATTAAAATTGGATCTCACGGGGCATAAAAATGTTGCACTATAAGATCCGATTTTGAGGTCAAAGACATTCAATTTTGCAGCCAATGTAATTTTGTGCTTTGGGGTTATATTTTGTCCCCTTGGGGTTGGAAATGCTTAGGTGATGAGAAAGGTCAAGATAAAGCTGAAAGGCTCTTTCAGTCAGAATTGTCAGTATCTGGGATGATGTTCTGGGAAAGTTATTCACATAAGCAATTTTAAAACAAAATTGGGTAGGTGCTGGAGTTGCTAAAATTCAAGGTTCAGACAAAAATCAGAGTTGTTGGACGAAGCATGTTTTTCGTTTAAAGGACCAATGTGGTAATTAAAACAAAATGAAAAACACGATGATGCTGGAGGAACTCAGCAGGCCAGGTAGCATCTGTGGAGAAAAGCAGGCGGTCAGCGTTTCGGGTCAGGACCCTTCTTCAGTTAATTAAAAAGATTGACGAAAGCAGGGTGGAGAAATTGTCTACTTGAAATTGAGTAAGGAATTTGATAAGGTCCCATGTGATGTGCTGGCACAGAAGGTTAAGCTACATGCTATTCAAGGCGAGCTGGCTAATTGGATCCAAAATTGGCTTGGTGATAGGAGGCATGGGTGGTGGGGCCTTGAGGTTCAAGACCATAGTTCCCTGAAATTGGCAGAATAGGTAGACAGGCTGGTGATGAAGGCATAAGGCATACTTGCTGTTTTAGGTTGGGGTATAGAATGTAAAAGTCAGGACATTATGTGGCAACTTTACAAGACACTGGTTATACCGTACTTGGAGTATTGTGTGCAGTTCTGGTTGTGGGAAGAATGTGGTTACACTGGAAAGAGTGCAGAGGAGTTTCACCAAGATATTGTGGATGGGAGGACTTCAGTTATGGAGGAGCTTGGAAAGACTGGGTTTGCTATCCCTGGATCTGCATCCTCTTTTGTCTTTTTATAAAATTATAAGAGTCATGGACAGGTTTGATGATCAGAATCTTTTATCCGTGGTAGGGGTGTCGAAAGCAAGAGGTCTTAGGTTTAAGATAAGAGGGAGTAGTTTTAAAGGGGATCTGAGGGAAAAGTTTTTTGACACAGAGAGTGGTTGATATCTGGAATGAGCTGCCAGAGGAGGTGGTGGAGTCAGATATAGTCACAGTCAGGAGACATTTGGGCAGACACCTGAATAGGCAAGGGGTAGAAGGATACGGACCTATTGTGGGCAAATGGGATTAGTGTAGATGGACAAAAAGATCAGCATGGATGTGGTGGGTTGAAGGGCCCATTTCTGTGCTATATGACTCTATGACTGAGTTTTTCTGATTCTCTGATATTCTCTGGTTTAGTAGAGTAAGATGTGATCTCATATAAATGTCCAAAATTCTTTGAGGGATTGACAGTTCTGAGAGAATGCCTACTCTGGAAGGAGATCCTAGAACTGAAGAGTCAGGATAAGGGGTTGGCCCATTAGGATTGATATAGAGTGAAACAGTTCCTCTCGATTGTGACTCTTTGGAATTCTGAACCCCAGAAGTTTGTGGATCCTCATTCATAGAATTCATTCAAGATTGGCATTGATTGATTTTTTTTTTGGTACAAAGGATATTGAGGGATTCTGTAATAAGGTGGAGATTTGGAATCAATGTAGGGATGTTAAGTTATTGAATGGTAGCAGGTTTGAGGGTCTGTAAAGGCTGCTCTTATTTTTTATGTTCTCATGATGGCGAGCTTTTAAAACATCATTGTCCCATAGGATTGTGATGGAGTCTTCAGGATTTGAAGACTGATTCTTGCAACACTAGAAACAAATCTAGGAAAAAAAACCATCTGTACAGCAATAAGGATTATAATTCTAAACAGTGGTGGACTCGGGTAATGAAACCTCAAGGAATATCTCCAACCAGAAGTATCAAGCTTAGCTACCAGACCAAATCAAAAGTTCATTTCTTTATTGAAAGGAAAGATCTGCAGATGCTGGAGATCTGAAAAAAAGCAAGTATTGAAAATAATTATCAGCACAGACAGAGGGACACAAGAGACTGCAGATGCCAGAATCTGGAGCAACAAACAATCTGCTTGAGGAGCTCAGTGGGTCGAGCAGCATTCAACTCGTAACCTCGACAGTTCCTATTCTCCCAGAGATGCTGTGTTTGTCTAGCAGATTGTTTGTTGCATTAGCACAGACAGCATTGATGGAGATAGAAGTGTCTCAGATCAGTTCCTGTCATTGGAACTAGAAAAAGTTAGTCTCCAAACATGTACAGAGGCAGAGAAGAACAGATCTGTGATTTAGCGATGATGTAGGATTGAATAGGTCTGTCAATGCTCATTTGCCTGAATCACCAAATCATAGAATCGTACTGCACAGGCCCACTTTGCCATGGCGACCATGATACCTATCTATGCTAATCCCATTTGCCTGCATTTGGCCTGTATCTTCTATTCTTTTCCTATCCAAGTATCTGTCCAAATGACTATTAAATTTTATCTGCCTCTGCCACCCCCTCTGGCAGCTCGTTCCAGATAACTACCAATTTCTGTGTGGAAAAACATACCTCTCTGATATTCTTTAATGTCTTCCAACTCATAAGGAAGCCTGAAGGTGGTGATGTTCTCACTACACTCATTCAAAGAGTTTGACATCAATCCTAAAATGTGGTGCCCGGAATTGAGCAATATTCCATCTGATATGGAACATCAAGGTCTATCATAACTTCCTTGCTTTTCTACTCCAAGCTTTATTAATAAACAATCTCAGAAACCTTTTTCAATTCTGTTCCTCAATTTGAATTGGAATTGGTTTATTATTGTGACATGTACTGAGGTACAGTGAAAAACTTGTCTTGCATACCCTTCATATAGATCAATTCATTACACAGTGCAGTGAGGTAGTACAAGGTAAAACAATAACAAAATACAGAATAAAGTGTAACAGCTACAGAGATAGTGCAGTGCAGGTAGACAATAAGGTGCAAGGCCATAACAAGGTAGATTGTGAGGTCAAGAGTCCATCTTATCATACTAGGGAACCATTCAATAGTCAAAGGACCGTTCAAAGGACAGTGGGATAGAAGCTGTCCTTGAGCCTGGAGGTACATTCCTTCAGGCTTTTTTATCTTCTGCCTGATGGGAGAGTGGAGAAGAGAGAATGCCTGGAGTGGATGGGTTCTTTGATTATGCGGGCTGCTTCACCAAGGCAGTGAGAAGTATAGATTAAGTCCATGGAGGGGAGGCTGGTTTCCGTGATGTGCTGAGCTGTGTCCACAACTATAGATGACTTAGATGAGGGGGTGGAGGGCTGGGTTAGTAAGTTTGCGGACGACACTAAGATAGGCGGTGTTGTGGATAGTGTGGAGGGCTGTCAGAGCTTACAGAGGGATATTGATAGGATGCAGAGCTGGGCTGACAAGTGGCAGATGGAGTTCAATCCGGAGAAGTGTGAGGTGGTACACTTTGGAAGGACAAACTCCAGGGCAGAGTACTGGGTGAATGGCAAGGTACTTGGCAGTGTGGAGGAGCAGAGGGATCTGGGGGTTCATATTCACAGTTCATTGAAAGTTGCCTCACAGGTGGAAAGAGCAGTTAAGGCCAATGGGATGTTGGCTTTCATAAGTCGCGGGATTGAGTTTAAGAGCCGCAAGGTGATGATGCAGCTTTACAAAACTCTAGTTAGGCCACACTTAGAGTACTGTGTTCAGTTCTGGTCGCCTCATTATAGGAAGGATGTGGAAGCATTGGAGAGGTTGCAGAGGAGATTTACCAGGATGCTGCCTGGATTAGAGAGTATTGAATATGAGGAGAGGCTTAAGGTGCTAGGGCTTTATTCACTGGAAAGGAGGAGGATGAGAGGAGACATGATAGAGGTATATAAAATATTGAGAGGAATAGATAGAGTAGACAGTCAGTGCCTCCTTCCCAGGGCATCAATGCTTAAGACGAGAGGTCATGGCTTTAAGGTTATGGGTGGGAGGTTCAGGGGAGATGTCAGAGGGAGGTTTTTCACCCAGAGAGTGGTTGGTGCATGGAATGCACTGCCTGGGGTGGTGGTGGAGGCAGATACCTTGAACAGGTTCAAGAGCTTGTTGGATAGGCATATGGAGGAATGTGAGATAGAGGGATATGCGGGAGGAAGGGGTTAGGTAGTGTGAGGGTGGTCTGATGGACGGCACAACATGGTGGGCCGAATGGCCTGTTTTGTGCTGTATGGTTCTATGGTTCTATGGTTCTGCAGTTTCTTGTGGTCCTGGGCAGAGCAGTTACCATACCAATCCATGGTGCATCCAGATAGGATGCTTTCTGTGGAGTATCAATAAAAATTGGTGAGGGTCCACGGGGACATGCCAATTATCTTTAGCCTCCTGAGGAAGTAGAGGTGCTGGTGAGCTTTCTTGGCTGTAGCGTCTGCGTGGTTGAACCAGGACAGGCTATTGGTGATGTTAACTCCTAGGAACTTGAAGCTCTCAACCCTCTTGACCTCAGCACCATTGATGTAGACAGGAGCATGTGCACTGCCCCCTTTCATGAAGTCAATGACCAGCTCTTTTGTTTTGCTGACATTGAGGGAAAGGCTGTTGTCATGACACCATGATAATAAGCTCTCTATCTCCTTCCTGTACTCCAACTCATTGTTATTTGAGATAGGGCCCACTATGGTGGTATCATCTGCAAACTTGATACTTGTAGAGTTATGGAGTTAGAACAGAATCTGGCCACACATTTATGAGTGTACAGGGAGTAGAATGGGGAGCTGAGGAAGCAGCCTCGTGGGGCACCAGTATTGAGAATAATCGTGGTGGAGGTGTTGTTTCCCATCCTCTCTGATTGCGGTCTGTTGGTCAGGAAGTCAAGGATCCAGTTGCAGAGGGAGTCGTTGAACTTTCATCTTCTGCTTGTGCACCTATTTCACAGGATCCACTGTTCCTGCAACTCTTTAAAATTGTGCCCACTAGTTTCCTCTCCTAACCCTTTGTATAAAATGCATCACTTCACCATTCTCTGCCCTTTCCATCAGCCTTTCTAAATCCTCTTGAAATCTGTCAATATCCACCTCATTATTTACCATAACTAAGTTTCCTCTCGTCTGCAGACTTTGAAATTATGCTCCATGTACCCAAGTCCCAGATCATTAATATATGTCAGAAAGACCAGTAGTATAGTTACTAACCCGATTTTTGAGTGTGATTAGCTGATGGCCATCAGCTGCTAATTATTTGAAGCTGACTTAAACCGGCCTGTGAAATTCAGCTTTGGTTTTGATGTCCAGGAATAAGAGGTTTGCAGTAAAGAGATGCTGTCCTTTCATCACTGACTGAGGCTGAAATTAAACACATATTAACAGTGTGCAGGACCTCCCTTTGCCAGCTGGAAGGGCCCGGGTGAAATGAGTTTGGGCAGCCTCAGCTCATTTCTCCATTACCTGACCGACAACAGAAAATTGCCTGAAATTAACTGCAGATTGGCAATCAACCTGAGAGGCCAGAAGGACAGCTGATAGGAAATGGAAACGCTCATGCCAGTGCTCTAAGAATGCCTTTCTGTATTTTTATTTCAAGCATGTTGTTAGAATTATACTTTGCCTATTGCTGAACTGTACCATTTTGGAGCTTGGTTGATATTGATGCTGGGATTCTCAAAGCAGAGGTCCTGTTCTCAGTGCTAACATTCTGTATTTGATGAGTCCCAATTTTACATTTCAGAACATGGAGCATAGAACAGTACAGCCCAGGAACAGGCCCTTCAGCCCACAATGTTTGCACCGAGCATGATGCCAAGTTAAACTAAATCTCTTCAGCCTGCACACAATCCATATCCCTCCATTCCCTGTATGTTCATGTTTCTATCTAACAGCCTCTTAAATGCCACTATTGTATCTGCTTCCACAAACCACCCCTGGCAGCCCGTTTCAGACACGTACCACTCTCTCTAAAAAAAACATGCCTTCTGCATCTCCTTTAAACTTTCCCCCTCTCCCTTTAATGCATGTCCTCTAGTATTTGACATTTTCACCCTGGGGAAACAATTCTGACTGTCTACCCTATCTATGCCTCTCATAATTTTATAAACTTCTGTCAGGTCTCTCCTCAGCCTCTGACACTCCAAAGAAAACAATCCAATTTTGTCCAACCTCTCCTTATAGCTCATACCCCTAATCTAGGCAGCATCCTGGTGAACCTCTTCTGTACCCTTTCCAAAGCTTCCACTTCATCCCGTAATGGGCCGACCAGAACTGCACACAATACTCCAAGTGCGGTCTAACCAAAATTTTATACAACTGCAACGTGACTTCCCTACTTTTATACTCAACACCCTGACTGATGAAGGCAAGCATGCCGTACACCTTCTTTACCACCCTATCTGCTTGCATGGCCACTTTCACGGAGCTATGGACTTGGACTCCAAAATCCCTCTGAACATCAATGCTGTTAAGGGTCCTGCCATTAAGTCATCGATATATATATAGAATATAGAACAGTACAACACAGGAACAAGTGCTTCGGCTGATGATGTTGTGCTGATCTAATTGAGTTAATGATGCCTAATCACACTAATCCCTTCTATATCACAAACAGAGAAAAGATTAAATTAAGTAATGAAAAGGGAAGCAAATTATTAGCAAGTATTTTTCAGAGAAGAAACTGATATGATGCACTTATCGTAAGTAAAAAACAAACAGTGAGAGGAACTCAGTGGGTCAGGCAGCATCTGTTGAGGGAAATGGACAGTTGACGTTTTGGGTTGAGACGCTTTATTTGTACTGGAGGACAACTTCTTCAAAGTGGGCATACTTTGAAGAGCCTTCGCAGTGGATTGGTAAAATGGAGATGCAAGAGACTGCAGCTGCTGGAATCTGGAGTAAAAAATACAAACTGCTGGAGGAACTCAGCAGATCAGGCAGCATCTGTGGAGGGAAATGAACAGGTGGCATTTGGGGCTGAGACCATTTCAGATGAAGGGTCTCGACCTGAACCATTGACTGTCCACTTCCCCCCACAGATGCTGCCTGACCTGTTGAGTTTCTCCAGCAGTTTGTTTTTGGTTCCACATTCCAGCAGCTGCAGTTCTTTTGCATCTCCACTCATTCTAATTTTCAAATAATTCATTTTTAGGACGTGGGTGTCACTGACAAAGGCAGCACTATTCCATTGCCAGGTACATTTAGGAAAGTAGAAGTGAGCTGCCATGGAGCTACTGCAGTCTGTTTGGGAAAGATGCTGCCACAATGCCCCTCGGCAAAGTGCCCCACTGTCTATGAGTAAAGAAGGAACAGAGATACATGTATAAGTCGAAAGGGTGTTTGACTCAGCAGTGTTTATGTTCCTGCTGCTCGTGTTCTTGTAGGAGGAAGAAATGCTTTGCGAAGCACTGCCGAAAGAAGCCTTTAGAACAAGTTACAAGGCATCCCCTGGATGGCACTTGCTACAAACCATGCTGTGCTGCTGATGGAGGGAGTGGACACTTAAACTGTTGCATGGGAGGCCAATCAGATGGACTGCTTTGGCTGAGATATTGTGGATGCTTCTCCCATTATTTTGCAGCTGGCCCAAGATGATGTTCCCACTTATTCTTGACTTGCTTGGTGGAGAGGCTTTATGAAGCCGGAGATCATTTCTGCATACATATTTTGGACAACTTTGGCAAAGCTGCAATTACTGCCTTACTTGGGTGGCCTTTGAGAAGGTAGTGGTGAGCTGCCTCCTTGATCCACTGCAGTTGTTCTCATGGTGTTAGTCTCACAGTGATGGATGAGGTGCCAGTCAAGTAGGCAGTTTTTTCTTGGGTCTATCAGCAGCAAACATGAATACATTATACACAGTTCTTTTATATAGTACAAGTAAATAAAGCCGTGGAACTAATGTTTTGCCGCCAACCACAAATTATTGAAGGCTATGTTCATCTGCCGTTTGCAGAAAATGCAGTGTGTTATGTCAGAATACACTCCCAAACTACGCCATCCTTTTTAGTTTTAATTGCTTTTAGGCAGGTCATGATAATTGAGGAATGGAATCATGTACAAGTATTCATTTTCCTTGGCAGAGAGGTCAAAAACCAGGAGGTAAAAATTTAAAGTGTTTATTAGAAGGATTAAAGCAGAGATGAGAAAACTTTTCCCCACCGGGAGGGTGGTAGAGAGTCTGGGACTGAAAGACAGAAACCCTCATCACACTTAAAAAGTACTTGGATATGTACTTAAAGAGCTGTGACCTGCAGGGCACTGGGTTAAGTGCTAGATGGTGGGATTATGTTGGATAGCTGTTTTTCAATTCACAACGAACACAGTAGGAGCAGGAGATGGCCACCTGGCTCCTTAAGCTTGCCCGCCATTCAATGTAATCAAGGCCTCAGCTACTCTTCTGTGCTAGTTCTTAATATCCCTCAGTTTCCAAGTCTTTCAAAAAAGTATCTATCACTTCTTTAAATACCTCTGGTGATCTAGCCTCTACAGTACTCTGGGCAGAGAATTCCAAAGATTCACGATTCTGAATGGTAGAGCAGGCTTGAGGGTCCAGCTGGCCTACTCCTGCTCCTATTTTCTCATGTGTTTCTTGTTCCCTCATTCAGGAATCTCCCATTCATGAAAGTATATCAGGATCTACCCTGTCATGCCCCCTTCTGATCTTAAAAGTGTTCCAATGGGATCACCTCTCATTTCTCTAAACTCTAAAGAATACAGATCTAACTTCTTAGTTTCTTGTTAGAGGACAAGCCTCTGCTCCCAGGAATTGGCCCAGTGAATCTCATTTGGGCCTCAGATCATATTATATCCTTCCTTAAATAAGGGGACCAAAACTGTACTCAGTTCTCTGGATATGGCCTCATCAGGACCCTGCAAAATTGTAACAATGCTTTCCTATTTATAAGTTCCAACCCTCCTGCAATGAAGACCAATATGCCATTTGTCTTCCTAAATTCTTGCTGCACCTGCCTGCATTTGTGATTCATGCACAAAGACACCAAAATCCCTCTGTACTTTACTCATTTGCCATTGATGGGGATAATGTTCTTCCCCGTGTCATAAATCTTCTTTCTTTTAATATCTGAAGTATGGGTCCAATTCACCTCCTGCCAGAATGGATGCTGGTGAGCAGAAGAAAATTTGAGAGAAGTAATAAGAAGTTTGCCATTATGTAGTAAATTAAGTGGAATTGATGCTGTGCACAATGGGTTGGGTTTTGGTGGCATTTAAGACCGAGATCAAACACCATTTGAACTACTCAATAACAAACTTATGAGAGAATTAAATTCCAGGGTAACAAACAAATAGAATGACGAAGAGATTTAAAGTTTGGAATGAATGCGTAGTTTTTTGAAGGTGCATAGCAAAATGATGATAAGGGTTAGTTGGTGATTAATCCAATATAAAAGGCATCAAGGGACATCAAGAAACAAGATTGTTGATAATGGCAGTATTAGGAAACAGCAAAGGATGCTTATAAGTTTGTATCAAACCAGAACTAATATTTCTCAAATGTACTTGATTATAAATCAAAATAACTTATTTCCATTCTTTAAAGATTGGCAAGATGCAATTTGGATTGCTATGTGCAGTTTTGGACACAAAACCTTATAAAATATATTTATGCATTGAAACTTTTAGGGAAGAGTGACTTATGTTGAGTTACAAGGAATTTTTTGCAGAACTTTACATGCTCCTGTTGAAGGAAAAAAGAGAGACAACATGACCTAAGAACTTAAAAAAAAATTGGTTCTATAAGAAAAAGTACATGGATAACATTACACTAGTGCATTTTTGTAGAAGAATCATTGCAGTCATAGGTCAGGAATCTTTTCATTCAATAATAGTTCCAATATTTATGGCAGAGCACTCATTTGAAATATGATTTAATTACCTTTACTGTTTGGGTCACAGGTAGGGTGATTTGAGTAGAAAGCATCTTGTAATTGCAATGAGACCAGCTTTCCCAGTGCAGCCTCTTTTTTCAACTATATTTTGGTACGATTCTTTACTTCATGAGTTCTGTGAGTGAATGTGAAACAGACTGTAGTTTTGGATTACAGATTAGGAGTTACTGGCATTAGTTTGTCACTTTTATTTGTTTCTGTTACCATTTTCAACAAAGGTTTAGATGGACTAAGAAGAAAAAATATTTGAAAAAAATGAATTCAATTTGTAGACATGATGGCAGATTTATTAGGGCATTACACCTGGGCGTATTGGGTTGCTGGGGCATGCAACATCAAGAAAATCAGATAGGTCTGAAAGGGAATCCACATGATTTTCTGTATGAACTTAGAGCCACTCTTTTGTCTGAATAATTTTCCTATACTTACTCTACCTTGGCATGGTATGTGGCCAGGAAGAAATGCCTCACCAAGATGATGTAATTTTGTGATCACTAACTTTATGATTGTGGCATTGTAAATGGATTGCAATTTTCTACTGATTCAAGATCACTTTTTCCTGTCATAGATGAATGTTGAACTCATGAAAGTAGCCTTATGTACATTTTTACCCCTAAGTCTGCACAGTGAAGCTCAGATCTTGCAGTGAATAGCTGCTAATTTTGGGGCAATGTTCAGCACAGGAAATGTTTCAGATCCTCTCCTATTTTACCACTTACCCAACTGTCCACAGCCATTTCAAGAAGGCAGAGGAAGAATCTGTGTACAATGATAAACTCAACTTGAATGTCAGGATCATTGTGGTTGGGTATTAAATCTCATCTGCTGTCCCATTGCACACTACGCTGATCATGTCCATAATAGAATAATAGGTTTAGTCTTGCTGTGTGTTTTGGGAGTCTGGTGATAGGCATGAAAATGACGTGAAGCTCAATGTGTATAATTAAAGTTCGGTAATGTGGATGTTGGCCTGGGAGAGGACAGTGACATTAATTTGCTTATCCTGTGAGTGGATTTGGAGGATTCTGCAAAGACAATGTTGGAGGTACCTCTCCGGTGCCTTGATACACCTGCTGTTGTTGTCCATATCTCAGAAGCACTGCTATCCAGTAGACCATGAGCTTTATTCAGGAATTGAGGTCTTCATCTGCAAACACACTTTTCTTGACATGGACAAAGTCTATACTGGTGCACTGAAGGCCATTATGAATTGTCTGCCATCACTAGGAAGTGGTTGAGATATGGAAATAAGTCCATGTCTCCTTGAATCTTATCGTGGACCTTTTTGGTCGGGGGGGAGGGAGCGGGGGTTGCAGAGCAGTGCATTGGAGCAGGTTAGCTGGAGACCTTTGTTGAATGAATGTTAAGTATAGGCCAGTTCTCTCAGTGTCCTCAGTGACTGAGTCAGCAGTGACTTGGAGTTTGGTCCCTACACTTACGTATATGCAAGATTGTCAGCATTCTGCATCTTGATGACTGAGGTTGGAGTGAACTTGGCTCTGGATTGAAATCAATGTAGTTTAGATAGTTTACCTCTTAGTTCTGTAGATCAGCTCTACTTTCTGTGTGCATACAAGTCTGTAACAATGCTGATACAATAGAGATGGAGGAATTGGGGGAATGGAATGGACTCCTTTAAAGATGGGAGGAAGTATAGTTGAGATAGTTGAAGGACTATGTGGGTTTACAATGGATATCGGTTCTTCACCTATGCCCTAAGATGGAGTCATGGAAATTAAGAAAGGGAAAAGTTAGAGATAAACTGTGTAAACGTGAGAGCAGGGTGAAAATTGGCAGTAAAAGTAGTGACATGTTCAGTGGAGAAAGAGCAAACTAAAAATAATGGGTCTGCCTCATGGACCTGATTATGGATCTTGAGTAGGATGTAGAAGTGGGCTGAACGCAGTTGAGAAACTAAGGCTAGAGGCTCTGGAGGGAAGATGTCTCAAGGCGGCGTCCATCACTGAGGACCCTCACCATCCAGGACATGCCCTCTTCTCGTTACTACCATTGGAGGGAGGTACAGGAGCCTGAAGACCCACAGACAATGATTTAGGAATAGCTTCTTCCCTCTGCCATTAGATTTCTGAACGGTCCATGAACACTACTTCGTTATTTCTTTTTTTGCACTATATATTTATTTTGTAATTTATAGTAATTTTATGTCTTTGCACTGTACTGCTGCCACAAAACAACAAATTTCGTGACATGTAAGTCAGTGATTCTGATTCTGAGTTGAGGTCACTGACTTTTCTGGGAGACAATGGCCTGATATTCACTGGTGGGGTAATGGTCCAGAATTAATGACTGGTGTTGTAAAACAACTGGAAATAGCTCTGACATAATAACAGAATGAGAACTTGCATCCATGTGGCATCTTTAACTTAGTAAACAAAAAGCAAGGTGGTTTACAGGAGTACCGTGGAATAGTGTATGCTTCTCAGGACATTATGATGGAAAGCAAATTTCTTCACCTTAAATTTGGTGCAGAAAAGCAACATGTCAGGACATGACAACTTTGGCAGAATGGCCAGGTTCCCTGAGGCACAAGAAACTATACCTTACACCCAAGAGAAAGTTATGTACTTCTTTGATCAATTATCTGTATGTACATGAACAGGAAAAGATTATGGAATTTAAAACTCCTACATATTTGCAACCAGATGAGTTGCATCAGTAATCAAAGCACGGCAGCATCTATGGAGAGCAAAAATTTGTGTTAAAGGTTGATGATTTTCCTTCAGAACTGGGTAGTCATGATACAAGCTGGAAAGACTGGTTATCTAAAGCTGTTGAATTTATACTTAAGTACAGAGGACTGCAACATGCCCATTTGGAAGATGAGATGGTGTTCCATGAGCTTATGTTGAGCTTCATTCGTACAGCGTAAGAGGCCAAAGAGGCCTGACGCTGAGTATTTTCAAAGTTTTCAGTTTTTATTATTGAATTGCGTCAGTGCACTCTTTTGGTGATGTGTCAGTGGGTTCAATTCAAGACAGACCATTGTGCTGGGACCTTTTGATTCAAAAAGGCAAGTCTCCGGTTCACGTTTCAAAATCATTAGTACTCCATATCCATGATGATACCTCCGTACTTTCGAGTGTGATGAGCAACATACCCTAAATATGAAGATTGTGAATGCATAGCTGAATAACTAACTCATATTTTTCATCCATCTTTAGCCTTTGGATCGATAAGAACATAAGAAATAGAAGCAGGACTGGGCCATTTGACTCCTTATGCCTGCTCCATCATTCAATAAGGTCATGGCTGATCTTTGATTTTGGGGCACTTTCTTGTCATAACCCCATGATTCCTTTAAATATCTGTTGGCCTTTGTTTTCAGTATCTAAGCCTCCATCACCCTCTTGGACAGAGAATTCCACAGATTCACGACCCTCTGGGTGAAGAATTGTTTTTCTCATCTCTATGCTGTAAGGCTAGCCCTTTATTTTGAGATTGTGATATCTGGTTCCAGATCTTCATCTGCTCTGTTATGATCCTTTCTGCATTGTAGTGGTCTATGATCCATAAGAACTTTTTATATTTCAATGAGATCACCTCTTCTCATCTCAAAGTATGGGCCCAGTCTGTTTATTCTCTCTACATAAAACAATCCCAGGAATTAATTTGGTGAACCTTTGTTGTACTCTCTTTATTGCCAATATGTCCTTCATCAGGTATGGAGACCAGACCTGTGCACAATATTCCAGGTGCACAGCCTCAAAAGGGCCCTTTATAATTGCATTAAAACATCTTCACTCGCTATTCAAATCTGAATTGCTTGGCTGTACTGGCATGGTAGGAAGACAAAGGGTAGTGGTGGAAGGGTATCCCTTTGACTGGAGGTCTGTGACCAGTGGGATTCTGCAGAGATCAGTGCTGTAACGTCTGTTGTTTGTGATATATTGGATTAAATTGTAGATTAATAAATTTGCAGATTACACTAAAATTGGTGGAGATGATGATAATGAAAGAGGTTTTCAAAGGATACCGCAGGGGATAGATCATTTGGAGATATGGGACAGAGAAGTTAAGTTTAATCCAGGCAAGTGTGAGTTGTTGCATTTTGCAAGCCAAGTGCAAGGGGAAATTATACAGTGAATGGCAGGAGCATTGATGTACAGTGGGATCTTGGGGTGCAAGTCCATAGCTCCCTGAAAGTGGTAACGCAAGTAGCTAATGCATACAGCATGCTTGCCTTCATTGGTCAGGCTGTTGAGTGTAAAAGTTGGGAAGTCATCTCACAGTTGTATCAAACTTTGATTAGGCCACATTTGGAGTATTGTGTGCAGTTTGGTTGCAGCATTACAGGAGGCTTTGGATAGGGTGCAGAATAGTTTCACCAGGTTGTTGCCTGGATGAGAGAGTTTTAGCTATAAGATAAGATATCTTTATTAGTCACATGTACATCGAAACACACAGTGGAATGCATCTTTACCTAGACTGTTCTGGGGGCAGCCCGCAAGTGTCGCCATGCTTCTGGTGCCAGCATACCATGCCCACAACTTCCTAACCTGTATGTCTTTGGAATGTGGGAGGAAACCGGAGCACCCGGAGGAAACCCACGCAGACACGGAGAGAATGGACAAAGTCCTTACAGGCAGCGGCCGGAATTGAACCTGGGTCGCCGGCGCTGCAATAACATTACGCTAACCGCTACACTACTGTGCCTGCCCTGGCCGAAGCAGACACAACAATGGGGTTTCAGAGGCATTTCAACAGGCACGTGAACATACGGGGAACAGAGGGATACGGACCATGTGCAGGCAGAAGTGATTAATTTGGTATGATGGTTGGCATAGTCATTGTGGGCCAAAGCGCCTGTTCCTGTGCTCTACTGTTCTATGTTCTGTCTTAACTTTCAGTGATTCATGTACAAGGGCACCTAGCTCCCTCTCAACATCAACACCTTTCTAATAACTGTGCATTTTAAAAATAATCTATGTTTCTTTTTTTTAAACCATGGTGGATAATCTCACATCTTTCCACATTATAGTCCATCTGCCATGTCCTTTCCTATTCACCCAGCCTGCCTTTATATCTCCCTGAAGCCACCCTGAATCGTTCTCACCTTCCATAATGCCACACTGTATGATCAGCAACTTTTGATACGATATACTTAGATCTCCTTGTCCAAATGATTGATGTGGGTTGTGAATCACCGTATGACAGAGGAGCAGAATTAGGCCATTTGGCCCATTGATTCTGCTTTGCCATTCGATCATGGCTGATTTATTAATCTCCCTCAATTCCATTCTCCTGCCTTCTCCCTGTAACCTCTGATGCCCTTACAAACAAGAACCTATCAACCTCCGCTTTAAATATACCCAATGACTTGGCCCCCATAGCTGTCTGTGCAATGAATTCCACAGATTCTCCACCCTCTGGCTAAAGAAATTCCTCCTCATCTAAATAAAAGGAATGTCCTTCTATTCTGAGGCTGTGTCCTCTGGTCCTAGACGCTCCCACTACTGGAAACATCCTCTCCACATCCACTCTATCCAGGCCTTTCAATATTCAGTAGGTTTCAATGAGATTCCCCCTCAGTGAGTACAAGCCAAGAGCCATCTAACGCTCCTCGCGTGTTAACTCTTTCATCCCCAGGATAATTCTCGTAAACCTCTCCAACACCAGCATCAGAATGGTATCTACATTTCCTCTTTATGTATTTTGCTAGTTATATATTGGCTTATCTGTTCTGCTGGTTGCATTCTCAAAAGCATCCAATATATTTGTCATTGATGATTTCCCTTTCATAAATCCTATATTTTTTCTTTTGATATCCCTGATCATTTAACTGTTAAATCTGACAGCAGTAACATTCCTCTTACCTTCAAACAGACAAGATCCCGGTAAATTGGTTCATAGGTTTTGGAGCCCATCTGAGTTTGAATCAACCCTAGAAATTTTGGTGGATTCACAGACAGAATTACTGCTGCATTTTCAGCAGAGATCATATTTGCAATGTTAAGTATCACACCAGAAAGTTAGCAAAAGATTTCTTTTTAAAACACGAAGAGTTAAACAATACCCAACAACATTTCTTGAGCATTAAAGGAGTTTCCAAAGATAATTGGCAGCCATGAACAAATAAAAACCAGTTGAGCATATCAGAACTGGTTTGGCACTGGAATGATCAAAATAGCACAGTTAATTGCTTGAATAAGTATCAATAGGGCCATTAAACCAGAACTGATAATAGTTAATTTTTAACCAATGTGGGAGCAATTTTATAAGTTCCTTGTAAAATTATTTCTGGTAAATTCTTTTCTTCCATTGTATTGTGCCTTTCAAAATCTCAGTACATTGCAAAATGCTTTACAATTCAGGCAAATGCTTTTCAACAGCCATAGTCTAGGATATGTGACAACCAATTATCACACAGTAGGCTCACACATCAAACATTGAAATAACTGATTGGTTAATCTGCCCAGTATTAACTGAGGGGTAAATCCAGGCCAGGATGGCTGGAGAGAATCCTTTGCTCTTTGAATAGCACCGTAGAATCTTATTCCACCTTTGATTAAATAGCATAACTAAATCACAGCATTTTTGAAGCACAACACTCTCCTATTACTGTGCAGAGGTGGCTGCTGGATTTTATACTGATATTTGTGGTGACATGAAATCGGAGTGTAGACTGAGGAGACTGTTAAAAAGGCATACGGGATCCTTCATTTTATAAGCAACGACATGGAGTACTAAAACAAGGAAGTCATGCTGAACATTTCTTTAAACGCTGGTTCAACCCAGTTGGAGTATTGTGGCCAGCTGTGGGCACTACATTTTCAAAAGGATGTCAAAGGGCTTTGAGAGGGTGCAAGGGTGGTTTATTGGAAGGATTAAAGATTTCCGTTCTGTGGTGAGACCAGAGAACCTGGTGTTATTCTGTTCAGTGCAGAGAAGGGTTAAGCGGAGATTTCATGAATGGTTTTGATAGAGTCAATATTTTCAGTGCCAGGAGGTTCGGTAAGCAGGGGACACAGATTTAAGGTAATTGGCAAAGGAGCTATAGGCGACATGAGGAAAAAATAATCATGTGGTGAGCTATTATGATCTGGAATGTGCTGCTTGAAAGGATAGTGGGAGCAGATTCAATGCCGAACTCTGTTTATAGGCCATAAGTTCAAAATTGCATCCATTAAGCATTGCTCTGTTGTATAATCAAAGTTCCATTCCTTTCTCCCTTGTTCTTCCAGTTTGTCATGTGGCACCTTATAAACAAAAAATAACTCTTGAAATTTCATATGCACAACAAATATAACATTTCTATTATCAATTAATTCTGTTATTTCCTCATAGAAAATGTATGCCTGGTTTTAGTAGTGCAAATAAGAATGAGGCATGGTAACATGGTGGTTAGATTACTGGGGCTAGCAGTTGAAGTTCTGAAATGTTGATCCATTGACACAGACTTGAATCCCACCAGAACAACTGGAGGGTTTAAAAATAAATGCATCTTTTTTTTAAATAAAACTAATCTCAGTAATAGTGACCATGAAGCTAGAAGATTGTCGTAAATAAAATCATCTGGTTCAGTCGTGTCCTTCAAGGCAGGCAATAAGTTACGTGTACCTCTTGTGTTTCATATGTGACTCCAGTCTCAGCAATGGGCTTGACTCTTAATTGCCTCCTAAGATTCAGAACAATGAGAAGTGGTAATAAGAGATAATGTTGCAGCTATATAGGACCCTGGTCAGACCCCACTTAGAGTACTGTGCTCTCACTTCACTGTGGGAAGGATGTGGAAGCCATAGAAAGGGTGCAGAAGAGATTTACAAGGATGTTGCCTGGATTGGGAAGCATGCCTTATGAAAACAGGTTGAGTGAACTCAACCTTTTCTCCTTGGAGCGACGGAGGATGAGAGGGGACCTGATAGAGGTGTATAAGATGATGAGGCATTGATTGTGTGGATAGTCAGAGGCTCTTTCCCAGGGCTGAAGTGGTTGCCACAAAAGGACTCAGGTTTAAGGTGCTGGGGAGTAGGTACAGAGGAGATGTCAGGGGTAAGTTTTTTACTCAGAGATGCATGGAATGGGCTGCTGGCAACGGTGGTGGAGGCGGATACAATAGGGTCGTTTAAGAGACTTTTGGATAGGTACATGGAGCTTAGAAAAATAGGGGGCTATGGGTAAGCCTAGTAATTTCTAAGGTAGGGACATGTTCGGCACAACTTTGTGGGCCGAAGGGCCTGTATTGTGCCGTAGGTTTTCTATGTTCTATGTTTCTATAAGTGTTGGCATTGCCAATGTCTTTCTTATCCCACAAATGAATGAAAGAAGTAACAACTGTAGGTGAATAGTTGACTTGAATGCTCAGAAATAATTATTTTGCGTGCTGTTGCTCTTTGTATCAAAGCTCGGAACTGTGCCCTGGGCTACAGAACCAAGATAGATGGAGTTAACAGATTCACCATGACCTAATTGAATTGGAGAACTGGGTCAGGGAGCAGAACGACCTACTCCTCTTCTTATGTTCCTGTTTGTACATGCTCATCCTCTGACCTTTAAAGGTACCGACGAGTTTAGGAAGTAGATGACATGGACAGTTATGGGTGGTGAATGGTTAGTTAGCTGACACCGTGATCTGTTGAGCGTAGCCAAGTTCTCCTGGAGCTTGACTGCCTGGGCGATTTGGATGAGAATTTGCAGGTTTATCTTCTCTGCTATATTTATGCAGCCTTTTCCTTTGCCCCTCTTCTCATGATGCAGGACTTCTGAGTGGACAGAGTCCTCTTTCTTTTCCTTTGCACTGGGACATTTTTTTTATTGCAGAGTTTATTTACAGTGACAGACTGAGAAATCCTAATTGTTGTAACAGTGGAAAATGAGGATCAATTTGAATAACAAAATCAAGACAAGAATGTTCTTTTCAAACTCTGCTTTATAAATCCTTGGTAAAGCTGAAAATTGCATTCTTAATTCACAAAGAATAGCAGACTAAGTCAAAAAGTTAAAGGGATATTTTTATCTTGGAGGCACAGTGCTGGTGTGCCATGAGGTTTGGCCCCATTTCCCTTTCTACTCAGATCACTGGAAAAGAAGCATGAGCCTGAGATGGTTGATCCATTTTTACTTAAATTATTGACCTTTCAGTTGCATTTTGAGTAGGTGCTCTACCAAAAAGAAATACTTTATTCATAACACCTTGTTAAAGTTGCAGTATTGTGGTTTGTGCAGTATCAGGCCTCTACTGCAAGGGACCAGATTGTCCAACCTACCACCCCTACATTTTGGGAGGGTCTTCTAATCCTGGGGTTCCTTGTCTCACTTCTGTCTACTCCTTGAGCTTGCAGTCTGTTTTCCTTATCTCAGACACCAGATGAACCAGTTCCTGCAGCAGACTTTTGCAAAATACCACAATGGAAGTAAATATCAGTTTTCTGCACTGTTGTCTGTTTTCCCTACAGTGCATCCATGAGTCCTTTTGAAGCTCATCCTGGAACTTTGGGTTTTATTTCTTCACACTTAAGCTCCAAACTAATTTTGCTTCACATGATAAACTAAATACAGGGAATACATTTGACACACATTTTTATATTTTTTGTGAAATTTATGGATCATAAATTGGTCACCACATTAGCATTAGCAACATGTTAAAGCCAGGAAAATCAAATTAAAACCTGTTTTGAATCCATGCTGTGAACCTACTCACAGCCAGCACTCCAATTCATTTCTGAGAAATGCCTCAAAGTCAGAGAAGATGAGACCTTAACTGAAACTTTTATGCACTCTCAGTGAGTGAGAAAGATCCTATAACAATATTTTAAGGATTCTCCTCAGTGACCTGGCCAAAACCTATTACTCAATCAACATACTTGAAAACTATTATCTGGCTATTATTATTTTGTTGTTTGTCAGAGTTTACGGTACTCAAATTCACTGCTGCATTTCCTACATTACAATAATGATTATACTTCAGTTGTAAACACAAGAGACTGCAGATGCTGGAATCTGGAGCAATAAGGCAAGACAAGATATCTTTATTAGTCACATGTACATCGAAACACACAGTGAAATACATCTTTTGCCTAGAGTGTTTTAGGGGCGGCCCGCAAGTTTCACCACGTTTCTGGTGCCAACATAGCATACTCACAACTTCCTAACTTGTAAGTCTTTGGAATGTGGGAGGAAACCGGAGCACCCGGAGAAAACCCACGCGGACGTGGGAGAACATACAAACTCCTTACAGACAGCGGTCAGAATTGAACCCAGGTTGCTGGTGCTTTAACCGCTACATTACCATGCCTGCCCAATGCTGGAGGAATTCAGCAGGTCAGGCAGCATCTATGGAGGGAAATGGACAGTTGATGATTCAGGTTGAGACCCTTCACTTGGACTGTCCAGCTGAAGGGTCTCGACCCGAAACATTGACTGTCCATTTCCCTTCATGGGTGCTGCCTGACCCACGGAGTTCCTTCAGCAGTTTGTTACTTCATTTGTACTTCATTTTCTGCAAACTGTTTTGGGATGTGTTGACAGGAACTTGCAAGGCAATGCATAAATGCAAGCCTTCTCGTTACAATTCAGAATTTTAGCAGTGGAATTTACACAATCTTTAGCTTACTTGAAGTGGATAATACTTCCAACATTTGCTTTTTGTCACTAATTGCAGCTCTCGTTTGTTTTTGTCCAAGAATCCCGACCCCTCTCTGTACCAATCAAAGTAATGCAAAACTGTGAAGAATGGACCAGTCCAGAAGAACGAATGAAAGAGTTTATTGGAGTAGTTTGGGATGCCGTCAAACGCCTAACAGTTCAGGTGCGTTGTGCCAAACCAAACTTCAGACGGATATGCTGTTTATTTCTTTAATAAATAACTGATGTGGTTCCTTTCAGCAAGATTTCATCCAGAACTCTGCTACCCTTGTCCTAAATCTTCCATGTGTGAATCATGCATCATTCCTGAGCTCCCTGATCTACATCTGATCCAGGTCCAGCATTCCCTTGGTTTTAAAATTCTCATCTTTATCTGTAGCTCTTGGCCTTGCCTCTCTCAATCTCAGTGTCTTCTGTCAGCTCTGTAATACTTGGAGGTTTATGCATGTACCCAGTTACAGCCTGTTGATCATTCTGCCCCATTTAGCCTTTCACCAGCCCAATTTACCCCCTCCATCTCAATTTTGCCATATCTCCAGGCCAGGCTGTGTGGTTGCCACAAGAGTTTACTGTAACAACAGGAGCCAGGTTCCCAGCGGGCAATACAGGAACAAGACAGCTGCCGTGAGCCCAGCAAGCAGCAGCCGTCCATGAATGCACATATCTATTCTCTCGCTTGTAATTGGGAGAAAACCACAAGAATGATTTCTTAAAGCCCAGTTGTCCCAATTGTGCCAATTTTTCCCCCTGAATTGGAGCTTGGCACAACAGATTGCCCATTTAGAACACCAGTAATGGATGAAATCCAAAATTCGCCATTTGTGGAGCCGGCTGCATGCAAAACAAATAAAACTGCAGGGTGTTGGAATCTGAAACAAGAACAGAAAATGCTTGAAGAACTCAGGCACTCAAACAGCATGTGTGGAAAGAGAACCCAGTCAACTTTTCAGGATCAGCGACCCTTCCTCAGAACGAGGGGGGGAGTGGAGGGTTTACAGTTTTCAAAGCAGAGCTAAGGGGGAGGAGTGAGGTGTAAGACGAGAGCCTAAATAGAGATTGATTGAGATGGATTAAGCAATAAGGTGCAACAAACAGTATGCTGAAGGAACTCAGCGGGTCATACAGCATCTATGGGAGGAAAGAAATTGTTGACATTTTGGGTTGAAAGTATGAGTACTGACTGTTAGCAAAAGATTTTAAAGAAACTGGGTAAGAAAGGGGCATAAGTATGATAATAAACGTAGAACATAAATGAAACTATGAGAGAGAAATTTACCTGATGTTGGAGGATTCGGTGTCCATTCCAGAGGGTTGCAAATGGCCTAGATGGAAAATAGGTTGTTGTTGTTCTTGTTTATGTCAGGCCTTACTGTAACAGTCAAGGGGACCACAGACAGAGGGGTCAGAATGGGAGAGGAATTGAGAATTAAAGTGGTGGGCAACAGGAAGGTCAGGATCACCCCTGTGGACTGAGCACAGATCACCCAAGCTGTGGGCAAGTTGGCTGCTGTGTTTCTTACCTTAGTGACTGCACTTAAAATTTATTTACTTTGCTGTATAGTGCAATGAGGTGGCAGACCTTCAGAAGGCATGATATAAATCCAAGTCTTTCTGTAGTATGTCCCATTTGAACTTTGTCGCCAGGTGGCTTGGAAGTCCTACTTTTAGAACTGTTACCTCTTTGATGATTGGTTGTAAATCAGAACACAGAGTCTGTTGGTATTGGCGATTTGTGATGAATGCAAATTAATAAAAACATGATTTAAACTTCATACATGAACCTCATCCCCCCCAATCTCCAATAGTAAGCATTAATCAGGTACTTAAATTATAAACTGAATGAATAGTGACAGAAACTGTACCCTTTACTGTGTTTCTTTTCCAACTGAAGGATGGTAATAATAATGTATGATGAAAAGTTGAAATTGGTAACTTAAGCAGACTGAATTTTACCGAAAGAGTGATCTCTCATTAGTGTAATTTCTGATGACATGCATTTTGAATTATTTGGAGTTCTCTTCATATCTGGAAGGTTGTTTTCAAGATTTTCATTCACTCAAGACTGTCATGTATTCACAGATGTTTGTTTTAAAAACTTACAGTCTATGAAGCTGTTTTTGGACATTGTGATGCATGTGCTATTGTCAACGGTGCAAATAATAATGCAGTTTAAGTTCAATAATTTAACAATGACTGTGCACATTTGGCTTCAAATTACTGCTGGAAAAATATACTAATTTTAAGCATTCAGTTCCAAGTGATTTATTATTCCATATTTAACCCTGCTGGCTTTTTTCCTGGTGTGAATGGCATCGGGGCAGTCAGGCATGGTGAGGGGTGGAGTGGTGCATATAGGTAATAAAGTGATGGATCAACCACAATCTCAATGAATGGTGGAACTGCTTCAGCTAGTGCAATAAATTGGCAGAACCAGAGACACCTCAAAGTTCTTTAGCTGCCTTTGTTATAAGATGTGCCTGCTGTTGAGCACTTTCTGAACCACCTTATCTCAATAAGGGTGCTCTATTCAGGTTCACTACCAACACCTTCAGGGCACCCCCCCCCCCCCCACCCCCACTCCACCTAAATACCCCAAGCTCCATGCCTCTGGTCCATGTCCCAGACTCTCAGATTATCCCTGACCTCCCAATTCTGTCCCCCCCCCCCCCCCCCCCCCCCATTGAAACCCTGATCTAAAGCCCTGACCAATGATCACAATTAATTCTCTCGTCCTTTTACTTGTTTGGTTCCCAGACTTGCCTGATTCTTTCACCTGCATGCCTGCAATGGTAGAGAAAACAAAGGAAAATGTTTAAGAGACAATCAGTAGCACCCAACACCTAGAGCTGAACCTTTCTCTGTTGGACCAATGACCAAAACTTGCATAGTACACCATCAGCCATCTTCACAGAGCTGCTGGATTTTTGGGCCAGAATGTCATATTTCTGTGCTTTCTGTTCAGATGTTCAGTAGGATTTGATATTACTGTATTTGCCCAAGTAACCGGGGTCCCACTTGTGTAAGTGAATTGTGGCCAAGAGAATAGCAGAAATATTTGTTTTATCACACCACTATGCTGCTATTCATGAATAGGTTCAAAGAATGTCCCTGCTGTCCAGTTCCACTGCACATCACATGTACCATTTCTTTGTTGTTGCTCTTTCTAAATCTTGAAATAGCCTTCTGAGCAGCACTAGAGTAACTACATTGGGCAGATTGTGGTGGCTTCAGAAGCTGGCTCACCACCATCTTCCCAAGGGCGTAGCATTGGATAAGATAAGCTATTTATTTATTTATTAGTCACATGTACATCGAAACACAGTGAAATGTGTCTTTTTGCATTACTGAGAATGTGCTAGAAGCAGCCCGCAAGTGTGGCCACTCTTCCAGCACCAATATAGCATGCCCACAGCTCCTATCCTACACGTCTTTGGAATGTGAGAGGAAACTGGAGCACCTGGAGGAAACCCACGCAGACACACGGGGAGAATGTACTCACTCTTTACAGACAGCGGTGGGAATTGAACCCGGGTCGCTGGCACTGTAATAGCATTACGTGATGCCCACATCCTGCAACTTAATAAGAAGAACTGAAATGTCCCACGTTTGTAGAAAATCATGCATAAATATACTCGATGGCCCAAATTGATCCCCAACTGTGATGCTGTCTCTGCTCATTCCCAGCTCCATTTGGACTGAAATTTAAATTTAGCTTCCTTTGTGTTCAGCTTTAACAACTCACTGTAAACTCAGTGATACTTCAAAAGCAGATCCATGTTCAGCTTGTTTAGTTCATAAATTTTGATGTTCAATGTTCTCTCAATCTTTCCCCCTTAGGACATTCCTTTTTGCTGGCTTTCCACCACACATTTGTATTAAGAATGCCAAGGGACAGATATTGTGGAAGGCTAGTTAAGCTGTGATAAAATAATATTGGGTAGGGAACTAGCATTGAAATTCAATTGTACTTGAGGTCCAGTGTAGAATAGAGGAAGTTGCATAGTTGTGGTTCATGGAGAAGGTGGGTGGAGACATTGTGAACATGTGAGTGTGGGCAACTGTGTGTAGTTGCACTTTAGGAGGTAAAATGTAAGGCAAAAGTATACATTTAATGGCAGGACCCTTAACAGCATGGATGTGCTGAGGGATCTTGGGGTCCAAGTCCATAAGCTCACTGAAAGTGGCCACGCAAGCAGATAGGGTGGGAACATTGACTATAAGAGTAAGGAAGTCATGTTGCAGCTATATAAAACTTTGGTTAGGCTGCACTTGAACTATTGTATGCAATTCTGGTCACTTCATTACGGGAAGGATGTGGAGGCTTTGGAAACGGTGCCTGGATTAGAGGGTACGAGCTATAAGGAAGTTGGACAAACTTGCATTGTTTTCTCTGGAGGGTCGTAGGCTGAGGGGAAAATTGTGAGAGGCATAGATAGGGTTGACAGTCAGAATCTTTTCCCAGCGTAGAAAAACCAAATACAAGAGGACATGCATTTAAGGCAAGAGGGGGTGAATTTAAAGGCAATATGAAAGCCATGTTTTTTACACAGAGAATGGTAGGTACCTGGAACAGACTGCCAGGGGTAGTGTTGGAAGCAGATACGATAGTGGCATTTAAAAGGCTTTTAGACAGACACATGAGTATGCAGGGAATGGAGGGATATGGATCATGGGCAGGCAGAAGGGATTTAGTTTAATTTGGCATTGTGTTTGGTGCTGATATTGTAGGCCGGTTCTTGTGCTGTACTGTTCTAAGTTCTCTATATTTTATGGGTACAGGTGATGTCGGGCAGATCATGCCTGCAAAAGGGGACATTGGGCACCTGTGGGTTTGTTTAAACAATCAACTGTCAGGAGCTGATGGGGTGGTGACAGGGTAATTTTGATTGGTAGGTTGATAGTCAGTTGGTCAATGGTCCATTGGAGGTTGGTTGAGTAGATATGCTAAGTATAGACCCAAGGACATTCGTAGCTACTTATGGACAGAACTACCTGCAGGTCAGTGGATGCTTTGGATCCCATAGCATACACTGTGTAGGATCAGGCTCCTTTGGTGAATACTGAAACAAGCTCTGATCCTCCAGTCAAGCCTACTTTGTGTGAGTGGCCCATATCAAATGTGGAGCTCAACTGTACAGGAGAATTTTACACAAGCATTCTTAAAATATATGATGAATGCTCCTTGATCTCATCCTTAGTATCTGGTGAATGGAGGACCCTGAATGATTTTAAAGGAGTGCATTCTGCGTGTGTGTGCATGATTGAGTCTTAAGTAAAGTTCATTTGTGTGACACACATGATCAGAGCCCTACACGTCTTCGTAATCTGAATTACAAGAAAGCACCTTGACTTTATCATTAATCAGTAAAAATGTTGCAAGTAATGCTAGAGTATGTCCCTTTAGATGTCAGTCACTTTAAATGTCAGTCACTTTAATCAGGCATATTGATGTCAGACTGATTGTGGAGCAAAAGTCCAGACATATGAAATATTTGGTTTACGCTAGTAAAGTCTAAGCCTGTAAAAGAGGTAAACAAATCCAATGAACTCCCAATCTCCATTAAGGCTTTGACCACTCATATCGACCAAGAGCTTCTTTATGAGCTATCTTGTTTCTTTGTATTTAGCTCTCTCTGTTCCTAAGGTTTGCTAGAGCTCCATTCCTGATGAAACTCCTATGGAATTTAACAATGGCTTTCCTACGTCCTGTCCCTGTCTCCAATGATAGCCAGTCAACCAGTCAAAATGTTACACTAATACTGACAATAACAGATTTTGTATAGAGAAGTATCAGCCACAGTGTTGACATGTCATTTTGCCTGATTGACATTCTACCCATGTTTCTCAAGGATATTTGAATCTTTATATAGATATTTACTCTGGAATTTACTAGGCTTTCAGAACAGGAATATCCAATGATGCTGTCAGGTATTTTAACATTTGACAAGTTTTTTTGAAATTGAGGCATGACGATCTTTTGTTCTTGTGCACTGGTGATGTTCAACTTGGAAAGTGAAGAACTTACTTCCTTCACCATTTCCAAAGACATTGTTGCAGATGTTTCGCTGAGCCAAAGTTGCTCAGATTCCAGCATATTAACAAGGCTCAGGATAGCACCTTTGCCAATGCCTGAGGGTGTCTGAAGTGACAAAGACAGTGATGAGGCCCTGGGTCACCTATTGCCAAACTTACTGATTCAATGGACATATTTCTCAGTCTGAGAGTTGGGAAATCTACAGTAGTTCATGCTGCATCTTTGGATTCCATGAGAATCCCAACTGGGCAACATAGAAGACCCCACTGGGGTGAGCGGGAGGCTGTAATATGGTCTCCACGCTGGAATTGCCCAGTTATAGGCATATCTGTCATGGATCTTAGCAGATTTTCCTTGTTCATTTTCATTTCTATTTGTTTAGATAAATGTGGTGGATTCTATCATGTTAAAGCTACCTCACACAAGCCTTGAATTAGGCATTCCAAAGTAGCAGTGGGAATTATTCAGTATTAATTAAATAGCTAATGGTTATTTACCATCTTTCTGGCCAGTGGTGAGGAAAATGAAATGGGTTTCAGCAGCCATCATTAAATAGTTGTCAAAATGCCCTTGCCTTCAGAGATGTTAGCAGCAACAAAGATGAACTCTCCAGGGGCTGTAGAATTCTCTAACTTGCTTGACCATACTGCCACTGAGGACACTGTTGCCAGCTGCAAGAGGGCTGTTGCATGACTGCAGCATGACCAAAGGCTTCATTCAAACTGTAAAGGAACTTCTTTACATGGTATAATGGATCATATTCACATTACTGGTTGTGTAGGTATAATTACCAACTGAACCGCAATGAATAGTATCACTGAAATTTATAACCCACATTACTAATGCCAGGTCATGTTTACTGAGGAAAGGGCAACTGGTTAGAGACTTAATTTGTGGCAAAGGGTGGCTCAAAGCAGAGTTGATGCTCAAATCATTTTGTACAATTTTCAAATTAATATGATAATTATTTTGTCCACTTCATAAATTTAATTCACATTTTGAATAGTTGGGTAGCAACAGTTTATATTTTATACTCTTGGTTTTACTTTAATTTTCCCAAAACTTTAATCATTCATTACTTTCTGACTTGTCAGCCTGTTAAGAGTAGCTCTAGATTTATACTTCAGCTCTTAAACTATTTTGGGAGCTCCTGCTTCATTATCTTTGGTTAGCCATCATCTTACAAGTACTTTTTGTGCTGCGTCAAACAAAGCACCATTTTAGTTGTGCCTACTACATTCTATTACAGTAGCTGGACAGCGCTGAGAAGACTTTCCTTGTACATGCTAATTAACATGGCAAGCAGTTGGTGGGATTAGTGGATTGTGACTGGGCAGTTATTGAGTGGAAGTCTGCTTGCTGAAATCGGATCCATTCTCACAGGTTATTTTTATTGTGAATAAAATGTTTTTAATGAAGGAATGGAATTTTAAACTATGTTTAGAGTATGAAAATCTAGCACTGTTTGAAATTAAATTAATTTCCTATTAAAAGCTGAAAATATGATTAAGTCACCTGCCAATAGATATAATTCCAACTGTAACGTATATAAAAAAATGACGAACATGATATATTTGGGATTTACAAGTTCTGATGTAACCGTAATTAAAAAGAAATGATTCTATTTCAGGAATTTGCAATAACTCTTAATATTTAACACATGAATGTGTTCAATATTGATGGAGGGATACGTTGCTACCAAACTGAAATCAGATCCTTGAAACAGAAAGGACGTTACCATGGAAAAATGAAGTAACACAAGTTGCAGCTGTGATGCATTAATGAATAGGATATTTTTTTAAAAGATCATTTGTGTTTGGTGTGGCTCGAAGGGACTGAACCAGATGGTTTCCATGAACAGAATCTGACCCTCAGCATGAGTGCTGTTACTGGCATATTACTTCATTTTCTTTCCCTTGATGAACGGTGTGTTGAATTATAACGTGATTTACAGTTATAGGTTGATTTTCTATTTACATTTTAACTCCTGAATTTCTGTTACCTTGACTTACTGACATGTAGTCAGCAACCCGAATCTATCTGTGAACAGGAAAACAGTGATAAATTGATTTGAAATTGAAATTCACAAGGTTTCACTTACCTTTTCAAGAAACCTGCTGGTGAAAATGTCTCATAGATCTTAAACTCTACAATTCCCATCATATCAGCTTGAATTTAAGCAGTAATGTATTTAATAAGGGATGCAACCATCAACAAAGTAGTTCAATGCAATTATTGATCATAGTCTAGACTATTTCACTCTTTTACATTATTAATTGGAGTATAAAAATCAATGACATGAGAGCAATGTTAGTGTTACACATTTTTCTTGCATTTAGTGTTTACTGTATTGTTGCACGAATATTACAAGCCTGCATGTTGGTCTGTACTCACTAAATACCAGATTATACCTCATCATGTTTTCTGTGACATGTTTTGTTTCTTCTTCCTTCAATATATGGATAAATTAGAAGGAAGCAGTTTGTAATGAACATTGTGCTGAAGTTCAAGATATGTATGATGTCTGCTGTTGAGTACTGACACCTTTTGCTTCACATAACTATTATTTTGGGAAGCTTAACTTCTTTCGCATTGCAGTTTCTCTTTGCAGAATGGAATTATATTACTTGATGAATATTAGAAATAAAATAACAGAAGTAGGCCACCAGGTCCTCATGCCTGTTCAGCATTCAGTTAGATTTTGGCTGATTGACATCCACCTTTGTTCCATATCTCTTAGTACTCATTGATCAACACTTTGGCTGAAGGTTGCTTAAACTGCGTACATTATATTTCATGTAATTGTGAACATTGCTGTTTTTATAGAAGTGATTGCAAATACTTGTACGGTGTAATTTTTTTAAGCAAATATTCTATTCAGTTGATACGTAAACAGCTGAGGAGCCATAACATCCGGAGCACCTTTTAGTGTAAGTCAGTACCCCCAAGCATTTCATACAGGCAGGACCAGTGATACAGCTGGGAATAGTCAAGTCAAGTTTATTGTCATATGCACAAGTACAGTGAGGTACAGGTAGAATGAAAAACTCGCTTGCAGCAGCATCACAGGCACATAGATTCAGGCAACAACACACAGCATAAGTCAGACATAAATTATACAAGGCAGTGGAAAAAAACTGCAAAACAAGACATTAGTGCAAAGAAAAGCACAATCAGAGACAAGTCCATGGCAGTGCCAGAGGTGGTGTGTAGTGTTCCGTTGCTGAGGTAGGATTACGGTTGTGCAAGTTGGTTCAAAAACCTGATATGAGGGTTGAGCAAATTTGCAGGTAATGAAAGCTGTTATTTTTAATATAAGATTTATTTATTAGTCACATGTACATCGAAACACAAAGTGAAATGCATCTTTGCTTAGAGTGTTCTGGGGGAAGCCGACAAGTGTTGTCATGCTTCCGGCGCCAACATAGCATGTCCACAACTTCCTAACCCGGACATCTATGGAATGTAGGAGGAAACTGGAGCACCCGGAGGAAACCCACGGGGAGAACGTACAAACTCCTTACAGACAATGGTTGGAATTGAACCCGGGTCGCTGGCTCTGTAAGGCATTACGCTAACTGCTACACTACCGTGCCTGCCCTTATCGGGATGTAGATGTTCTTGGCAAGGTCAGCATTTATTGCTCATCCCTAATTTCTCCTGGGAAGGTGGTGGTGAGCTGCAATTCTTCTGGTAAAAGTATGACCACAACTGAGGCTGCTGAGAAGAACCCTGACATATCTATTCCAAATTCTGTCATCAGAAGAGATTGTCAGATGGACAGAGGAAAAGATTCAAGGACGTGCCGAAACCTTTCTCAAAGAAAAGCAGAATCACCGCTGTCTCTTGGGAATTTCTGACCACCCAAAGTGGAAAAGGAGCAGTTGGGATGGTATTGAGAAACTTGAGTCGAAACATCAGGGACACAGAAGACCTGTGTAAGTGATGGAAGAAGTGGACCAGCTTGCAAACTATCCATCCACCTGCCTCGTAAGGTGCCTTCTACCGTACCTGTGCCCTTATCAGCATCTTCAGAACCCACAAAATCAGAAAGGAGGCAAGTCATCTTTGATCCTTAGGGACTGCTTGAGAAGATAAAATAGGTTTACCAACCAATCCTTGGTATTTGGATCCTTGCAGTTGAATATGTGCATGGTGCTTGTACATTTGCTGTATACAGGACTCTCTTGATGTGATAGCCTATACTGGCCATCTCCCCTTTACACTCTCAGTCCTGATGCAGGGTTTAGACCTGAAGCGTTGACTATCCCTTTGCCTCCACAGCACTGCTTAATCCGCTGAGTTCCCCCAGCAGTTTGTTTTTCACTGTTGATGTACTTATTTGAATTGTTCAAGCAATATATTATTATTCTTGTCATGCCTGCAATCAAAGTGAATTATCAGCGTTATATTTTTCTGGAACTGTCCGCAATTGCTGTAGAAACCAATTTGAGAAAACAGTGATGAAGTGAATGAAATAAGTTGGAAGGTTTGCAAACAGCATTTTGATCCTAGATGATTATTTATGCTTGGAACAGAATATTTTCTTCAAATTATTTAGCGTTTTTAATACGTTTACAAAAACATCACCTGGATATGGATGTACAGCAACACCATTTCTGATGAAAGTATCACCAAATATTGCAGAATCCAAGAATGCAGTGAAGGAGGAAAAGAAATACAGTTCACAGAGTCGTAGAGCATAGAAACAGGCCCTTCATGCAGATAATTAAGTATTCATCTACACTCAGTCCGTTTTATTCTTCCTATCATTCCCATCAACTCTGCCAAGATTCTACCATTCACCTACACACTAGGGGCAACCAGGGCCAATCAACCTACCAACCCACACATCTTTGTAAAGCGGGAGGAAACTGGAGCATCTGGAGAAAACCTATGTGGTCACAGGGAGAACCTGCAAACTCCACACACTTTAGCAACGGAGATCAGGAATGAACCTGGGTTGCTGGTGCTGTGAGGCAGCAGCCACACATTGCTAATTAGTGTACTATTAAGTTAATACATTTTCTTAAATGAATGATTGTTTTTCTTCATTAGAAAATATTCTGAAAGACTTTGCTTTAGTAGTATAAATTTTTGATTGAATTTTCAAGTTTCCTGACATTTCAGTGTGGTGAAATGATATGAAAGAAGAAAAATACTGCATTTCCATTCTGACTTTAACAATATCAGAACATCCCTGTGTGATTTACACTGTGAGGTATTTAGAAATGTGGGAAAAGTGCTGTGAAACTCCCCTCCCCTTGCTTAGAAATGAGATAAATGACTAAATCATCCATTTTAGTTGAAGCATAAAAGTTGGGCATGGCATCGGGAGAACTCTATAACATTGCTCCAAATAACAAATAAAATAAATGTGCCTCACCAGTGTCTTCAAATAACAAATCAATTGTTCACAAGAGAGAGGATAGGGTCCCAGAATAAAAACTCATGAAGATGACAATACCTCAAACAATATGGTGCCCCCTCAGCACTGAAGTTCCAGCTTAGATTGAGTGTTAAATTGAAGAGTTTTGTTTGTGAATTTGGGTCATTGTGACCGAAACTCTAACTTAAGGATTAAATCATGGATATTGTTTTTGAAGCAGAACTCATCAGTGTGAGAAAGACTGTTCCAACTAGCTAGGAATGGCAGAGGTGAACAACTGTGTTTCAGACTTTGAACTGTCTTGCCTGTTGCCAAGAGCAACAGCATCCATAATGATTGGAGATTTAGCATATTCTTTCCAAGAATACAATTTCCCAAGAAATCCAAATGATGCATCCTTCATGTAGAATCTCTATGCAAAAATTAAAATATCTCTGGAGATTCAATGAACGAATATCGAAAATCAAATGTAACTGAAGTGCGGGAAGATTGCTTGCTTTCTTGGACAGTGGTACAAGGAGAGGCATACACCGAGGATCATTTTATTTGGGTAGGAACTTGTAGTGAAAAAAATTGAAGTAGGCTTGTAGTCTGCTGCCATCCTGGATACTGTTGAGTGGTCAGTTTGTTTATATCTGGAATTTCTGGCTTGCAAGCCGGAAATTCCTGACAATGCAGCCCCCTTAAATGTGTTCAGCTGCACTCTGAATCACAGAATCTTCCTTTACTGAATGACTTAGTATGTGATAATGCTGGAAGCTTTGATTTTATGCCAGTCTGGCATGCAGATCATAAATGTTCCTTTTTTAAGCTATTATTCAGTACATTGTTTCTTAAACAAACTGACACGAATTCAATGTGGAAAAATAGTGATTGAATTAAAAAAAATAAATAGATTGTTACATTAAAAGCCTTTGTTTGTTTCTGGTATAGTGCTATTCGAGGCACATGCCGAGCTTAATTATGCCTTTGATCAGTGGTTTATTGATCCAAGATTGTTTATTTTGGATTTAAAACTCTCTTGTAATGTTACAGATGTTTAAATTTCTGAAGATTTGTGGCAGTGAAGCTAGTTACTGTACTGATGTGCTATGTTTGCTCAAAATGTGCCTCACCAGTGTCTTTTTCAAAAAAAAATCTGGTGCTAAAGGTCATAACAGCTCATCGCACTGGTGAGCACATGTTAACAGTTTGCAGCTTTAAATCTGAGTAATCCTTCACTTGTCAACACATTTACTGTATAAACAATTTATAGCTAATAATGCATCCAGTGTCTCATTATTGATTAATAACAATTTTTTCCAGAATGAACAAGGCATGTCATAATGATTCAAAAGCATCATTTCCTAGGTAGAGCAGGTTCCTATTCCATTTCTTGGTATTTATGGAAAGGGTATTTCAGGTCTGCTTGTTGCCACTCCAGCTGCAATTTATTATAGTAAAACATCAGCTTGTTTTCATCCTCACTCAAAATTGTGTTATGTTACCATTTTACGGGAACCACCTAATGGAAACCATAAAAATAATTTTTATGGAAGGCAGTCGAACTTCGCTTAAGGCTACCTACTTGCCTCGTGGCATCGGAGTCATTCTGGGAAGTGCAGCCTGTGTGGCTTAGTGCTTCTATAAACTTCCAGGAGTTACTACTTGTCCTGCAGAGCACCTTAAAACTTAACTATTCAAACATCTGAAAGGGGAAGTCTAGACTCCTGATGATACAAAGTTGGTGCCTACAAACTATAGCCGGAAGAGATGGTGAAAAAAAGCTCTATCAGCTTCTGCACAAAGACAGGTTGACCCCCAGCTCTGGGGAATAAATAGTTCCATGATCCTCAAAAAAAGATTAGCAGCACTAATGGAGACACAAGAGACTGCAGATGCTGGAGTCAAAAAGCACTGGAGGAACTCAGCAGATCAGGTAGCATCTATGGACAGAAATGGACAGTCGACGTTTCGGATCGCGATGTTTCTTTCCAGTCCAGATGAAGGGTCTTGATCCGAAATGTCGACTGTTCATCAGCAACACTTTGTTTTTATGTACATAAATTTTCATTCTCTCTCACAATTCAACCTCTGGTGTTCAAAAATCTATTGTCTCTGTTCGTTCTTATTTCAAACTATGTGTTTCCAATCAAATTCTACAACGCTTGCTCTGTATTGTTCATAGACTCATAGAAAGTCATAGAGAGATACGGCACAGAAATAGACCCTTCGGACCAACAAGATCACACTCACCATCAATGCCTGTTTACACTATCTTTCCCCAACCCATTTTATTTGAACTGAAGTTATCCTGTCTGCTGTTTGATATTTGTTCTTTTTGTGGCTACTATCTTAAAAAAATATAGCTTTAAAGCAGGAGCCAAGCTTAAGTCACAAATTGGAACGGGTGGCAGAGCTCCACCGGGTTTGGTCCCGACCCCCAGTGTTGTCCGTGTGGAGTTTCAAGTTCTTCCTGGGATCAAGTGGTTTCCTCCTGGTGCCCCTGTTTCCTCCCACATCCCAAAGATATCTTGATTGTTAAGCTACTTGGCTCCTGTAAATTGTGCCTAGTGTAGGTGGGTAGTAGGAGAATTGGGTGGGTTTGATGGACAAGTGAGAGAGAATAGGTTATAGGAAAATAAACAGAGGGATGAGATTACTCAGAGACAACATGAACTAAATGGGCTAAATGGCCTGCTTCTATGTCATTGAAAAAATATAAGATTGGCTGAACTCAAGCAAGACATTATGACGAGCAACACACAATCTGTTGCAGGTACTCGGTGGCAAGAGCAGCATCTGTGGGAGGAAAGGAATTGTCGACGTTTCAGGTCAAAACCCTGGATCAGGCATTAAGAAGAAGTTGTACCATCAGGACAAAAACCAACAAGGAAGGGCACTGGAGGGAGGATATGATCAGGGTTGTTGATTTGTGGAGGATAACTTGCCCTCTAAATTCCCGTCGCCACGTTACTAGAGCTGATAGAGCTGTGTAGTTGTTTAAGTGCGTTGTACCCTGCCGATGAAATTTATTTCATTAAAGTCAACAGAATGAATTTCACTTGAGTGCAAGCACTAATGTACACATTTAGTACTACAACAGAACGATAAACTTCTAGATAATTAAATCACATTCCACTTTTACTAGATACTGGAATTTCTGTCACTGTTTTGAAGACCAAGTTGTGCAATTCTGTATATTTTCTCTTAAGAGTACGATTTTATCGACTTATTTATCTCTCTTGTATGATCTTGAGCTTGGATCATTGCTTTTGTATAAATAACAAAGTCATATTCAGTCAAGCTTAGTAAGGGAGCCAGTATTACAAATAGGAAGAAACATCACAAGCTTATTAAAAATTATCCTAATAAGCAGCAGGAACTATTGTCTGTTATAAATTCAGTTAGTAATTCTCTATAGTTATTATCGTAGAACTGCTCTCTGGCACTGATGTGATAAGTTGCTTGGTCAGCATCTTTTATAGATGAAAAAGAAAGTCTCTGTGACATGATTCCTTCCATCAGTATTTAGTTTGCCATTTCTGCATCATGAGCTGCAACTGTCCACCTTCGGTTTCTGCACATCTCCTGGTTCTAATGTATGCTTCCCTTTCTGTGACTATCTCTGTTTTTGTCTGAATGCTATTCTGCTTGCCTCTTGCACCTTTCCTGCTGTCATTGTTTGTTCATGTGTCTTTTTTCCCTTTTCACTCTCCTGTCATTGAGAGTTAAAAGCTGAGAACCTGAGACCTAAATCTGTTGTGAATATTAAAATAATCTTTCTGCAGAGCAGAGGACTAGAGCCTGTTATTCTGTTGGTTTTTTACAGGGCAGTGCACACAACAAAAGCATATATCTGGTGTTGCATCAATTGGAAATTTTTGTCTCTCAATTAAATTCAAGGACATAAGAAATAGAAGCAGGTGTACAGCCACTAGAGCTTGCTCTTCACTGAGTGTAAAAGCTGAAGTGCCTTGTCTATTTTCTTGCTTGCTTACTTGCTATATCCTTCTCATGTCAAAAAATGTCTTGATCCAAGGTATACTCAATGATTGAGCATCTATAGCCCTCTGAAGTCGTTTACACTGTTTTTACAGAATGGTAAATCAGGTGCGAGATGCTCATTGAATACATTGTCTACTTTCAAATATAATCGTTGGTCAAAAACATGGCATTTCACTTTGTTTGTGAGACAATAAGAACTTAACATAAGGAATAAAACCAAGATTAGGCACCTGATCTACCTCAATTCTGTTGCCAACATATCCTTTTTTGCCTTGCTTCTCAAAGTGTCCAAAAATTTCAGAGCTCAGATTTAAACCTATTATGTGACTGAACATCTACGGTCAATGATGGGCAGCAGTTTGTGTCTTTTATGTTTGATCTAAACAGAAATTACACAGCACGGACAGTTCAGATCTCTTATTTGTCCTCAGTTGCATGGATCTTGAACTTGAATAGGGAAAGGGGTAGTGATTCCAAGCTTATAGTGTTGATATTATGTGAGGCACTTATAAAAGAGGAATAGTCTTTTCTCTTTTATTGTTTGTATATTTGACAGTGTTATTATGATAAATGTATATTTTCAAATAATTCAGAGGTGCCATCTTTCAGTTGTAGAAGATGTGATAAGAGTATTTGAAAAAGACTAGGGGAGGTCTCCCTAGTGTCCTGGACAACATCCCTCAGCCAACATATTGAAAATATTAAAGATGTTGCCTACTTATTACCACAATGGGCTGAGTTAATCTGGACACATTGCCTGCGGTCCCTGTCAGTTTGCATTTGCCTGGGCCAGGTACAGAAGGCCAATGAAGCTAACCGCCCACCACCTGGGGGGTTGGGCATTGAGACCTTGGCAAGGAGTTAGCTGGTGATCCTAAGAACCAACCCCTGGAACTGTCTTTGACAGGGTCAAGTTTGGGCTGGAGTTTTGCCTTATGTCAAAGCTGGGAGACTTTTTTAATGGTTATTAAGGATCTCTGATAGAAACAATTAAAATTGTCCTAAATAATTGAAACAATAATTGATTTAAAAATTAACTCAAGCAGTTAATTAATAAAAACATTAAAATAAGAAAAAAGTATTATATTTTTCTTATTTTAAGAAAAGATAACATCTTAAGAATATGATTAAGAAAAATATGTTTTTTTTTCTTAATCTGCAGGTAGAGAATTCCCATTTAAGTGACTAAGGATTCCGATCATACACCAAGTTTGACTGGTGTAGAATTATGGACACACATTCCTCAGGTTTTGTTGTTAGACTCCATGTTGATCCAGTGATAGCACGTGAATAAGGTGCTGGCATCTGTCAATCATCTTGACTTACAGACTCCATGGCTACATATCAGGGAGCAGCTCAACATTGGCCATTGTCTTCCAAACCACTGGCCGTAATCAGCAGAATCTGGCAGGTTGCTGTCTGTGGAACACTGGTGTGTGTAATTTGGAAAATGTTGTCTGGAAATTAGATTACATGAATTACGCCATGATTTTGAGCGCTTTGTTACTCTGTTTATGTGGGAAATGGACGATGAACAGAAGTCAGGGACTTAACTCGATTCACATTTTCTGAAATTGTCCTTCGTCATCTGCTCTGTAAAGCATTGGGAACCTGAGGTGTACAAAGTGGACCCCCAGCACTTTCTGGACTTCCATTCGCATTGGAATGGTCCATACTGTTTGCTGGATGGTTCTGTAGGATTTCACGAGACCTGTAGGGCCAGCTCCTGCATGCCTTCAAAGGGGATTTGGCTGAACAGGTTCCAGTCCAGCACTCGGACCTTAAAGGGAAGGTCCCTTTAACATGTTTAACTTTCACCTCTGACTAGCAACACGGACCTCCTCTCTCCTGACCCTCTTCCAACCCACAGATTAACTTTTCCCAACCTACCCACCTCCTCCGCTTATTCAGCTGACCATCCCCACACACCATTTTAACACATTCCCCTGTATGTCTGCAGCCAGTCTCCACCATGACCAAAGCCCTCCCCCTATCTAGCCCTGATCCCCTCTCCCTCTCCCTCTCCTGGGGTTTGTTCCCCACTTGCCCCATTACAACTGGTTGCAGCCCCAGGCACCATACTCCTTTCTTGATTGCCTTTGCCAACTCTGCCTTCACACAGTGCAGGAGGAAATGCCTCAGCTTATGTAAGGCTGAATCATTGGTAGCTGATCTCTTGTGCCATTGTTGAATTACGAAGTCGTGGGATGATAATAGAGGTGTACATTGGTGTCGCACACAACCATCATTTAACCTGCCTCTGCAGGCACCACTGAAGTTCCAAGCCTGTATTTATATGTAGTGTAACAAAAGTACTTTTACTTCAAAAGTACTTCTCTGAAACATCAAGAGGTAATAAAAGTTAAAATGCACATGCAAGGCTTCCTTTTCCTTTCAAAGTAGGTATCTGTCTTTGAACCAATCACTTATGTGATTATGAATCTTAAATATTTGTACTGAAATATTTACACATGCCCTTTCCTCTGCAGATTAATCCTAACGGCTTTAGATTTGCCGTTTATTTATCAGATGAGCTTGGCATTTTGAACAAACTTAAATACATTCTGATATGCTGCAGTAGGAGAATTAATTGTTCACTAATGGAAACTAGTGTATTGGTGTGATTGTTGGTACAATATAATAACTCCTTGCCATGTTTTATACTCTTAGCTCATTCAAAACCAATTTCTAATTGATTTATTTCAACATACTGTATTTTTGTCTTTCAGCTGGAGGTTCAGTCATGTTGTATGTTCTTTCCAAACGAGAGCCTGCCGTCGCCAAGTACAATCGTGGCTGGTGACATACCTGGGACAGTGAGGAATTGGTACCATACTGAAGAGAACATGCCTGGGACTTTGGTTATCTGCTTGCCCCAGATAAAAGTGATTAGCGCAGGCCACAGATACATGGAACCTCTGCAGGAGATTCCTTTTGTAATTTCGAGGCCTATTCTTGAAGAAGGTAAGCTCCATTTTCTGTTCTTGCACCAGCTCTCCTTCTGCTGTTTGCTTACAGAATGTTGAGTAGATGCTGTGGATAATGAAAAGCTGATGGCATGCCAAGAGGCATTTGCTCATTCTGTTGTTCTTTAAACCAAGTGTTTGCTGGCATTGAATTTACTTCAGTGAAGCCAATTGCTCACGAAGGTGCAAACCAAAATATGGTGGCTCACAAAACCAAAATACTGCTGGAAATTTGAAATAGATTTAGATTTAGATATCTTTATTAGTCACATGTGCATCGAAACACACAGTGAAATGCATGTTTTGCATAGAGTGTTCTGGGGGCAGCCCGCAAGTGTCGCCACGCTTCCGGCGCCAACATAGCATGCCCACAACTTCCTAACCCGTCCGTCTTTGGAATGTGGGAGGAAACCAGAGCACCCGGAGGAAACCCATGTAGTCATGGGGAGAACGTACTAACTCCTTACAGACAGCAGCCGGACTTGAACCTGGGTCGCTGGTGCTGTTATAACGTTCCGCTAACTGCTACACTACCGTGCCTGCCATAATAAAAGCAGAAAATAGTTAAAATTCTCAACTGTTCAGACAGCAACTGTAGAGAGAGAAACAAAGTCCATATTTCTGTTCAATGACTTTTCATGAGAAAGAGGAGATGTTTGAAAACAGAGATGTTTTAAGTTGCAGAGAGGGAGGAGGGTTGGAGAGAACAAAGGGAGTGTCCATGAAAAGATGACGTGGATGGTGTTGTTGTTGGCTGAGAGAAAGCGGGAAAGGAAGTAAGTGGGAGAATGGGATCGATGGACAGCTTTCAGAACTGACAGATGTCTACGTTATAAGGAAATATATGAAGGGTTGTTAATTACAGGTAATCTGTATGGGGGAAATGACTGAGAGAAAACACTCGGAACTGGAAGATGCAGAACACTGCAGTTTTTGGAAGAGTGAAATGAAACAAAATGCTAGAAATTACCAGCAGGTCAAAGAGCATCTGTGGAGAGGGTAAAGCTGAAATAACATTGCTGGTTCATTACCTTTCATCAGAACTGACTAGTTTCGACACAAACTGGAAAGGCTGGTGAGCTGAAATTCTTGGAAGTGTTAAGGTTTGAGGACTGTAATGTGTCCAGATGGATGGTGAAATGCATTTCCTCGAGCTAATGTTGGGCGTTGTTTAAACAGCGTCGGAGGACAAAGACAGAGATGTCAGAGTGGGAGAGTGGTTTGGAGAATTAAACTGACAGGCTATTGGAAGCTCGGGGTCACCCTTGTGAACTGGACTGAATTGTTCTGCAAAGTGGTCATGCAATCTGTGTCTGGTTTCTCCAATGTAAAACAGACCACATTGTGAGGTCTGAATGCAGTTGACTGAATTTGAAGAAGCATATGTAAATCACTACCATATCACTCAGAAGTCTGGTTCCCAAACAGTTGTTGCCTCACCTGCTTCCCAGACAGATACAGCCTCACTTGCTTAGCATTCCAGGATATGCTGTTCTTAAGTAGGATCATTTAAGAATCTGAGGGGTCTTGACAGGGTGGCACATGGGGAGAATGTGGAAGAATCTAGAAACAGGGTTTACTGTTTCAAAATAAGGGGCGGTCCTTTTTAAGCAGAGATTCCTAGGAGTGAACATCACCAACAGCCTGGCCTGGTCAAATCACGTAGATGCCACGGCCAAGAAAGCTCACCAGCGCCTCTACTTCCTCAGGAGGCTAAAGGAATTCAGTTTGTCTCCTTTGACTCTCATCAACTTCTACCGATGTACGATAGAAAGCATCCTATTTGGATGTATCACGGCTTGGTACGGCAACTGCTCTGCCCAGGACTGCAAGAAACTGCAGAGAGTTGTGGACACAGCCCAGCGCATCACGGACCTCAGCCTCCCCTCCTTGGACTCTTTACCTCTCGCTGTCTTGGTGAAGCAGCCAGCATAATCAAAGACCCCACCCGCCCGGGTCATTCTCTCTTCTCTCCTCTTCCATCAGGTAGAAGATACAGGAGCCTGAGGGCACGTACCACCAGACTTAAGGACAGCTTCTACCCCACTGTGATAAGACTATTGAACGGTTCCCTTATACGATAAGATGGACTCTGACCTCACGATTTACCTTGTTGTGACCTTGCACCTTATTGCACTGCACCTCCTCTGTAGCTGTGACACTTTACTCTGTACTGTTATTGTTTTTACCTGTACTACCTCAATGCACTCTGTACTAACTCAATGTAACTGCACTGTGTAATGAATTGACGTGTACGATCGGTATGCAAGACAAGTTTTTCACTATACCTCAGTACAAGTGACAATAATAAACCAATACCAATACCAATTACAGTATTTTCTGTCAGAGGGCCGTGAGTCTTTGGAACTCTCTTCCTCAAAGGACAGTGGAAGCAGAGCCTTTGAATTTTTTAGATAGATTCTTGTTAAGCAAGGGGTGGGGGTGGTGAATGGTTACTTTGGGTAAATAGGAATGCAGACTTGAGGTTAAAATCAAGTCAGTCACTGTCTTAATGAATGGAGGGGAATGCTCAAGGAGCCTCTTCTTGCTCTTAATTTGTATGCTCATACATAACTTTATCATAGATTTCACACTGATTGACATTCATTATAAAAATGTATGATAAACCAGAGGTAGGAAAGATTTTTCCATTTGAGGTGGAGTCCCAAGTTGAGGCTTACCCGAATAAGATATTAAATATTGCAGCCAACACAGAATTCAGGAGAAATCTCTTCACCTAGAGATTAGATAGAAAGTGGAACTTGCTTCAAGATGGATAACAAAGATATACAATTTCCAGCTTAATGTATGGAGAACATAAAAATATAAAGATAAGAACATTTGAATTAGGAGCAGGAGTAAGCCATAGGGTTGTTCCTCTAAGCCACTTTAAGAGAAACCTTGGTCTACTATTAGGTAATTCCCTGACAACCTGATTTTCCCAGCACCTATCAGATAAAACACCTCTTACCTTTAAACCCTTTTGCCTGTCCCTGCTTTATGCCAGCCAATCACCCTTAATTCCCATCCTGACCACGACCCACCCTAATCTTCCAATCCTGGTCATCCATTAGAATAAGCTCCTGATTCCTTCCCGAACACCAACTGTCACCTATCACAGGGCTTTGATGTCCCACTTGCCACCCGTTATACGGGTTCTGTGACTACAACCAATCCAGGCTTTAGAACAAGCTTTAATGCTGCACATTTTTGAACCCAAAGTTTATTGCCTTCAATTTATTGCTTGAGACTTATACTTTTTGCTTACCGCTCCTTTCTATCTCTGTATTTTCATCTCTGATTTCAGTACTACTTTGTACTTTCTTTCTCTGGTGAAGTTGGCCAGTGTGGTCAGGATTGCTTTACAATATAATGTCCTGGGACTTACAGAGAGACAGGCGTTTATTAGATTTAGTTATAGGTAATGAACTGTCTATAGTTAAAAATGTCCTCAAGGTTGTCGCGCAGGTTGATAGGGTTGTTAAGAAGGCATATAGTGTGTTGGCCTTCATTAGTTGGGGTATTGAGTTCAAGAGCCACGAGGTAATGTTGCAGCTCTATAGAACTCTGGTTAGACCACAGTTGGAGTATTGTGTTTAGTTCTGGTTGCCTCATTATAGGAAGGATGTGGAAACTTCAGAGAGGATGCAGAGGAGATTTACCAGGATGCTGCCTGGATTGGAGAGCATGTCTTATGAGGATAGGTTGAGTGAGTTAAGGCTTTTCTCTTTGGAGAGAAGGAGGATGAGAGGTGACTTAATAGAGGTGTACAAGATGATAAGAGGCATTGATCGAGTAGACATTCAGAGACTTTTTCCCAGGGCAAAAGTGGCTAACACGCATAATTTTAAAGTGATTGGAGGAAGGTATAGGGGGGATGTCAGGGGTAAGTTTTTTTACACAGAGAGTGGTGGGCACATGGAACACACTGCCGGCAGAGGTTGTGGGGGCAGACACATTAGGGACATTTAAGAAACTCTTAGATAGCCACATGAATGATAGAGAAATGGAGGGCTATGTGGGAGGTAAGGGTTAGATAGATCTTAGAGCAGGATAAAATGTCAGCACAACATCGTGGGCCGAAGGGCCTGTGCTGTGCTATGATGTTCCATGTATTTACCTAATAGTGATGTTATGAGTGCTTTCAATGTAGTATTTGAAATAAAGGAAACTAAAGATTCTAGACTTCGCAAGGCTAACTTCACTGCACTGAGAGAGTTCACGCCTCATAGGAAGGATGTGGAAGCGTTGGAAAGGGTTCAGAGGAGATTTACCAGGATGCTGCCTGATTTGGAGAGTATGGATTATGAGGAGAGACTAAGGGAGCTAGGGCTTTACTCTTTGGAGAGAAGGAGGATGAGAGGAGACATGATAGAGGTGTACAAAATATTGAGAGGAATAGATAGAGTGGACAGCCAGCGCCTCTTTCCCAGGGCACCAATGCTCAATACAAGAGGGCATGGCTTTAAAGTAGTGGGTGGGAAGTTCAAGGGAGATATCAGAGTGAGGTTTTTTTACCCAGAGAGTGGTTGGGGCATGGAATACGCTGCCTGGGGTGGTGGTGGAGGCAGGTACATTGGTCAAGTTCAAGAGATTACTAGATAAGCATACGGAGGAATTTAAAGTAGAAGGATATGTGGGAGGTTTAAAGGTCGGCACAACATTGTGGGCCGAAGGGCCTGTATTGTGCTGTACTGTTCTGTGTCCTAAAAAGGAAAATCTGTTTGTACTAGTAGGTCAATGGGAAGTCGGGGGGGGGCCGGTGGGGGGGGGTTGTGGGGGGGGGGGGTTGTTGGGGGGAGGTCAGGATGCATCACAGGGAACTCCGGAACTAAATTCCCAAAGCTGCCAAACCCATTTTCTCCTCAAGGTTAAAACTCAGCTCGCCAGAAGAAAAATGCCATGTGTAGATAATTTTAATGGAAAAAAAAGTATACAAAAAATATAACACTGCCACATATTTTGGTGATTGGGAGGGATATAAAGAACAACAATAGGTCATAAAAGAAGTGGTAAGAGGTACAAGAAAAATGGGAAGAATATTACAAAGGATATTAAAATCAACACCAACACAATGTTGTAATAGCAAAGCTGGAATTTGCAAGCAAACAAGGGTGATGTTGCAAATGTAAATAAAGGAAGTCCCACATTTCAATAACTAATTTGCACCACGATTTGCAGCTAAGAAGGGAATACCATGTCAGAAATCCCAAGAAAAATATTATTGAATTGTGGTGGAGCTTTAGCCAATTTAATGTAAGGAAAGCAATGAAGAAAGTCATGGCAAGTTCCCAGAATAAGATTAAAGAAAATAGATGACAACATTGTTGATGTTTTAATTATAATCTTGCAAAATTCTCTCGATTCAGGAACCATTAATTACATTAATTAAATTAGAGATGAAAACAAAGAAATTATGGAGTAGTAAACCTAATATCTGTTGTTCAGAGAGACCCAACAGAAGGATAGATTGCAGGAGAGAATAACCAACAAGGCAAATGATGGCACATGAATAAGAATCAGAATTCAGAATCAGATTCAGGTTTACTATCACTGACACATGTCGTGAAATTTGTTGTTGTGCGGCAGCAGTACCGTGCAAGACATAAGAGTTACTATAAGTTACCAAAAAAGAAGTGCAAAAGAGGAATAACAAGGCAGTGTTCATGGGTTCATGGACCATTCAGAAATCTGATGGTGGAGAGGAAGAAGCTGTTCTTAAAACTGAGTGTGGGTCTTCAGGCTCCTCTACCTCCCCCCCAATGGTAGAAATGAGAACAGGGCATGTCCCGGATGGTGAAGGTTCTTAATGATGGATGCCGCCTTCTTGAGGCGCCGCCTCTTGAAAATGTCTTTGATGGTGGGGAGGGCTAAGTCTACTACCCACTGTAGCCACTTTGGATCCTGTGCTTTGGAGCCTCCATACCAGGCGATAATGCAACCAGTCAGAATGCTCTCCATCGTACTTCTGTAGAAATTTGCAAGATTCTTTGGTGATGTACCAAATCTCCTCAAACTCCGAATGAAGTAGAGCCACTGGTGTGCCTTCTCCACGATTGTATCAATGTGTTGGGCCCAAGACAGATCCTCTGAGATAGTGATTTGAAACTGCTCACCCTTTCCACCCCTGACCCCTCAATGAGGATTAGTGTGTGTTCTCCTGACTTCCCCTTCCTGAAGTCCACAATCAATTCCTTGGTCTTGCTGACGTTGAGTGCGAGGTTGTTGTTGCGACACCACTCAACCAGCTGATCTATCTCACTCCAATATGCCTCCTCATCGCCATCTGAGATTCTGCCAACAACAGTGATGTCATCAGTGAATTTACAGATGGTGTTTGAGCTGTGCCTAGCCACACAGTCATGAGTATAGAGAGAGTAGAGTAGTGGGCTAAGCACGCATCCTTGAGGTGTGTCTCTGTTGGTTGTCAGCGAAGAGGAGTTGTTATTACTGATCTGCACTGACTGTGGTCTCCTGATAAGGAAGTCAAGGATCCAGTTGCAAAGGGAGATACAGAGGCCCAGGTTTTGAAACTTGTTGATTAGTACTGAGGGGATGATGGTGTTGAATGCCAAGCTGTAATCAATAAGCAGCAGCCTGATGTATGTATTGCTGTTGTCTAGGTGCTCCAAAGCTGAGTGAAGAGCCAGTGAGATTGTATTTGCTGTTGACCTGTTGTGGCAGTAGGCAAATTGCACTGGGTCCAGGTCCTTGCTCAGGCAGGAGTTAATTCTAGCCTTGACCAACCTCTCAAAGCACTTCATCACAGTAGATGTGAGTCCTACGGAGCATAATGAGCATTGTAATGGCTGACAAGCCTGACAGAACTTTGGACCTGGGAAAATTTTTGTATGTTATTTATATAGAGTTCCAGAGGGCATTTAAGAGGTTTGTCTTGGCAGTTTGTCGTAGCTGAATTTGCTCAGGGAATTGAAAGCAAATTATTGATCAGGTTCTAAGATTGATTAAGCACCAGAAGACTGGGAATAGGAATAATGTGCAGATAGATGAGTGGGCAAGATGTGACATTGGTCTTCTGCAAGGTTTGGTGATACAGCTGTTTCTGTTCACTGGATACATAAGTGACTTAGAAGAGGAGATAGAAAGCCACATATCCAAGTTTATCAGCAGTATATGGAAGGTGGTATTGTAGACAATATAGATGAAAACACTGAGCTCCAAATTAAGCTTCATAAATTGAACAGGAAGATTATGGCAGGTGGATTTCAATGCTGGAAAAACTAAGGACATTGGATTTAAAACATGAAAAATTGAGTATTTTCTAAAGGTTGAAAAACTAGAGATAGTGTGAAACAAGAATACTATGGCTGTATGGTACATTAAAATGTCATGGACAGAAAATAATACAACAAATTAAAACAAAGAATAATACATAGAATAGTAAAAAAAAGAATGAAGCTCTGGCCTGTTTCGCTGGAAGTTTGGAGTGCAAGGGGAGTGATGTAATGTTACAGCTGTATAAAGCTATACCCATATAAAATGGTTAGCTTTAGGCACCATCACTCAGAAAGGATATGTTGGCCATAGACAAAGAACAATTTGACTGAGTTGAGAATTGAGATATTAAAGAAATACAAGGCTAGCTTGAGGAAAAAAATACAACTTTGGCTCTTTGATGAGTCACAAGGAGACATGGACTAAAAATTAGAATTAGCACATTTGTTGTAAAAATTAAAGTGAGCACTCTCTGAGGAGGAATTAAGAAACCCTTCTATGTATAAAGGCGAAAAGCAAAAACAGAAAATGCTGGAAGTACACAGTTACTCAAGCAGCATCTGTGAAGAGCGAAACTGAGCTGAGTATCACTGATGACCTCTACTGAGGATGCGACCTGACCCACAGACTATTTTCAGCACTGTTTTTATTTCAGATTTATAACATCTCCAGTATTTTGCTTTCAGAGACATGCAAACTGAAAATTATTCTAGGTTAATTACTTACCTTAAATAAAAAATAATTAGTCCTTTGTTAACCAAGGGTAATAAGTGATGTGAATTGGAGGTGCTTACATGGAATTAGATCACGGGTCAACCATTCAGAATGGTGGTACAAATTGGAGGGGGTAATAGACTAATAGATCTATTTGACTTAAATTTCCATGCTTCCTTCTCATTAATTTCCGTCTTCAATTCTGGCTACTGGTTAGGCAGACATACAGTTCATCCACTTTCTCAATAAGGTCCCCGATAACACTTTTCCCTTGCTCTCTCCCATTTGTAGTAATACACATTACAAATCACTTTTAACTTGAAGAGTGAGGAAAAGAATCATAACTAAGGGGGAGCACTGCAAGAAGTCCAACTTAAGTAAGATCTGGACCATCAATATGTTATAATTTGGCTAGGCTACAGATGGTTAATGTGATAAGATTCAAGTCCAACACCAAGTGTTTGAGAACTTACAAGTAAGTGATGTGGTTGCCAAAACCGAACGTGCAGTTAAAGTTCACGATTGAGGTATCCGTTTATAACTGAGAAGAAGGAGATGTTGCCTCAATTCTTGTTCAAAGAAATCTACTCAAAGGTGACTATAAGTCATTGATTAATACAATATTATCAACAATATTTTACAAGATCATACTCTAGAAAATGTTATCACTCCACTCTTTTCTTGCCAAGTGGTTCACTGTACTTGAAGACTTCTTTGTCAATTCAATGCCCACAAGCCAAATACTGGTTTCACCATACTAATTGATGACAACCCCCTAAATGGAGGAATGTCTTGTTGAAATAAATAACATTATTTATAGACTGGGATCTGAAATAGAAAAACATTAAACAACCCAAAATCTGTTTTAGTACTGGCCCAGGCCATTTTTGCTTAGACTATACACTGCCCAATAAAAAATACATTTGGATAAGTACATCAATAGGAGGTGTTTAAAGGGATATGGGCCAAATGTGGGCAAATGGGACTAGCTTGGTGAGCACCATGGTTGGCATGGACGAGTTGGTCTGAAGGGCCTGTTTTCATGCTGTATTACTGTATGACTATGACACAGTAAGTGTCTTTTTTTATAATACATCAAATAGAAGTAGGGCTGCAGTGAGTCATGGCCTATAACATAATCTAAGCGTCTGATGGGTTTCATGAACCATTCATTTCTGCTCTTGTGCTGAAGGATATCACTAGATCTCCTTGGTTGTGGTATAATTTTATTAGAATAGTGTTGGTCATGGACATAAAGTTTAATGAAAGATCTATGTTTGCCTCCCTGCCTTTGTCTCTTCCTCTCTCTCTGCCAATTTCCCATTCATCAATTGATGTGTAAAGCTTCCTTTTCTTTTGTTTCAGCTTTCGTCTTTTTTGTTTATGCAATTTTCTCTCTGCTTGATATTCTTTCTCTTATCAGCTCAGTTTCTCTCTGAGTACCACTGTCTTCTCAATCATGCTTGAGTTAAAAGTAGAGACACAAGAGACTGCAGAAGCTGGAAATTGATTGTTTGTTGCTTGAGTACTAATAGACATTTGCTTCATTTTACATGAATCTGTGGGGATCTGGAAGGAAACAGATGGAGCTTGGGTTTTGCAAACCTGAGAGAAAGTTATTTGTGGAGGTGTTACGGGAACCTCTGCAAGTATGGCTAGTTCCTTGCTGTCTTTGTTATGGCCTTTCTCCTTTGATTAGCACGAGCTAACATCATGCCATTACTTCTTTTGGCACAAACTGACTGGTTTTCTTGAAACTGGAACAACTTTGGAGTCAATTTTAACCTCATTCTTAGCAAAATATATGAAGAATCTCCTAGGCGTTCTTGCTAGGTAAAGTTGAGGGAGGATTTGAACCAGAGGAGGTACTTCAGGCTGTTATTCGTTGTTGGACTCTTGTCTTAATAGGGTGTCGTAAGACCTTTGAAGTCCAGATGAACTAGAAAGGCCATACTTGTCCTGCACTTTTCCTGTGGCCGCACTTGTGTTTGTGACCATGCAGGATTGATTGAGCTGGAGGCCTGGTTGTCACAGCCATCCAGTACGACAGAGTGATCCACAAGCACTGACTAGGCATCAGGTGGTGAATCCAGAGGCCCTGCACAAGGATTGCCCTGATTAACTTTTGACAGCTTGTCGGTCTCAGGCATGTTTAAAATCTGTTGAAATAGATTCAAATAACCTGAGTCAATTTCAGGATTTTTTTACTCTTTTAAAAAGCATGTTTAAGTGGTAGAAAATAATTAAAAACATATCAATATGTAAAATAAAGAAACCACATCTTTCAATCAAGGCCAGCCACCCTATTAAAAAGAATCGACTTGCACCACATACACCAGGCGTGGCTGGTGTAAATCTGAGGGGTGGAATAAGAAGTGCATCTAGCCAGGAGACCTGCTTGGGTATGAAATTAGAGCTTGGTCTGTTCTATTCTGTGTGGATACCTGACCTGAGTGCTTATGTTTCTCATGCCTGATCTGACTCAACTATTGCCTGGGTGGCTGTTCACATGCACTGGTGCTGAGCAGGTTGTCCTGACCTGGGTCAGGCCAACAGAGAGCAGTCTGGCTCCAACTGATCCACAGTGTTTTGTCAGATTATGCATCTGACCTGGTCCAAGCCTGATGTGACCTATTAGGCTTGGGTCAGATATCCAAGCTCTAATAAGGCTCCTCAACTCAGTACGTTTGCACTCCACAACTGCACCCATTGCAAAGATGATCAGTGGACTGTGAGGCCAGATACAACCACATACAACTAGATACAACCTACAGAGGAGATTTAGGAGGATGTTTTTGGGACTCGAGGGACTGAGTTATGGAGAAAGATTGAGCAGGTTGGGACTTTTTTCATCGGCGCGTCGGAGAATGAGGGATTATATAGAGAAACCGTGCAGATGCAGGAATCTAGATGAAAAATACTATGATGCTGGAGGAACTCAGCAGGCAGCCTCCGTGGAGAAAAGCAGGCGGTCAACGTTTCGGGTCAGGATCCTTCTTCAGAACTGAAGATAGGAAAAGGGGAAGCCCAATATATAGGAGGGAAAAGCAGAGCAGTGATAGGTGGACAAAAGAGGGGAGGCGGGTTGGGCACAAGATGGTGATAGGCAGGTGCAGAGGAGGAGGGGAGAGCAGATCCACCAGGGGATGGGTTATATAGAGGTGTATAAAATCATGAAGGGCATAGATAGGGGCAATGAGCACTGTCTTTTTCCCACGGTTGTGGAATCAAGAACTAGAGGTCATAGGTTTAAGATGAGAGGGGAGAGATTTAATAGGAACCCTAGGGGAAACTTTTTCACCCAGAGGGTGGTCCATACGTGGAATGAGCCACCAGAGGAAGTGGTTGAGGCAAGTACATTAACAACATTTAAAAAGGTACTTAGGTACATGGATAGGAAAGGTTTAGAGGAATATGGTCCAAATGTGGGTAAATGGGACAAGCTTAGATGGGAATCTTGGCCAGTGTCGACCAGTTGGGCTGAAGGGCCTGTTTCTGTATCATTCTATGACTCTATAACTACATCTAACCTCAAGCTTGAATCTGTCCTCTGCATTGCAATGTGCAAGGAAGGAAGTTGAACTCAAGCTGACCCAAGAGAGGGACATTTCTGACAGTTTTCTACAGACCTGCTAGGAAAAGGTAAGTATGGGTAGGTCCGTTGTCTTAGCAATTGCCTGCTATTAGTTTGGAATTTCAACCTAGATTGCACATTCTGATCTGTGCTCAAATCTTCTAATCCAAATGCAAGAGTAGTAATTGAGTTAAACTGATGTTATGAATTTTAATTGTCTGCCATAATGTCTTAGCATCACTGTAATTTCAATTTCTGTTGTGCGTCGAAATATGATGATATAGTGCAGTCCCTACGTGATAATAGGCCCTTTTGTTTAGAATGTGGGTATGAAAATAGAAGTTTTTCTATTTCTTAATGCTCTACGGAGTATTTTTCTCGGAATTGTGAAGTGCTCAATGCATGCTTTAAAATGTAAAAATCCATGGGACGTGCAGATCAAATCAACTTTGTGTGACATGGAATAATGTGCTCACATTGTACAGAATTCATAATGTCAATAGGTGATAAAGCTGCAAATTATCTGTCATTTGTGGTTAATCAAGACCTAAACTAAAGAATGGTTCTGTTTGTCAAATGACCCCTTTGCAATCACTAACACTTCATGTACATGCTGTATGCTGTGTTACATGCTGTATGTTGCCTGCAATAAGAAGTCATATTTCCTGTATATAAATGTGGTTTTATTTAAAGGACCTTGGTTTCTGTGTCTTAGTTTTATAAATGTGAAATGTGGCAAGTGTTTAAATTAACTTAATTGACTTTGTAATTTTGCTTGTCACAGTTTGTCATTTATAGTATACGCAAAAAACATATTCTTTGAAAGTAGTGTCTGAAATTTTGTCTAAATTATATTAGATCGCTAATCAGCAATAATGTAAAAGTCATCTCGGACAGTGCAGGATTTCTTTTGTTGGCATTTAACAAATAGGTAACGCTACAAATCGTTCACCGTATTTTTAGAATTTGCTGACCTTAGTGATGTATTAACAGCAAACTATAAATCTGCAGTAAAACATCTTTACTATGCCTTACCAACAGTTTAAAAGCAAGTATGTTGTTTAGTTTTCTGTCTGAGAATGTTTTAAATAGGCTGCAACCTGATTGCTTGTTTGAGTTAGAGTAGATTGAAGCTGTAGATGAGATTAACTTTATGGATTTAAAGTCTCCATTCCATTTTGCGAAGCAGAGATAAGCAGGAGGAGTGCTGTACCAGTGAATTTCAAATATTATTTTTGGAAGTAAGCTTTGTAGGCATTGAACAAAATCCAGAATTAATTTTTATATACTGAGCAAGACAGAAAGCAAAGCAGTTTATATTAACAAAGACTAAAAGCTAGAAAAACATTTTAGATTTTGGACAAGAGCAAGCTACTTTATAAATGTACGGTAGTTGTTTTCACTGAGATTTTTGGAAAAATTATAGCTTGAAAAATATACACAGACATCTCTGAAAATTGTACTTAGTGTTGGAAGATTTTATTTAGAAGTAAGGTGTTGGTAGAAGTTAATATAATTGTGGTGATCTATTTTGTGCTTCTGCTGGCAATGAAGTGACAGCAAATTGACAGGAGCTGAAGACCGATTTGAAAATGCAGGTTAGATATAGGAGCTTTCTTGGTGTAGTCCCAATGGAACATTTTGAGTTCCATAAATTTCTAACATTTAGCAATACCGATATGATTTGAATGATGCAAAAGTTTTCAGCTGAGCTGTTGGGCAGAGCCCCTAGTGAAATAAAGAAAAAGATGAAGATATCAATGAGGTCAGGGCAGAGATGAAGGGAGAACTGGGTGCTGGCTGCATGAACAGACCTGGATGCTCACTTTCTGTTAACTATGCTTCAATTGGCAAGAGACAAGAAAGTTAGAAAACTTCTTTTGGGTATGTTTTTTTTTCATTCAAAGGATATGGACCTGCCCATCCTTAATTGCCCTTGAGAAGGTAGTGGTGAGCTGCCTTCTTGAACCGCTGCAGTCCTTGAGGTGTGGGTGTACCCACTATGCTGTTAGGGAATTCAAACATTTTGACCCAGTGATGGAAAAGGAACGGTGATATATTTCCAAGTCAGGATGGTGTGTGGCTTCGAGGGCAACTTCCAGGTGGTGGTATGCACATGTTAAAACATTATACAAGTCTTATGTTGTGCTCAAGGCAAGAAGTACTGTGAACCATTTTTCATACAAAAGTGGGGAAAATACATGAGAAGCTAATTATATCCAATAATCCACAGTGCTATTTTATTGAGTGTTACACATTCTGGTTTGCCATTTAGTTCATTCAACTTAATATTAATTATTGGGATACAATATGTTGGAAACTTTTGCTATGCTTTATCCAAGATTTATAAATGAAATTTAGGCAACTGCTTACCATACCAAACAAGGGTCAACTTTGGTCTCTGAAAGGAGACAGGAAAGATTTTGGCAGCTGACAAACTCATTCACATATTTATACAAGTGTAATTACTTTCTGAGCAATCTTTGCTTTATCACTGGCAAGGAATTATACTAGGAAGGTACCAGAGGATAAGGGACTTCAGTTATGTGGAGAGACTTAACAAACAGGATTATGCTCTTTAGTGCAGGCAATGTTGATGGAAGAGGTGTTGAAAGTTGAGGTTTTTTGACAAACTAGGGAGACTGCTTCTGGCAGCAGGAGAGTCAGTAACCAGAGGGCACAACTTTCAGATAAATTCTGGAAGGACCAGTGGGGAAATGAGGAAACATTTCTTTGCACAGCAGTTTATGATTAGAAATGCACTGCCTGAAAGGAAGGTAGGAGCAAATTCAGTTGTAGCTTTCAAAAAAAATGCAGATATACTTGAAAAGGAAAAAAAAATATTGCAGGACTATAGTATTGAGCAGAGGAAAGGTTCTAACTAGACAACTCTATCAAACTCACCTTCAGTGGACTACATAACCTTTTTATGGTGTGTCATTTTACGATTCTCTGAAAGTAATATGGCATGCAGCCTTCCAAGATGAGTAATTGGTTTATTATTGTCTCATCTACTGAGGTACAGTGAAAAACTTTGTTTAGTACAGATACAGATCAATTTTAATCACATGATACAGATCAAATGATACAGATCATTTCACAACATCAGTACATTAAGGGTGTACAAGGGAAAAGCAACAGCAGAATGCAAAATATAGTGTTACAGTTATAGAGAAAGTGCAGTCAGACAATAAGGTGCAAGGCCATGATGAGGTAGATTGTGGGGTTAAGAGTCCATCTTATTGTTCAAGAGTTCCGTTCAATAGTCTTATAACAGTGGGATAGCTTGGTGGTACGTGCTTTCAGGGTTTTGTATCTTCTGCCCAATGGGAGGGGGGAGAAGAGAGAATGTCCAGGGTGGGTGGGGTCTTTGATTATGCTGGCTGCTTTACCGAGATAATGAGATGTGTAGGTGGAGTCCATGGAGGCGAGGCTGGTTTCTGTGATGCTCTCAGCTGTGTCCACAACTCTCTGCAGTTTCTTATGGTCTATGGCAGAGAAGTTGCCATACCAAGCCGTGATGCATCCCAATAAGATGCTTTCTGTGGTGCATCTATAAAAATTGGTGAGGGTCAACGGAGACATGCTGAATGTTCTTAGCCTTCTGAGGAAGTAGAGATGCTGGTGTGCTTTCTTGGCTGTGGCATCTACATGGTTGGACTAGGACAAGCTATTGGTGATGGTTACACCAGAAGCTCTCAGCCATCTCCACCTTAGCACCATTGATGTAAACAGGAACATGTACTGCACCCTTCTTCCTGAAGTCAATGACCAGCTCTTTTGATTTGCTGACATTGAGAGACAGGTTGTTGCCACTAGGCACTCTATCTCCTTCCTGTACTCCTTTGTTGTTATTTGAGATATGGCCCACAATGGTGGTATCATCTGCAAACTTGTAGATGGAGTCAGAGTGGGATCTGTCCACACAGTCGTGAGTGTATAAGGGAGTACAGGAGGGGTCTGAGGACGCAGCCTTGTGGGGCACCACTATTGAAGATAATTGTGGCGGAGCTGTTGCTGCCTATCCTCACTGATTGTGGTCTGTTGGTCAGGAAGTCAAGATAGTGATGTTACCCTGGGGAGGAGTGAACAACAACTTCCATTACATGAAGCGTGCTCTTACTGTGTTAGCAAGTTTGCTTTATAGGAAAAGAGGTAGTGTCCCAACAACCTACTCTATGGGGACAGACAAAAGTTCAGATTCTGCCACTTAGAGGGAACATTCTTATTACTTATGTGACAAGGCAACGTCCTTCTCATTATTGGAATGAACTGAGTATTTTAAATCTTCCATCTTTTACTTTGTATTACTTTCTTATTTAAAGTTTGATACAAAAGCTGGACAGATTTTTTGATATATCATGTGGTGATAGATACGCCGCTTGAGCTTGTGAACTGCTTTCACTAATTATTTCTGTGGAGCATGTTAATTGGTATTAAACAAAATGATAAAGAGAAAGAAAAAATCATGCCTGGTTTGAGGGAATAATAGCACTTGTTGCAATCCACTGAAGGGAGCTTGATAGCATTAAGCATTAACACATATTCCAACAGACCAGACACATCTCTCTCGTAAATGTGTTAACAATGCATGCCGTTATTAATGTGCAAATCCATCAGCAAATTAATAGGTTTAAAAGAAATGTAGTGCGTTGTAAATCTACAGAATTTGTCAGTTAATTTATGTTGCCCCATTGTTTGCCTTGCATTAATGTTACTTTGCCTTTAGGCGCCCTGTATTAATTGCCCATTAAGTTCACAGTGGAAAATTAAGGCTGTGAACATAACAGTAGTACCTTTAAAACCATGGTGCAGCACAGTGCAGTCACCAGGCTAGATCTATGAGGACTCTGATGTTGGAAGGCCTTTGGAACGTCTGTGGCAAGGGTTTCTCAGTGAGGTCTCAGCTTCTGCATTTATGTGAGTGACTTTCAGAAGTGTAATGGATTGTCAGTCTGGCCCTACCAAAAAAAGATGAGCAACACACAAAGCACTGCAGGAACTCAGCAGGTCTGGCAGCATCTATGGAGAGAAATGGACAGTCGACATTTCGGATCAAGGCTGAGTCCAGATGAAGGGTCTCAACCAGTACTGTCGACTGTCCATTTCCCTTTGTATATGCTGCCAGACCTGATAAGTTCCTCCAGCTGTTTGTGTGTTGCTCCAGATTCCAATATCTGCAGCTTCTTGTGTCTCCAAAAAAAAGAGCTCCTACAACTTGAAAATTATTAATGAAAGATAATGTAAACACAATAGAAATAAATAGCTAACATTTGGGTTGGGGGGCTGTGACTTAGCGGGGTGCTGCAGAGATCGGGATTGGGACTTGAGCTGTTGACACTCCAAAATTATGAGAGTCATAGATAGGGTAGATGGCCAGAGTTTGATTCCCATGGTAGGGGTGTCTAAAACTAGAGGGCATAGGTTTAAGGTGAGAGGGAGGATGTTTAAAGGAGATATGAAGGGTAGTTAGTATCTGGAATGAGTTGAGGAGGTGGTGGATGCAGGAAAAGTAAAAAAAGGCAGCTGGACAGGTACTTGAATGAGCAAGGTATAAGATTGATATGGAATGATTACAGGCAAGTGGGATTAGTATAGATAAGCATAATGATTGGCATAGACATTGTGGTACAAAGAGCCAGTTTCTGTGTTGTATAATTGTGTAACTAGAGAAACCTGAAGAAGAATCCTGACCGGAAACGTTGACTGCCTGCTTTTTTCCACGGATATTGTCTGGCCTGCTGAGTTCCTCCAGCATCATAGTGTTTTTCATAATAATTCTGTAACTGTTTGAATTCATTATCACTGATTTCGATGAAGGAACTAAGTATAATAATTTCAAGTTTGCAGATGTCATGATTTTGGGTTGTGAGGAAGATGCAGAGAGCCTTCAGGGGAATATAGGTAGACTGACTGAATGGTTGAGGGCATGACAGATGGAATAAAATGTGGAATTTTGGTAGGAATAGTAGAGTAAAGACCTGTGACTAGTGGTGTGCCTCAGGGGTCAGTGCTGGGCCCATTGTTGTTTGTCATCTATATCAACAATTTGGATGAGAATTACAAGGCATGGTTGGTAAGTTTGCAGATGACACTAAAATAGGTGGTAAGTGAAGATGGTTATCAAAAATTACAGGGGGCGTCTTTATCAGCTGGGTAAGTGGGCTGAGGAGTGGCAGATGGAGTTTAATTCAGATAAATGTGAGATGTTGCATTTTGGAAAGTCAAATCAAGGTAGGACTTTCACAGTAATCAGTAGGGCCCTGGGAAGTGTTGTCGAATATAGGGATCTTGGAGTTCAGGTGCATGGTTCTCTGAAAGTGGAGTCACAGGTAGATAGGGTGGTGAACAAGGCTTTTGGCACACTGGCATTCTTCAGTTAGGGCACTGAGAATGGAGGTTGGGAGGTTATCTTGCATTTGTACAAGATGCTGGTTAGGCCGCGCTTGGAGCTTTCAGTTCAGTTTTGGTCACCATGCTTTTGGAAAGATGTTATTAAACTGGAAAGGGTGCAGAAAAGATTTACAAGGATGTTGCCAGGACTCAAGGGACTGAGTTACAGGGAGAGGTTGGACAGGCTAGGACTTTTTTCCATGGAGTGTAGGAGACTGAGAGGTGATTTTATAGAGGGTTATAAAATCATGAGGAGCATAGGGTGAATGCAAAGTCTTTTTCCGAGGGTTGGGAACTCAAGACTAGAGGCCATAGGTTTAAGGTGAGAGGGGAGAGATTTAATGGGAACTTGGGGGGCAGTTTTTTTTACACAAAGGGTATATGGAATGAGCTGCCAGACAAAGTGGTTGAGGCAGGTACAATAACAACATTTAAAAGCCAAATGCTGGCAAATGGGACTGGCTTGGATGGGCATCTTGGTCGGCATGGGCCAGTTGGGCCTAAGGGCCTGTTTCTGTGCTGTATGACTCTATGAGATGCAGGGATGATGGTTCCCCTGACTGGGCTGTTCAGAAACTGGGATCATAATTTCAAAATAAGAGGTTGGCAGTTGAGAACTCATTTGAAAAAAAAATTACTTCACTCAGAGGGTATTTTATCTTTGGAATTCTCTGCCCAAGGGGGCTGTAGAAGTGTAGTCGCTGAATATATTCAGGATAGATATCAATTAGATATTAAGGGAGTCAAGAGATATGGAGTTAGTGCAAGAAAGTGGCACTGGGGTAAATGATCAGTTACGATTTTATTGCATGGTGGAGTAGGCAGGAGGTCTGAATAGCCTACTCTTGCATGAATTTCTGATTTTGTTAAAGAAACAAAAGTAGTATTTACACGCACTTTTACTGTCACATGCAGGACATCCTGAAGTGTTTTACAGCCAATGGAACATAGTTGTGAATCATAGCATTTAATTTGTATGCAACAACCTTTGCAATAATGATCCTGTTTAGATAAAAATCTATTTTCATAATACTGAGTGAGGGGGAATTCGTCTTCAGAATGATAGCACGTTATCTTTCCCATTCACCTGAAAGAGTGCACAGGTCTTAATATTGTCTTAATATTTTTATTTATCCATTTTTTGGGATGTCATTGACAAGGCCAGCGTTTATTGTCCATCCCTGTTTGTCCTCATGAAGGTGGTGATGACCACCTACTTGAACCATTGTAATTCTTTCGGTGGAAGTCCTACAATGTTGCTGCGTCAGGAGTTATGGGATTTAGGTCCAGTGATGGTCAAGGGGTGATGATATATTTCCAAGTCAGAATAATGTTCATCTTGGAAGAGGACTGCTATTGTCCTTGTTGATGGTGAGTGTTGTTGGAGTGTTACATTACGCTCCTAAACTGGGACTTGTAGATAGTGGGAAGGCTTTGGGTTTTTAAGAAAGAGAGACTCATTGCAGTATACCCAGCCTCTGACCTGTCTCAGTAGCCACAGTATTTATGTAGCTGGTCCAGCTGAGTTTCTGTTGCATGGTGATCCCCAGGACGTGACGGTGGGGGATCAGAAATGACATCATTAAATATCAAGGGTAGGGTGGGCCAACTCTCTCATGTTGCAGATGGTCATTGCTGAGCACTTTTGTGGCATAAATGTTGCTTGCTCATGCATGAATGTCATCCAGGTTTTCCTGCATGCAGTGCAGGTTGCTTCATTGGCAGAAGAGTTGTGAATAAAATTGAATGTTGTGCAATATCAGTGAACATCACTATTTCTGACCTTGTTTTGGAAGGAAGGTCATTGATGAAGCAGCAATGACCTTGGATCTAGTATGATAGACTTCCACCATCCACAACCATCCTCTTTCATGTGAGTTATAGCACCAACCACTGGAGTGTTTTCCCTTTGATGCCCATTGACCAGTTTTACCAGGGCTCCTTGATGCCACACTTAGTCAAGTACTGCATTAGTGTCTTTGGAATTCTCTACCCCAGAGAACCTTGGAGGTGAAGTCATTGCATATATTCAAGGTGATGGACATTGGAACTGCAATTGAGTCAAAAGGTATGGGGAGAGAGCGGAAAAGTCAAAGCCAAGATTGAATCAGCCATGATCTTACTGCATGGTGGAGCAGACTTGAGGGGACGTTTAGTGTTCCTGTTCCTTTTTAAAGATGCCAGATTTAAAATGGTAATTTTCTTCCCTTTCATTTTTTCCTTCATTTTCTCTTTTAATCTAATCTTTCCTTCCTTCTGCTTCATTTTCTTTACTACATTTGACTCTAATCTGCTCTTTTGGTTCCAGGCGCCTGTGATCCATGCTGTACTGTTATCAGTTCAGACTCGGTAAATTGGAATGCAAAAAGATGTGGAATGAAGGTTAAGATCAGTTCCATTTGATCTGTCAAAAATATTTTAAAAATGTGTTTCCTTAGTTCAATCAAAATGTTTTGAAACGTGTAATGGGCTTGCCATGTAGAAGACGTGATATCGATGTTGAATTTATGAGAAAAAAATCTTTAAGGATTCCCAAAGGTTTCTCCTTCTGGTGTTACTAAAGACAGGCAAAGTGCCATTTCATTAACACGTACAAGATTATTGCAAGATTTCTTGCTGGTTTCCCCAAATAATTTTGCAGTTTAAATTTTTTGCTCTGTTGGATATTAATTGTCGAATACATATTCAGTTGATTCCAAAACAAAGAAATGTAGAGTTATACTCAAGAAGCTGGATGAAAAACAAAATCTGCTAAGGTCCAGCTTTAACCACACCATTTGAAGTAATCCTCTGGTGTGCTTGTGGTTTCAAAAGACTGCTGCATGAATCAAGGATTGATAAATATATATTACTGCACATTACCTTGTTTCCTTTGATGAAAAACACTGTGATGCTGGAGGAACTCAGCAGGTCAGGTAGCATTCATGGAGAAAAGCAGGTGGTCAACATTTCGGGTCAGGACCCTTGTTTCCTTTATTGTACCTGCTAGATATCTAACTGTTGGAGTCTTCACATATTGGTTCTTCATTGCACAATGATTACCTTTTATTTGCTAAAAATTTAGGAGCAGGAGTAGATCATTCATCCTTCTGGAGTCTGCTTTCGAATTCAATTAGATCATGGTTGATCTGTATCTTAACTTTGTGCTTTAACATTCCTTAGTAGCTCGGTAAAAAAAACTATTGATCTTAGTCTTGGAGTTCTCAGATTGACAACCCACATTGTTCATCACAATCTCAGTGGCACACTGGATCATGAACAGGACTGAGGCGCCTAGGAGTTATTCCATAGAACACTACAGCACAGAAAACAGGCCATTCAGCCCTTCTAGTCTATGACGAAACTTTATTCCGCTAGTCCCATTGACCTGCACCCAGTCCATAACCCTCCAGACCTCTCCTGTCCATGTATCTATCCAATTTATTCTTAAAACTTAAGAGTGAGCCTGCATTTACCATGTCAGCTGGCAGCCCGTCCCACACTCCCACCACTCTGAGTGAAGAAGTCCCCTCTAATGCTCCCCCTAAACCTTTCCCCTTTCACCGTAAAGCCATGTCCTCTCGTACTTATCTCTCCTAATCTAGGTGGAAAGAGTCTACTTGCATTTACTCTGTCTATACCCCTCATAATTTTGTAAACCTCTATCAAATCTCCCCTCATTCTTATACACTCCAAGGAATAAAGTCCTAACCTATTTTCCTGAGAATTCCTTCTTTCATTGCTCAACCTAACTGGGGGAGAAAAGCACTACTGACGTAACTTCACAGTATTCTTGTGAAAGAAGCTGGCTGACTTTTCCCTTTATGTATGGGGTTGCAAAGACAGAGACCAAACCTACTTGTTTATTGAGCCTCCAATTGAACGTTGATTCAGCTTAAGTCAGGAAATAAGCTTGCGATTTTCTTGTGTTGTGTGGCTAAGTACTACATTATATGTTCAATTTATACCGAACACACGGTCTCCAGGTCTCCATCATTTACATTCTTCCCAAAATTTTCAGAGCTATCAAGGTTCTGATTCTTCTTTTCTTCCTAATGGCTCTTTTTCTGCCTTGGTACCTGATTTTGAAGTGCCTTTGAATATTTCTTTACATCAACCCCATTTGTTGTTCCTTTGATAACCTTGTCCTCAGTGACTCCCCAATTTCCTCTAACCACGTGATCCTATACACACCTTCCACTGCTCCATCACCAGATCTGTTCTCAGTTCTTCATCCAGCACCACTGATTGTTCCTTCAGTTGCAACGCTTCCATCCATGAAACATGTCTTCAAGTCTGCTTCTCTGCCTTGAAGCTTTCCACTTCCCTTTTAAAAGGACTCTCAAATAGGATTCTCTTTGATGTTCTTTACTCTGTCTCCTTATGCTCTCCAAATCTTTCAAAGTGCTTAATGTTCATGTTTTAGTTGCTTTGCTGTAAAATGTTCTGTAATGCCTGCATGTACCTGAACTTTGAAGTTTTTCCCTAGGAGTTTGGTCCACCGCCAACTAAACCATGTCCTTCTCATGCAGCCTTCTTCCCTTGATCCTAATATTGTCAGCTCTATTCACAGTCTCTAAATCAACGTTCTGGAATTGTTCTTCATTTGTCCAATTTCCATTCCCCTCTTTTAGATTCCTCTAAAATGTGTTGTGTTGCATCTTGCCATGAGGAACATAGAGACTTTTCATTTTAGAATCCTTTGTCATTTAGATTAAGACCATGTCCAAACCCTAACTCCTCATCATGTGAGTAGATACAGAGTAAGTTTGGCATATAATTTAGAAGAGAGAGAGCCGGTTACATTGACATTCTGATAAAGATTGACAAGCTAATTAGTGAGAGGTTCTTTCCACAGGATGGTGAACCTAGAACGAGAGGCACAGACACAGCATAAGGTGTAAGCCATTTTGGACAAAGAGGAGGAAACCTTTGAAATTTTCTGTTTCAGAGGATGACTGTAGATGGTCAACAAACATGTTCAAGGCTTATTTCAATAGATTTTTGGACACTTGTGGAATATGAGGACATAGGAAACAGGCAGAAGAGTAGATGAAGCATTGTCACAATCATATTGAATGACAGAACAGGCCCAAAGGGCCATTTGGCCTATTTCTGTTTTTATTTCTTATTTTCTTAACTCAGGTTTCGGTCATCTTCCTGAATATTTCCATCTCTGGTTTGTAAGTGATTTCTCTCTTTAAAAATTCTGTGAAGTAGCTTGGGATGTTTATCCATGTTAAAGCTGTTACGTTAATAGAAGCTGCAGTTGTTCCTTAGTCATTGCTTTTTGTTTTTCTTTCATTGTCATAGTTCAACTCTTTGCAAAATAAGAACATTTCCATTTACATCATAATCAAATATAATCAAAACCATTTAATCCTTGGTTGTTATTTTGTACTCATAATCATGCACGATATCTCGTAATGAAAAATGTGTTGTGTTGCATCTTGCCATGAGGAACATAGAGTCTTTTCAGCACTTGGTGAAATCAGACATGCTCCTTGGCAATCGATTCATCCTTAATTAAGTCATCATCCACAAATATCAGAATCTGCCAACATTACAGCTGTGAATAGTGGCACAGTTTTGGCCTGTAATGAGGTGATATAAATGCTTGTCCATTTTTCCTCCTTTTCCCCCCTTAACTTGGGAGGAATGGAACCATGCCAAGAGCATGGAGTGACAGAATTTGGTTTTGGATCTGTAATTCCCCCAGGCATTAACATTCCTATCTTGTCTCCCACTTCCAAATGGCATCAAATGGTGCACGGGTGCTTAGCTCAAGAAGTAGGGAGAAAAAGTCTATTGCAGTTGGCTTTGGAGGTGTGTGGGATGGTGAGGTAGTTTGTGCTCAGAATCCTTCTACCAAGTGCTGGCATTGCATGGGTGTGGAAACACATTGCTCACTGCAGCATCACTGAGAAAACATTACCTTGGACAAATCTTAAAAGGTGAGAGAGTGCTGCATATTTAAGATGGAACTAATACATGCATCTTAGGAGCTCATCATTTCTGTGATCTGATTGGGAGGGCTCACGAATGGAAATGGGCAAATTTTGGAATAATGAACAGCTTCCTTTTGTTGGAGAGAAGGTTCACTAGATGATGCTGATGATGAGTTCAGGATGATAACTATCTCCTATTTGTTATTTTGCAAATAATCCAGTAAATTGTCAGGGAGGGGCAGGTGGGAGTGGCTCTGGAGGGACCTTGTTTGAAATGCTAACTTTAAAAGGTCAACATTTCTTGTCATTTCTTAGGCGATGCTTTCCCCTGGACGGTCAGCCTCAGCCAGTTCAGTGTGTACACTTTGCTCGGCCAGTTGAAGTCTTGTAACCTGGTGGAACCCTTGGGCTGCACTTCGACACTGGCTGTCACTTCGCACAAGATGCAAGCCTGCGGCCCTGAGACTAGACATTCTTTTGTCGTCTGCCTGCATGTGGACCTGGAGTCTCTGGAAGTGAAATGCTCAAACCCACAGGTTGGTGTTGGGGCAGCTAATTGATTTATTGTGAGGAAAACAAGAAATGACTGGCTTTAAGTTAATTTGTCCTATACTTTATAGGAGAATCCTTATTCCATTAAACATCTTAACTCTCTTTTGAGTTTGGTGACCAAGATCGGGCAGAAAGATTAGTTTACTGCTTTGATGTGCTCTCAAGTTTTTTGTAATTTAGACTTTTCCAAAAAAAATTTAGTAACTGCAGTCTAAAGTGCATCTTAAAACTGATGGAGTAAAATGAGTTACAGATGTGCCGTTTTGAAACGTATTATGTAGCAGAATTAATGTGCAGCAGCTTTGAAAGTGTCCACCGGAGCTGCTTGTTCAAGGGTTTATCATAACTTCACACAATATGTTTATAGATGTGCGCTGTAACATTAAAGAGATTTCGGTTTTAAATAATGTGGACTTAAGTTTCCATTGATCGAATGCATTCCATTCAATGGTAGAATCTTCTGCCAAACCTGACATTCATTTTTATTTTGTTATCATGAAAAAAATTAAATCCGAGGGCAGTGGTATGGTATCTTGCTTACTGTCACAAAAGATGTTTAATGGTATCTTCTTTAGAATTGTTTTCTGGTAAGGTAGAATATATTGTTTTGTTGCAAATTGTACTGGAAAGGACATTTCAGTTTTATTCAGCTAGATCGGTACGACTCAAGTGAACCATTCTCCCATTCTCAACCTTTTGCCATCGGATGCACTGGTAATATAATTAGTTTAAACTATTTTTATTTTCTCATATGTGCATCTCATATAAAAATCACTTAAGATTTTGTTTACGATGTGGAAAACTGCCTTGCTTCAGCTCAGTAATCACATAATTCTCTCCCTGACAATGTTTCTAAACTCATGTTGCCATTGAAAATATTTCTGTGTTAGAATGTAACATCACCCTGTCCACTGAGTAGTCCATTTTTACTTAAGTTTAGGCCTTCACTCGTTCCTAATGCTTGCTGCTAAAGGCAGTGATACAGCATCCTCTTAAGTGCTGAGCCTCAGTTGTGCCTTATGAATTAAGAGGACTTTGTACAGTTTCAGCATTAACTTAATTTATTTCACAGAGCTTTGGTGAAATGAAACAGTTTGACAGTTTGGTTTCTCAGTGTGCTCGGTTCTTCTTAAGCAGCTCCTCAGAATCGAAAGGGACTTGCTCCCACTCTGGTTTTATGAGTTCTGGGGTGGTTCTGAGGCCAAAGAAGGAATTTCAGACTCTTCCACAGATGGGGCAGGAGGTGTCTGACGGTAATGATAGGTGGGTAGCTTTCGAGCTGATGCATTCCTTCCACCACTTACACAGGGCTTCTGTGTGCTCCTGATGCATGGCCTTGAGGTTCTCAAGTTCATCATAGAACGTAGAACAGTACAGCACAGTACGGGCCCTTCGGCCCACGATGTTATGCCGAACTATATGAATACCTACCCCATGATCAATCTAACCCTTCCTTCCTGCACAATCTATAACCCTCCATTTTTCTTACTTCTGTGTGCCTATCTAAGAGCCTTTTAAATGTCCCTTTTATATCAGCCTCTACCACCACCCCCAGCAGTGTGTTCCATGCACCCACCACTCTGTGAAAAGAACCAACCTCTGACATCTCCCCTGAACATTCCTCCTCCGACCTTAAACAGATGTCCTCTGGTATTGGCCATTGCCGTCCTGGGGAAAAGGTGCTGCTATCCACTCTCTCTATGCCCCTCATAATCTCATACACCTCTATCAAATTGCCTCTCCTCCTGAATCACTCCAAAGAGATGCTGTTTTTCCATTTTGAGCACTCAAAGCCAGTGGCGATGTTGAGGTTCTTCAAGGAAGCTTTGAGCACATCCTTGAATTTTTCTCTCTGTCCACCTAATTCCCCTCCACCATCAGATTTCTGAATGGTCCATGAAACTATGAACGCTACCTCATTATTCCTCTTTTGCACTATTTACTTATTTTTGTAACATGGTAATTTTTATATCTTGCATTGTACAGCTGCTTCAAAACAACAAATTTCACAACATATGTCAGTGATAATAAATCTGATTATGATTATCTCATGATAGAGCTCGTTCATTTTGGGAGTCTGGTGTTGGGTATGAGAGCAATGTGGCCTTCTCAATGTAGCTGACTGAGAGTAATTAGGGCCTCATTACTGGGGATGTTAGTTGGCAAGAGGACACTAATGTTGGTTTGCATATCCATGGAGGATTTTGCAGAGACGGTGTCATGGTATTTTTGTTATGCCTTGAGATGTCTGCGCTTCTGGTGTTTGAAGCATACAAGAAGGCAGGGATCGCTGCCACTTGGTTGGTCATGAGTTTTGTCCCAGGTATAAAGTCTTGATATCCAAACATCCTTTTCCTTAATTGACCAAGACTATGCTGGCACTTTGAAGGTGGGGAGAATTTTAGTATAGATATCTGCTGTCGCCAGGAGGTGGTTCCTGACATGTGGGAAGTGGTCCTTATTTTCCATGGCTCGCTGTGAATCTTTTTGTCAGAAGTCTATGTGGTGCATTGGGGGCCGGTTGGTGGAGGATCTTAGTGTTGCAAATATTGAATGTAAGGCTCATTCTCTCGAATGCTTTGACGAATGAGCTGAGAGTGTCTTGGAGCTTGGCTGTCTGTGTACTGCAGCTCAACTACTGACGTTGGGTGACCTTGGTTCTACAGTGGTGTTGCCAGAAGGCTGAACAATTTCCCATTAGTTCTGAAGATTAGTGCCACTCCCATGGGTAGTTTGTCGGAAGTGAGTGAGGTGCAATATTGCGGCAAGAAAGATTGAGAAGAGTGTTGGGGCAAGGACACAGCCTTGTTTGAACTTGTCTTATCTAATCAAATTACTATTGCCCTATTTCAGTCTCATATGTTGGAGTCGTCAAAGCTGTTAGTAATTCAGTTTAGTAGCTATGATTCTTTTGGATGCAGTGTCTGGAGTAAGAACGTGATAGGAGAATTGTAGCTGAACAAATTGTGCCAGAGCAATGATGCGTTTAATGTGCACATCATTATTAATTTATAAATATTCTTTTGACAAGGAAGCAAAATTTTACAAATAGCGAGCTGTGTTGGATGTTTTCACTTGCTCCACCTCTGGTCTTGTAAAAGTGTCATTTTGCCCTTGATCACCTTGTGAGTTTCTAAAAAAAATTAGCTTATTAGTTTCAAATTAGACATGTTGTAGGAAGTTAGGTCAAGACTCAGTGAATTAGACGTGTAAGCCTGTGGAGTTTCATTCCGGCAAGATATAACAGAAATGTTTCAGTATTTAAATTTAGGAAAAAAGTTATTTCCTTTCTTTTTCCTTTTTTTTACTCAGTCTTTCCTCCCCTTTTCTTTCCCCTTCTGAACCTTTGATTCTAATGCTACCAGATTCTTTCTCTGTCATTACTCTGTTTCTTTCCCAGTACTTCAATCCCGGTGTCTATAGACTATAAGCCCTCTCATTCATAAAGATCCCAAATACTTCTCCAACCTCACAATCCCCAGTGCAAAAAAAAATTGATCTGCTGGATGATTAAAGACGTCAAAAAATAGGGCATATCACGAGGTGCTCTGTACCTGAAACCTTTTAGCTTAATTTTTTACAGTAAAGACTGATTGAAAACCACTCGTTACTTATTGCGGACATTTCTTTTTTGCTTTATTTAGTTTTAATTTAATTTTCACCAGACACTTCCACATGTGATGCACTGTGCAGATTCTTTTTGTATCATTGTAGAATCTTAGACAAAGTTGTTCTGGGAGTGACCATTGCTAACTTCATGGACATCCATGTTTCAATAGTCTAATATTTTCTTTTGATTTCTTGCGTTCTACCTTGCTGACTCAGTACACATTCCAGGATGTAACCCCCACTCCCCAGCCCCCCTTCCCCCCACCACCACAGGCTTTGGTCCTCGAAACTCCTATTTTCCTGACTTCCTTCAATGCCTCTCTATTTCTTCCAACTCCACCTGTTCCAACCCAATATCACTGAGACTGCACCAATGTACAGCGGTCAACCCCTCAATGGATGCGGCAACTTCAGTGTGAGTTTCAGCTTCTAGAGGAAGCTGAAGCATACAAGCACTCTGGACTCTGGCTCTGGCCACAATCCTACCCATGTTCCTGACCCTGTGTGTTCCTGACCTTGACCCCAGCTCCAGCTGCACACCACCAACTGAAACCTTACTATTTGCCAGCACATCAAATGCAATCCATCTTGTGGCAAACAGGACTCAGTGGACAGCACAGCAGAGGGCTCTGGAGGAACACACTATATTTACCAACACTCCCAGTAATACACATCTGACCTTGTAAATCCGTGGATCTATGGATAGTAAATCAGTGGTAGTGAGGACTTTGTTTGTCCAGCACTAACATCACTTACCATGGTGATCACAGACCTTCATCAAGGAGACAAAACTGCTTGGACAAGAGTGCAATTTATCCCTTCGCAACCTAAGAAGTCATAAATTTCTGGGAATTGGACAGTGCATAACCAGCTGTATAGCACATAAAAATGAATGCGTGAATAAGTGCGACAATGCTTTTGCAGCTCCTTTGCAGCTCTAATTTTCCTACTTTTTTTCACATAGGAAACATGCCAATTTTTCCAATGCCAATTTCCAGTCTATTTTCATTCGGCTGAATATAGTGATAACGCTGATCCCAGACCCCGGTGATCACACTGCTGCAGTTGACTGAGTTTGATTTTATGTGCAGCTATCTTCTACTTGCGGCTCTTTTCTTTTTCCTGAAGAAATTGATTTTGGGAGTTGCTGAAGTTTGGTCATGTTCTGATCCCTCCCCTCTAAATGTTTCAGTATTTAAATTTAGGAAAAAAGTTATTTTTTTCTGAGTACTTACTGAGTAAGTTTTTTTTTGTGTTACTTTTTAAAAATTTTTATTTACAGCGTGGTAACAGGCCCTTCCGGCCCAATGAGTCCGCGCCGCCCATTTTAAACCCAAATGAACCTACCCGTACGTCTTTGGAATGTGGGAGGAGACCGGAGCACCCGGAGGAAACCCATGCAGACACGGGAGAACGTACAAGCTCCTTACAGACAGCGACGGGAATTGAACCCTGATCGCTGGCGTTGTAATAGCGTCATGCTAACTGCTACGCTACCGTACCTGACTAGTCATTCACCTCACCATCCCTCTAACCTATTGACTGACAGTGTTGTCTCTAGGCACTCTGTAATTATAAAGGATTAAGGCAAAAAAAAAGTAAATCTCTTGTGAATAGTGTTATTTGAAATCACACTTCAAATCCAACATTATACCAAGACACCTACTTGCAAAGTTAAGGCCTGAGAGTTAAACCTTTGAGATCAGGTCCATGTTTCCTGGTGATTGGAGCCAACATTGGTAATGAACTGTGAACAGCAGAAGATCAACATAGGCTGTAAGATATTTATACAATGTAATGATGTCTGGCACTCAAGAAAGCTCCAGATGAATTAGGATGTTGTCGCTACTGCAAGATGAGCCTCGTCACACCATGTTCTGTTTAAGGCATGATAATTCTGGTGTGGAACTACTTACCGAGACACCTCCCACTTGATTGCTTCAGTGATCTACCCAAGTGTGTGAAATAACATTCTGTTGTTTGCAGATAGCAGCTAGCTTTGATGCAATGGCATATATTCTGTATTTATTACTAGTCAAGTCAGGTCGAGGTTATTGTCATATGCACAAGTACGAGTATGCACAGGTGCAATGAAAAACTTACTTGCAGCAGCATCACAGGCACATCACATCAAGTACACAACATTCACAAGAAAAACATAAATTGTAAAAGAATTGTATAAGAAAGAGCACAATTAGAACCAAAAAATAAACAAAGTTCATTGTAGTGCAGAGTGATCAAAGTGGTCATAGTGTTGCTGTACTGAGGTGGTGATTAGGGTTGTGCAGGTTGGTTCAAGAACTGAATGGTTGAAGGGAAGTAGCTGTTCTTGAACCTTCTGCACCTCCTGCTCAATGGTAGCTGCGAGAAGGTGGCATGGCCCAGATGGTGGGGGTCTTTGATAATGGATGTTTCCTCCTGAGGCAGTGCCTCGTAAGTACTACCGATGGTGGGGAGGGATGTGCCCATGATGTATTGGGCTGAGTCCACTACTCTCTGCAGCTTCTTACGTTCTTGCACATTCGAATTGCTGTACCAGACCATGATGCAGTCAGTCAGGATACTTTCAACAGTACATCTGTAGAAGTTTGTTAGAGTGTGTGGAGACATGCTTGACCTCCTTAACCTTCTATGAAGATAAAGACACTGGTGTGCCTTCCTTATGATTGCATCGATGTGCTGGGCCCAGGACAGATCATCTGCTATGTTAATACCCGGGAATTTAAAGCTGCTGACCCTTTCCACTGCTGATCCACCAATGTAGACTGGCGCATGTTCACCCTCTTTCCCCTTCCTGAAGTTAACGATTAGTTCTTTAATTTTACTGACGTTGAATTTTACTAATGATAGTACAACTTTTCTAGTGAACTCCCTTTCCTCTGGACCTTGGAATTCGATGAAAGATGATGCACTGTTATATAGCCGTATATTTGTGGTGTTTTTCAAGAGTTTTGAAGCTAAAATAAAGCAATCCAGTTGTAAATAACTAACGCAGTGGACCAGCTGAACTTAGGCAATTTTTAATGCATTTCACTTGTTGGCAAGGTGTCACTCAATCCCATATTCCAAATTGAAATGGTTAAATAGTGTATTACATAACATTTTTGTACAGTCCCACAGATATCTGGAATTATTCAGGCAATTGCAGAATATGATAGGAATTTCACTTACTTATTACTTTTCTCTGATTTCATGAACAACACAAAACTGACTCTAAATTTTGGATGATGGCATTGGGTGTTGACCTCATTTCCTGAATAATTAAATGCATGGTTGAAAAGAAAAATAGTTTTGTTATTTCTAAATACTCACTAATGGTTGAGTTTAAAATAATGTATAACAGGAATTAGATGATTGGGGTTATCAAATTGCATTCACAATATTGTCCAGTTGTACTGAGCTAACGGTGCAATTCAGTTCAAAATATTTCACTTGAAATTTAAGCTGTTTTATTTATTCTTTGCTAACTTTTAATTGAATGGGGTGCTTCAGCCTGTAAAATTACCCATAATCACAGAAAGTGTATAGTATGGAAAGAGGCCTTACAGCCCATTTAGTTTGTCCTGGCTATACACATAGGCAATTCAGGAGCCTCCTCCTGTAAGCCTGTAGTGTTTTTTCTTTCACCTAGTTATCCAGACTCCTCCTGAATAAAAAATGAAAATGTCTTCTCAAATCCCCGTGATGGTGCATTCCAGATTCTAACCACTCTTGCATAAAGAAGCTTTTCCTAATGTCACTTTTGGTCCTTTTCCAAGAACTCTCATTCTGTGTCCTTGTGTTCTTGATTGTTGCACCAGTGGGAATGGTTTCTCTCTTTCAGATATCTTGATGGATAGACAGATCAAACAATTTGTAAAGGAGCATTATACTCTTAGAATAATATGATCTGTACTGATTTCCTCACTCTCCCTTGGACTACATTAGGATATTGTGGGAAATTATGTTTGTTTAACCCAAGCAGCTTTTTAAAGTGTAGCTTCTTTTCTTCCTTTACTCCTCAGGCCAGAAGCCATCCCTGGTACGCCGTTGAGAAACTAGGCTTCATGCAAAAATTTTTACCTTGCCTTTAAAGATGTTTTATTTTATATATATGTATACATTCACTTATACGTATGAGGAATACACATATACATTTGAGGAATACCTTCATTTTTGGATTCACACAGCACAGAAGGAAGCCATTCAGCCCTTCATTTCTGTGCCAGCTCTGAAAAGTTCTAAAATTAGTCCCACTTTCTTCCACATCGTGCTGCAATTTTTTCCCCTTTGGGTACTTATCCATTGCAAGCTTCAACATGTATACATTGTTCTTTGAGGTCCTGTGTTTCAGGTCTTAACATATCATTCACGTTAATGTGTTGAAAGCAGTTCAGAGAAGCTTTACTGGATGAATACCTGGAATGTGTTGGTTGTTTTATGAGGAAAGATTGAACAGATTAGTTTAAAAGAATGAGAAGCGACTTGATTGAAATGTTTAAGATCCTCCAGGATCTTGATGGGAGAATCTAGAACTTGGGGTCACTGCTTAAAAGTAAGAATCACAAAGAGGTGAGTCTTTGAACTACCTCCCTTAAAGGACAGTGGAAGCAGACTCTTTGAATATTTTTAAGGCAGAGGTGAATTAAGGAAAGGGGTAAAAAGTCATTGGGATAGGCAGGAGTATGGAGATGAGGCTACATGGAACATAGAAGATAGAACAGCACAGCGCAGGAACGGTGCTGAATTAATTAATGTTGGCTAACTAAACTAATCCCTTCTGCCTGTACATGGTCCATATCCCTCCATTCCCTGCATATTCATGTGCCTATCTAAGAGCCTCTTAAATGCCTCTATTGCATCTGCCTTCACCACCACCCCTGGCAGCACATTCCAGGCACTCACTGCTCTCTGTGTAAAAAAAAACTTGCCCTGCACATCTCCTTTGAACTTTCCCCCTCTCATCTCTAGTATTAGACATTTCGACCCTGGGAAAAAGATATCGGCTGGTCTATCTGTGCCTCTCATAATTTTATAAATTAATATCAGGTCTACCCTCAGCCTCCGCTGCTCCAGAGAAAATAACGCTCGTTTGTCCAACTTCTCCTTATCTCACCTGCCCTGTAATCCAGGTAGCATCCTGGTAAACCTCTTCTGCACCCTCTCCAAAGTCTCCATGTCCTTCATATAATGGGGCGACCAGAATTGAATGCAATATTCCAATTACAATCAGGTCAGCTTGATCTTTTTAATGGTGGAGCTGGCTTGAAGTTCTAAGTGGCTTACTCCTGCTCTTAATTTCTGTACTCGCATGTTCAATCTCAAGAAAGAAGACTTAAAGAAAGGAAAGGAATAATTGACTTAGAAAATGCATCACAGAAAATGCTAGCCATCAAAGACTGGAGAAAAGGAAACATAAGAACATAAGAAATAGGAGCAGGAGTAGGCCACCTTTCCATCGAGCCTGCTCCGCCATTCAATAAGATCATGGCTGATCCAGTCATGGACTCAGCTCCACCAAACAAACTCTGTTTGGTTAGTGCTGTTCTATCTTCTCACCCACAGCAATAACTCTGTGGCTTAATGAACAACCAAAATATGGACCTCTCTAACATACCCAACATCAGAAACAATGCCAAACCACAAGCTACTAAAATTCTCATAGCATAGGATATGATGCTAAATGGGAAACCATAATGCTTTTAAAATGAAAATTTAGGGAAGAGAGCCTTATTGGGTGGCTTAATGAATTTTGGGTAAGTCTGCATCAGTTAATAGCTAGTCTGTCAATGATAGTCTTTAACATAATGGAATTTCCTGAAACTTCACACGACACTGTTTATTGCTTTAAATGTCGCCTGTTTAGTCCACAAGAGTAGATAGCTTGTTCAAATAAATCACAGAATGTGATAAACCAGAGTAATTTGTACTATTATGAAATATTTATAGAGAAAGCACTACAAATTTGGTGCTCAGAAACAAGCCAGCTATTGACTGGAACTGTGACTAACACTAATGGTATACAGCATGTAGTAAGTGATTTACTGTGATCATTATTTTTATAATGTTTGAACTCAAAAACAGTTTTAAAACACACATAGGGTATGCTTCCCAGTTTTCTCTAATTTCTTTGAAAGCAGTAGAAATAAAGTGTGCTAATAACGTTAAATGTGCATTCTGCTAATAATGTATGTGTTTTTTAATCAATGCTCATTTAAAGTTGTGCTTTGCTTTCAGCTTCTTAATTGTTTTACTTGAAGTGGTTAAAAGAATTAACTCTACTTTCTCAACTATCTTGTTTGCTCGTTGAAGGCACTACACTGCAGGCCAATTTCTTAATTTCAGGAGAACTTGTTAAAAGTAGAGCATTGATAAGAACTGAAAACAGTTGGGTTTTAATCTTAAATAAGGAACATTTCTGAATGTATCATTTATGAGTTTCCAAAAATGATTTAATATATGGGTGTGGATTTTTTTTTTCTTTCCTGCCTGCTCTAACACCTTGTATGTAACAGTTCTATTGACATCAATGGAGCCAAATTTTGGTAAAAGTGCATAATGTGCAGCTTCTGGTCTATCGCAATATAAGTAATAGACAACAAATTTCTACTCACATTGGAAGAACAGGAGAAGATTTAACTCCTTGGGCCTGTTTTTTTTATTCATTGACATCATGCCCTCTCTGTGACCTAATTCCATATACCCACTTTCTCCTCATAATCTCAATGCCTTGCATTAACAAAAAGATTATCAATTTAAGGCTTAAAATTAACAATTTATCCAGCATTAGTTTATTAGTTTCTACAACTCTATAGTAGTACCTTGAACTTTACTCCGAAATGTTCTGATACTAATTTTTATAAATGTTCTAAGTACCTCAAGCAGCTGAAGTATTTCCATCTAATTTATCAGTTTCGTTTAATATTTTGAAAACTTCAATGAAATCACCAAAATTTTACATTGACTATGTAGGGATATACTGATCAAGAGAAGCTGCATAGTCCAAAAGCATTGAAAGCCTCATTTTCCCCAAAACCTAAACCATTTTGTTGCAGCAAAAGCTAATAAGAGTATTTGCTTTAAATCAGTGCCATCTTTTGAACATCCAGCAACAATTCAAAGACAGTACAAACTTACTGGAGCACTTTGTCATCCCCTTCAAAAATTAATTTGAAAATGAGTCTCAATTTGTGATGTTAAAGGCAATATCCCTTGATCAGTTTCAAAATATTGCGGAGCCAAGCGCCGCCATGCTTCCTAACAGAATATCTACGAACAAAATAACTGAGTAACACATGATGCAAATCAGGGAGGGTAGTTCACCATTCTACAAAGGACTATTGTGATTTACAAATCCAGAAGCCGAAGCATTACAATGCACATAAGTGTGCGTGAAAACTAAGGGACTAATTGAAATAAAATCTGAGTTGGAGAACAAGACAGAATGCCCAGCTTACTCATGTAGAAAACTATTTAGCTTCAGAATTAAAAAAGTCCAATGCATTGATGACGCAGCCAGTAGAGCTGCTGCATCACAGCTGCAATAACCCGGTTCTTGAGATTTATCCCTCATGACTCCTGACATTTTCTCCATTACCAATTTCTTAAATTTGTATTGAAACTGGAAGCTCCCTCTTTATTTATCTTTTTGTGTCAGTCCCACTCACAATGTAACCTCTTGGGCTACCATGAAAACTGATGCCATGAGCTGAGTTAATATATTTGCCAGCACCTTGGCCACTATTAAAGTATCCCCTGCATCTTTCTTTAGTAAGCCTCCTTAGCTAACCCTCATTATTATTATCTTCATAAACACATTTACTTGGAAGTTTTTTCATATTCCCTCTGAATGCCTTGAAATATTTTCTTGTCTCCCTTTATTGCTCACTATATTTCCTCTAGTTGACTGGATTGCGATATTTCATACCATTTGTGTAAGTCACTTCCTTTAGTTTTATCAAGCTTCTTGCCTCGTACATTGAATATAGTTACTTCACAGTACAAATGGAACTTTTGCTTTCTTGGCAGGAATGGGTAGGACAGAGGATATATTCCCAGTACTAGTACCTTTCAATATCTCTCATTATTTTCCTGTGAGTTTCTGCATTTTGGTAGTAGTGCAGTGAAGTTAAATGAAAAACAGAATCAGAATCAGATTTATTATCACTGATTTATATGGCATGAAATGTGTTGTTTTGCAGCAGCAGTACAGTACAATGACATAAAATTATGTTATTTACAAAAATTACTTAATTGCAAAAAGAAGGAATAATGTAGTGTTCATGGGTTCATGGACCATTCTGAAATCTCATGGCAGAGGGGAATAAGCTGTTCCTGAATCATTATGTGTGGGTCTTCAGGCTTCTATACCTCCTCCCTGGTGGTAGTAATGCAAAGAGGGCATGTCGCAGATGTGGTGAGGGTCCTTAGTGATGGATGCCACCTCCTTGAGGCACTGCCTCTTGAAGATGTCCTCGATGGTGGGGAGGGTTGTACCTGTGATGGAGCTGGCTGAGTCTACAGCCCTCTGCAAGTGGGTTCATTGGAAGGGTAAGAATAATAAATGGCAGTGAAGATTGACGTTATTTCTCTTCCCAGAAATATGGCCTGACCTGCTATTTCCAGCATTTTCTGGTTTTATTTTAGATTTCCAGCATCTGCAGTTTTTTTTATTTTGCTTTAACCTCAGATGACTCCTGGCAACCTACAGACACTGTGCCTTGCCCCTCATATTTAAGCAGAGCATGGTTAAGTGGGTGGAGTGGAGTGGACTCAGATAATTTTCTCACTCTGATCTATCTTGCAGGTCGGACATATTTTAACCATTGGATATTAATCAGGAATAGATCAACCAGTTAAACATTAAATTTTGATGAGTGCAAGCCCTCAAGCAAGTTTGCAACCATCTTTTGATTTCAATGGAAATTTTGTGCAGCTCATTTTATATTTAGATTTACAAAAAAAAGCACTGAAGCAAGCTTCCAACAAAGGCTTGAGTCGAACTGAGCAGATTCCAGATGCCTGGACTATTGATCTGGATCTGGACTTGAGTTTAAATTCTATTGGATAAATCTGGAATAAAACATTAGTGTCAGTAATGGTGACCATGAAACTACTGAACTGTCATAAAAATGCATCTGGTTCACTAATGTCTGTAGAGAAGAAAATTGGTATCCTGGCTTATATTTGACCCCATGTCCACTAATGTGGTTGGCTCATAACTGACATTCAGAGGCTTTTAAAATTGTAATAAACAAAGAAAAGTTAACTAAAAATGCATAAAACATTATAAAATAATTATAAACATTGTACTAAAGCAAAATCATTTAAAATTTTGTCATCTAGCACTCTATCCTGCAGTCTCCATTGAAGTTAGTCAGGTCTTGGCTCCTGCATCAGGGTTGACGTGGAGCAGGGTCCTTTGGAATTCCCCTGTAGTGCTGGGGAATTCCATTAAGGCTGGACTGCATGTGTAATCAGTCTTTATGTCCTGGACTTGTGCATTCCATAGTGTGTACCTCAGTTTCAGTGGTTGATTAAAACTGCTGGCAAAAATCAGCACAGTCTGTCCCCATGTATTTTCCGTCTTAATCACTCAGTTGCATCTGACCATCGATGTTTACATTTGGGTCTCAGTACAAAAAAGGATTGAGAACCACTGATCTAACTGTAATTATGTAGGCTGCAAACCATACTGGTTAAATGATTTTGACAGAAAGATGGCATCTATCGGTCAATGATACTGGAGTCATTATAGTCAGAATTATCTTGAATCATGTGATCTGATGCTTCAGAACCAAAAGAAGTCAATGAACAGATTTGGAAATGTGGAAGAAAATTCATAAGCATAAAATAAAATGTTAGAGATATTCAGTAGATCCACACAATTTGTAGAGAGAGAAATAAAGTTAATGTTTGAGATCAGTGACCTACCGTCACAACATCATATTAACATTATTAAGTTTTTCAAGTTTGTTTTAGGTCCTTTTTGCTTTCCTATGTGTGCTTTATCTCTCTAAAGAAGGCAATGGTGTACGAATTTGAAGACAAGTCATAAGGGGAAAATGATCCAATCTGACATAAAGTGGTGAAGCAAACATGGTAGCAAGCATTTTTATATTTCAAGAACAGTGGTTAGAATAGTGTTTGAGGCAGTAAGTTTGTGAAAGAACATTTTTAAAAATTGTGTGAGATACTGTGAAGCATTAATTTAGTCAGAACTTTTGTTTTGAGGTGGTTTGGATATGAAGCTTTTTAATTGGCAACAGATTTTTGTGGCAGCTGTAATTTGAGAGAGTTATTTTCAGAATATAGTTAGTATTATTGTTCATTTGAAGGCATAACTTTAATTATTTTTGCTTTTACTTTCATCTTGACATATGACCAGTGAGATTATTCTTCACCACTGTTGTTTTCTTATTTACACATTTTCCAGGGCAGTATCTTATTCCTTTCAGCACACTGTAACTAAACTGGGAACTTAATTAGAATAGTTACCAAAAATTCCGACAATGTCCATTTAGGCAGACGTCGTCATGCTCTGTCTACGTGCAAAAAATCCTTAAGTGAAACTTTAAACAGTCATTCAAAATTAATCAGAGAAACTGCAGGTCTGATATTTAACATAACATACAGGAACTAACATCTATATCACACTTATACTTTCTTCTTTTATGTGGCTGTAGAAACGTTAACAAATTAAAGGTTAGATCAGTAATGAGCTGGTAAATTTCCTTCAGACCCCGAACAAAAGAATAAAGATGACACTCAGAGGTACTTATTTCACTTGTTCCCAAAGCCAACAATCATTTCTCCATCCCTAATTGCCCATGAATGGGTTTCCAGGACATTGCAAAGGGGAGTTAAAAGCCACCTAAAATGGTGATTCGTATATCAGCCACACAGGGTAAGGATGTCAAATGTCTTTCCCTGAAGGACATTTTTGAACCAGATGGGCTTTTACGAAATCCAGTAGTTAAGTGATTACCATTACTGAAATTAGCTTTTAACTCTATACTTGAATGGAATAAAGTCAAGTTTGGTCTGCCCATGGCCATGTACAATGGACTTATTCTCCATTTGAAGGAGGTCTGGCCTTGTTTCTCATGTGATGTCCTGAAGTGAGCTGGTCTTTTCGACACAGATCAAAACTAGGAGTTCCTCAATGGGATAACTAATAAAATTTATTTCTCACTGTTGACACACTCTGTGACGCCCTCCAATGTTGCTCAGTATTGGAATTAGGTGCGAGGGTCTTGAGCAGCTTCCCTATGGGGTTGCAGGATTTTAATCTTCCTTTCATTAGAATCAGACTCTTGAACAGGTCTCTTATATGCTTAAAGATGAACTATTGACCTCCCTATCTACCTTGTTGTGGCACTTGCACTTTATTTGTCTACCTGCACTGCACTTCCTCTGTAACTGTAACACTATATTCTGCATTCTGTTTTTCCCTTTTACTACCTCAATGTACTTATGTATGGAGTGGTCTGGCTAGATGGCATGCAAACAACTGTATCTCGGTATCACTGTATCTCGGTACACGTGACAATAATAAACCAATTCCAGTTCCAAGGTTCTTCAACTCACTGTGGAATAGATTCTTCATGTTTGTGTCAAACTCACTGCGAAAACATAATGCCCAATAATTACTTCAGTCATGTGGTTGTCTTTTAGGATCAGGAGCCAGTTGATAGGTGACACTGGAGACACCTGAACTCACCCATCCCCTGCCTGCTTGTACTCCTCCCCCTCCCCCCACCTTCTTATTCTGGCTTATTCCTTTCCAGTCCTGATGAAGGGTCTCGGCCCGAAACGTCGACTCTTTATTTCCCTCCATGGATGCTGCCTGACCTGCTGAGTTCCTCCAGCACTTTTTGTGTATTGATAGGTGACACTGACATACTGCTTTGCAATGAAGGAGTGAGGATGAGCTGTGAAAGATAGGAAAGTGTTGAATGTTGACAAGAGACTAAAGGGATGACTTCCAAGGAGTGTTTTGCAAGAAGAAAGTGAGATAGAGAGACACAATGGGCTGGAGGTCCAAATGGTCTGGCAGAGCAACAGTTCTAGCAACATCTTTTAATAACTTTCTATTTATAAGATCTTGCCAGATTGTTTAGAAATTCCTAAAGCAGAGTTTAGCTAACTCTTAGAACTGGAGCGACAACATGGTATTCTGCATCTGTGTAACCCACATGAGAGGCAAATTTTACAGTCTTGATCTCCCTAGAGGCTGTACATTTTCAAAAGCACCAGATTTTATTTTTAAATTAAAATGTTTAGTATGGTGCACAGCTGTGTGCACTTCCAGTGCAGTTCGTTTACTCTATAGAATCAAAGATTCCTTTCCTTATGTGTAGTGAACTTGCTACACTAAGGAATATAAATGTGGACCGAGTGGTATAGAGTTGGATTAGACCATTTGCCTCGTGGGGGAGTTTTAGTGCAGAGTTGATGGACCAGGTGGCCTATATTTTTGAACAAGAATTATATGATTCTAAATCACTTCTCTCAATTGCATTGAAACATAGTGAAAATGTTGTATTTTTATTAATAGCTAAGGTCTTCATTGTGCATTTGTGCTGTATGATTCTGTTATAATGAAATTCCTACATAATAGCACTTTAAAAGAACTTTATTGTCTGCAAGCTGCTTCAGGATGACATAATAACATAATAGGCACTATGTAAATGCAAGTTTAGTAGCCTGGATTTTGTAGTCAAGTGGCAATACTTGCCTTTGGTGAAATATGCTTGCAACATGTAACAATGGGAAGGACAAACTTCCCAGGCAGGCAATTACAACTGAAAAAAATCTCAACTACAAATTAATATGCAAAAAAATATACAAATCAATCTAACATTTTAAATGTTTTAAACAGTCAGAAATAAACATTGTAATATAAGCATGACAGCTGAAATTTCGTGTACACATTAAAGTAACATATAATCAATGTTATTTTAGAACATAGAACGTTACAGCACAGTGCAGGCCCTTTGGCCCACGATGTTGTGCCGACATGTTATCCTGCTCTAATATCTATCTAACCCTTCCCTCCCACATAGCCCTTCATTTCTCTATAATTCATGTGGCTATCAAAGAGTCTCTTAAATGTCCATAATGTATCTACCCCCACAACCTCTGCCGGCAGTGCGTTTCACGCACCCACCACTCTGTGTGAAAAAAGCCTCTGACATCCCCCTTGTACCTTCTTCCAATCATTTTAAAATTTTGCCCCCTCATGTTAGCCATTTTCACCCTGGGAATGGTCCATTATTACTTGAAGTATTTTTCCCAGGGAAACAATTTCTACAAATACCAAAAATATTAGCCCAGAGTTTCCTCGGCAATAATGACAGTTTTGTATGCTATTAAAGCCTAACTTGCACCTCATGTATCAAAGCATAATTTTTCAGGATTGATTATGGCAAGAATAGTTAATAAATACTGAATTCTGAAGGTTATGTTGGACCCATGGGTGATATCATGAAAAGGCTTTTCACTTAGCAGGTAGTCATCGCGTAGAATTCGCTGCCTGAGAAGATGGTAGCAGAAGATTAGTTTGTCTCTTCCGTAAGAGAAATGGATAGAAATGGGATAGATAACAACAGTTATAGGTCTCAGGGAAAGAGCACCAGAACCCTCCTGCACTTTGCAGAGTACGGCAAATGGCAGATGGAACTTAACTCAGGCAAGTGGGAAGTGATGTATTTTTCAAAGTTAAACCAGGGCAGGACATACACAGTGAATGGGATTGTTGTGGAACAGAGAGACCTTGGGGTGCAGGTACATAGTTCCCTGAAAGTGGCAACACAGTTAGACAGGGTAGTGAAGAAGACATGCTTGCCTTCGTAGGCCAAGGCACTGAGTACAGAAGATGGGATGTCATGTTACAGTTGTACATAACATTGGATAGGCTGCACTTGGAGTATTGTGTGCAGTTCTGGTCACCACACTATGGGGAAGATGTGATTAAGGTAAGAGATTTAGAGGGGATCTGAGGGGGACCTTTTTCATCCAGAGAGTAGTGAGTACCTGAAGTGCACTGCCAGGGAGAGAGGTGGAAGCAGAGTTTCTAACAGCATTTAAGGGGTGTCTAGATGAGCACTTGAATCGCCCAGGCATTGAAGGCTACTGGTCTGGTGGTGGAAGATGGGATTAATAAGCATGGGTGCCCACTGGTTGGTGTGGACATGTTGGGCTGACTGGCCTGTTTCCCTGCTGTATGTCTCTCTTACAATAACAGACTTGCAGAATGTACAAATAATTGGCAGGTGAAGTTCAACACAGGTAAATGTGTCACATTTTGGGAGGAATAATAGGGAGATCACTTAGTTCATGGAAGTTGTAAACTTGGTAGGGTGAAAGAACAAAGAGATCTCAAGTACAGAAGCTATGAGGGTGTACATATCAGGAGCGAATCAGTAGACTGTGTTCCTTTTCTCTTGTGGAAAACAAGATGAGAAGTGACCTATTAGAGGTCTTTAAAATGATGAAGGGTTTTGAGGGATTGGATGCTGGGAGAATGTTTCCATTTGTGAGGAAAAGCATATTCAGAGGCTGTGGATATAGGACAGTCACCAAGAAAACCAGGAAAGAATTCAGAGAAGCCCCTTTACCCAAAGAGTAAGAATGTGCAAGTCAGTCCCACAGAGATGGTTGAGTTGACTAGTTTAGTGGAGGTTGGTCAAAAGGGAAGGGAGTAGAGGGTGACGCTGATAGATTTAGATGAGGAAAGATGAGAAGGGCCCAATGGCTCGGTTCTGTGACATATTTCCCACGTATTGCCCAGAAACAACATGGATCGGATTTCTCTTACTGGCCAAGCTCAAGGGGCTAAATGGCCTTCTGTGCTATAAGTATTCTATAAATTGTAGTTTGCTTCATTATTAGGGATAGAAGTAGTTTATAGGAGTTGCAGAATTATTGTCATCAGTACCTGGATATGTTTCTAAAACCCATTTTTTCATTCCTCTACCTTTCAATAGGTACAATTACTATATGAGCTGGCACACAGTATGAATAATGCATGGGAGAAAATACAGAAGAAAGGCATTTTGCGGCAGTCTTCTGTGCATCCAGAGTCTTCCTTGGGACCGATGCCAGGGTCACCAGTGAGAAGTAGTGTCAGTACAGCACCACCAGATGCCAGCACTTGTAGTCCTTCTGCTGATATTGGCACCACTACTGAGGTGAGTAGACTCCCATTAACAAGAAAATTGTTGTTGTTTCTTTTGAACCTGTATATAGTTTTACCTTTCTCATTTGGATCTTTCAACTGTGAGCATGCTGCACAACAATACTAATTCATTATTTAAAATTTGAAAATCTAGAGAAACTTTTGCATAATTCTTAAAGAATTGCCATTGGCAAAACCACCCTAATGTTGTCAAATTACTCTTGATTGAAATGAATGGATGTGGTAATTTGCAGAACTATGTTGTGGTCATATTTGCATGTGGGCTTAAAGTGAATGGAAAGTCAGTATGAGTTAGTCACTGGAGATGTATACAGTTCCCATATAAACAAACCAGGGATAATTGCTATATTTATTAATGTTTTGCATATCTTTAGATTTGCTCTTGTTTCATTTTGTCATTAGCAAATTTAGATTTTAAATAAAAGTTTTGAAAAACATTAGTCTGCTTTTGACTGAATTCTTAAGTCAAATGGCTTTTTAAAATTAATATTGGAAAAATCAGGGGCAGCTTCTTTACGTAAAGGGTGGTGCTTATTTGGAATAAGCTGCCAGAAATAGTGGCTGAGGCAGGCACATTTGCAGTGTTTAAAAGCCATCTAGATAAGTAAATGGATAGGAGAGGTTTTGAGGGCTTTGGCCAAACGTGAGCAGATGGGACTAGCTCGTTGGGCAACACAGTTGGCATGGATGAGTTGGGCTGAAGGGCCTGTTTCCATGCTGTATGACTCTTTGACTCTATAAATCCATAGAGTATGTCTTATATCTGATTAGTTACGAACATGAAGACACAAAGAGGCTTCAGGGTGATAGGAACAAGAATGGCTGGTCAACAGTATGGCACATGGGGTATAGTGCAGATAAATGAGAGGTCATCAACTTTGATTGAAAAACAGAAATGTTGAGTATTTTGTTTAAGTGGTGAGGGAAACGTTGATGATCAAACAGACTGGGTATCCTTGTACGTGTCACTGAAACTCAACATGCAGGTACAGAAAGCAAAAGGTAAGTTGACCTTTTTTGCTTGAGGATTTGAGTACAAAATTAAAGATGTCTTACTAAGGTCCTATGTAATTGTTGTAAGACCACACCTGCGATATTATGTTCAATTTTAGTTTCTTACCTAATAAAGGACATACTTGTGATAGAGGAAGTATAGCGAAGGTTTGCCAGACTTTTCCTGGGATGATGGGTCTGTCATCTGAGGAAAGGTTGATTATGCAGGACTTCTGTTCTCTCGAGCTCAGAAGAATGAGAGGTAACTTCACTGAAATGTACAAAATTCTTCCAGGGCATGACTGGGTAGATATGAGGAAATATTTCCCAAGGCTGAAGAGATAAGAACCAGGAATCACAACCTCGAAGTAAGCCCTGGGTCATTTAGCACTGAAATGAGGAGGAATTTCTCCACTCAAGAGGTAGTGAATCTTTGGAATCATTGATTGGATTAAAAATGAAGGTCGATAGATTTCTGGATATTAAGGGACTTGGGGAAATGGGAATGTAGCGGTTAGCGTAATGCTATTACAGCGCCAGCGACCTGGGTTCAATTCCAGCCACTGTCTGTAAGGAGTTTGTACGTTCTCCTTGTGTCTGCATGGGTTTCCTCCGGGTGCTCCAGTTTCCTCCTGCATTCCAAAGATATACGGGTTAGGAAGTTGTGGGCATACTATGTTGGCGCTGGAAGTGTGGCGACACTTGCGGGCTGCCCCCAGTACACTCTACACAAAAGATGTATTTCACTGTGTGTTTCGATGTACGTGTGACTAATAGAGATATCTTACCTTATCTTAGAATATGAAAATGGTTTTGAGGTAGACATGCAGCCATGCTTTTGTTGAATGATGGAGCAGGCTGAATGGACTGAAAGACATTCTCCTACTCCTGTATCTCACGTTCACATGTATTTATTCTGTACATTTAGGATGATATTAGAAGTTGCTAAGTGAACTGTAAATGATGTTTCTGTCCTGAGTATTCTCAGAACTCCAATCATACCACAAGGCCTTCTCCTGTTAGGTAGTCCTATAGTTTTAAAGGCCACATGTTATGCAGAATTGGCAATTCTATTTATATTTTGACGGTATTTGATGGGTATGAATTAAGGTGAACATAGGAATACTTGCATTGTATTCTTATTTGTTAAAAAAAAGAAGGCAGTTGTTTTTACAGCTTTAATGTAGTACTTAGCGCTGAGGTACTTCTTTTCAGCTGATGAGTTTACACACATCTCAAATGGAGAACCATGCTGCATTTAGCTTCCTGAGTTATGAAAATGGGAAAGTAATGATGTGAGTCGTGACACATAGGGAGTGTTTAATCATTTATACCACCCCTGAGTTTAGAAATATTATGTTGTGCAAGCTGTGACAACCCACTCTATCTGTTTACTCAAGTGCGAGTAGTCGTCAAACTGTTTGGTCCGTGGGGAGGCCAAGTGATTGAACAAGAATGCAAGAACGTTTTGCTAAAGGGGAAGTATAAGAGTGCCAAAAAAGTGATCATCCCCTGCCTCTGGGTAACACAAGGGAAACAAGCCCTCTGTGTTTGTGCCTTTTGATGAATGAAGACAAATTTCTTTCAAGGAAAATAAACTCTTCATTTTGTTAAATTCATAAGAAGTTCTGCAGTGGATGACTGACTTCCAGTTTATATATCATTTGGCAGACTGTTGTGTGGGAAAATGTATGTCAGATTCTGTAGTGTTCTTTACTTGCCCTGCAGTTTGGAAAGGAAGAGGAAAGTTTTAAAAAAATTGAAGATTTACAACAAGATATGTTTCTGTCTTTGGATATCATTAGCAAACTAAAAGCCCCATTTAGAGGATCTTTGAATTGCCAAGAGTTTAGAATTCTCATGCAGAGGATCAGTGGGGATGGAACTATTAGTTCCTATTAAAAAAAATTACAGGAAACTGTTTTGAGATATGGGAGAATTAATAGATTTTAATTGTTGTTAAAACCGAGTTAATGGCGGATCTGAATTACAGTGATCCATGCAATTTAATGTCCTTCTGAAATGTTCAACACAATCTTGGTATTGGTTTATCATTGTCACATGTACTGAGATACAGTGTAAAGCTTTGTTTTGCCTGCCATCTGGACAGATCATGCCGTACATTATTACATCAACATAATAAAAAGAATATAATGCAGAATATAGTGTTATAGTTACAGAGGAGGTGCCGTGCAGGTAGAGAAATAAGGTGCAAGGGCCACATCAAAGTAGGTTGGGAGACCAAAAGTTCATCTTTTAATGCATGAGAGGTCCATTCAAAATTCTGATAACAGTGAGATAGAAATTGTCCTTGAGTCTGGCGGTACATGTTCTCAAGCCTTTGTATTTTATTATCCAATGTAGGATTATCTCTCAATGGTTGCTACCTGAGCTGCTGAATGTTCCCAGCATTTCTCGCTTTAGCTTTACACACTGGATTAATTTAGCCTCGGCACCTCCAGTACTACTGATTTAACATTTTTCAGCCAATAAAGAACACTGAAAAGTACACTGCATGAAATATTTAATAAGCATTTCATAATCTGTATAAGTGGGCTCCTGAGGTGATGTTGATTCACTTATTAAATTGCAATGTGTTTAACCATAAATTCCTTTCTCTATTGGTTAACTGGAAGCCACCATAGATAGCCTAATGCAGTATTACATTGATAAATGAACTTGAAGCCATAGAAGTTCATAAGTTGCCTGTATATTATTCCTGATTGTTTTAAAGAATTGTTTAAAGAAAAACTGTTGCTTGCATTTACGTTGTGCCTGAAACATATTTTTAAGAAGTCCAAAGCTTTTTGAGTGATGTAATATCAGCCATAATTTGACTTAGAACCACAAGAGGTGAATTGGTATTGAGCTACATCTTTTAAGGCAGAGGAGAAGTAGAGGCTGAGAGATTTAGTAAGGGAAAACCAAACTGCAGGGCCTGGGTAGTTAAAGGTGAGGACTGAAGAGAATCAGAGATGTGCAAGAGATCAGCATTGGAGGAGTCCTGAGATCTTGGAGGGTTGTATGTCTGGGGAAGGTTATAGTGATAGGGTGATGGCCATGGAGAAGTTTTCGTGCACAAATGTAAATTGTAATATCTGCTACACTAAATTATCAATTTATTGCTCTATTAGTATAGATAGTATATATTTCTAGCAATTATTTCCCAACAGAGTGTTTATCAAGCCACTTCAGAGGCAATTCAGAAGCAACCACTGATGTCTGTACCAACCAGGTGCAGGTTTAGAAGGCTTCCTTTTCTGAAAGATAGAATCAGATTTTTTTGAAGACAAGAGCTTTGGCTATCATACTTCCATAAAATAACATACCTGGATGGGATTTCAACTTGTGTCCTTTGAGTTGCAAGTATAAATGCCCCTGTCACTCTCCTCAGCTCCTGGCAATGCATCAAGAGAGCATTCAACTGAATGTGATATTCGGGACCCAGAGTGAAATTGAGGACAAGGAGCATACTCACCATGAGCTCATGTCTGACACAAAGAAAAGCGGTTGCACATTTGAAGGTATCAGGACATGACTGGAGAGTCCTCAGCTCTACCATCTTCAGATGAATCATTGACCTTCCATGTGGATATCATGTGTACTCTTGGCTAACATTCCTTCAGTGTTCTCTTTATCTATTGCTGCTTTGAAATTATTAAATTATACAAGGAAATATATAATACCCAGCCAGTACTTGATGGGTATATCTACGGGTCACTCAAAAGCTTGACACAATATAGGACAAAGGGTCTATCCATTTGGTATTCATTCCACCTGACTCGATGCTCATTCCTGCAATTTTGCAGTATGTATAACTTGCTTGAGGTACTGCCCCATTTCTGAGGATAATTCAGCACCATCTTCCAACCCCAGGACCTCAAGGAGCTTAGGAACAACACTAGCCTATTTAGCTCTTTGAGTATTCAATGACATCATGGCTGATCTGTGACCTAACTCCATAATCCTTTGTACTGTTGGTTAGCAGAAAACCTGTCATTCTCAGATTTAAAATTAACCATTGTCCTGGCATTAGTTCTCAGAAGAGAAATCCAAAATATTGCCACCTCTTTTCGCAGGACTTCTGATTCCTCACGGGCCTGGTGATAATTCTTAAGCTGCGCCCTATTGTCCTGGACATCCCAAACAGCCAAAAGAGGGTTTCTTTGTCTACCTCTTCACAATATCTCAAAAAAAATTCAAATAAATAAACCTGTAAACTTAAGAATTTCAGAGAATCTAACTTCATTCTTTCCTCATAGTTTTACCCTCTGAGTGCAGGTGTTATTCTGGTAAGCTTAGGCTGGAGTCATGCTCAGAATTGTTCACCATAGTCCAGCTCTGGTCTGACTATAAATTTGTATTGCTCTAACATAACATTTGTCTGCATACATACCAGCCCTTCAGCCGTAAAGATTAGCAGTTCATTAGCCTTGGTGACTGCCTTCTATACCTCTCCATGACATTTTAATTAATTATACAGTGGCATGCAAAAGCTTGGGCACCCTGGTCAAAATTTCTGTTACTGCAAGTAGTTAAGTGAATAGAAGATGAACTGATCTCCAAAAGTCGTAAAGTTAAAGATGAAATATTCTTTTCAACATTTTAAGCAAGATTAGTGTATTATTTTTGTTTTGTACAATTTTAGAGTGAAAAAAGGAAAGGAGCACCATGCAAAAGTTTGGGCACCCCAAGAGATTTGAGCTCTCAGATAACTTATACCAAAGTCTCAGACCTTCATTAGCTTTTCAGGGCTATGGCTTGTTCACAGTCATTGTTAGGAAAGGCCAGGTGATGCAAATTTCAAAGCTTTATAAATACCCTGACTCCTCAAACACTGTCCCAACAATCAGCAGCCATGGGCTTCTCTAAGCAGCTGCCTAGCACTCTGAAAATTAAAATAAATGATGCCCACAAAGCAGGAGAAGGCTATAAGAAGGTAGCAGAGCGTTTTCAGGTAGCCGTTTCCTCAGTTCGTAATGTAATTAAGAAATGGCAGTGAACAGGAATGGTGGAGGTCAAGTTGAGGTCTGGAAGACCAAGAAAACTTTCCAAGAGAACTGCTCGTAGGATTGCTAGAAAGGCAAATCAAAACCCCCGTTTGACTGCAAAAGACCTTCAGGAAGATTTAGCAGACTCTGGACTGGTGGTGCACTGTTCTACTGTGCAGTGACACCTGCACAAATATGACCTTCATGGACAAGTCATCAGAAGAAAACCTTTCCTTTGTCCTCAGCACAAAATTCAGCATCAGAAGTTTGCAAAGGAACATCTAAACAAGACTGATGCATTTTGGAAACAAATCCTGTGGACTGATGAAGTTAAAATAGAACTTTTTGGCCGCAATGAGCAAAGGTATGTTTGGAGAGAAAAGGGTGCAGAATTTCATGAAAAGAACACCTCTTCAACTGTTAAGCACGGGGGTGGATCACCCATGCTTTGGGCTTGAGTTGCAGCCAGTGGCGTGGGGAAAATTTCACTGGTAGAGGGAAGAATGAATTCAATTAAATACCTGCAAATTCTGGAAGCAAACATCACACCGTCTGTAAAAAAAAAAGCTGAAGCTGAAAAGAGGATGGCTTCTACAACAAGATAAAGATCCTAAACACCCCTCAAAATCCACAATGAACTACCTCAAGAGGCACAAGCTTGAAGGTTTTGCCATGGCCCTCACAGTCCCCCGACCTAAACATCATCTAAAATCTGTGGATAGACCTCAAAAGAGCAATGCGTGCAAGACGGCCCAAGAACCTCACAGAACTAGAAGCCTCTTGCAAAGAAGAATGGGCGAAAATACCCCAGACAAGAATTGAAAGACGCTTAGCTGGCTACAGAAAGCATTTACAAGCTGTGATACTTGCCAAAGGGGGTGTTACTAAGTACTGACCATGGAGGGTGCCCAAACTTCTGCTTTGGGCCCTTTTCCCTTTTTGTTAATTTGAAACTGTAAAAATTGGAAATAAAAAAGTAATCTTGCTTAAAATATTAAAGAGATGTGCCATCTTTAACTTTATGCCTTTTGGAAATTGGGTCATGTCTTACTCACTTAGCTATTCACAGTAACAGAAATTTTGACTAGGGGTGCCCAAACTTTTGCATGCCACTGTATATAGATCATCTATTAGCATTAAGAGCAAAAGCCATCAGATCACGATAGCTTCCAGTTTTATTTACGTCACTTCCAAGTTTTATTTACCATTCTCATTTTGGCATTTTTTCCCTAATATCAAGTCAGAATCCTAAAATGTTCTAGTGCGTTTGTGATAGGGTTATCATCACAGACAACTAATGAAAGAATTAATTTATGAAATAATGCCTGTATTCACTGGAAGAATGAAAGGGGATCTCATCAAAACATGAGGTATGGAGAGACTGTATGTAGGGAGGATGTTTCTGTGATTGGGGGGTGGGAATGGAATCTCGAACGAGGTGTTACAGACTCAGGACATGGGGTAAGGCATTCAGGACTGAGATGAGAAATTTCCTCACTGAAAAGTGGTGAACCTGTGGAATTCTGCACTGCATAAGGCAGTGAAGGCCGAATTGTCAAATATGTATATGGAGGTAGACAGATTTGCAGATACAAGCGGCATTAAGGGGTCTGGGGGAGAGAGTGGGAATATAGTATTCTGATAAAGGATCAGTTGTGATCATTTTGAAAAGTGATGCAGCTTCAAAGGGCCAAATGGCTGAATAACCTACTCTTAGTCCTTTTTCTATAACTGGTCAATCAGTTAATGGTGCTTCATGTTGGTGAGGAATGTTTCTGAAAATCAAAAATCTGCAGATGCTGAAAATTTGAAAAAAAAAACGGCAGTAAATGTTGGAAACACTCAGCATGTCAAGCATATCTGTGGAAAGAGAAACAGAGTTAATGTTTCAGGTTGAAGACCCTTTGTCAGGATTGCTTCTGTTCCTTAATCAACTAGATTATTTTATATTCAGATAGTTCTTTTACACAATGCAATACTCCGTCTACTGAAGTATTGGCCTGTTTGCTCATAATAGAAATTGTATCCAGGATTTTCTAACCTGGAGACAACAAGCATTAGCTGAAACTGACACTTGCTTCACCAACTAGCACTTTGTCTTGTAAAATAGATTACCTTGTATGGATGTGCATTCTGAGGGAATGCCAGATATGCATGTGTGTTTGTAATGCTGGCAGTGAAGAGGAACTCCAGAGTAGTGAAGATATTGGAGAAGCTGAAAAGGAAGTTGGGACTTAAACCTGGGAGAACATTTTAAATTTTTCCATATGTTCACTTTTATGTGATATGATTGCGGTGGTACTCTTTCTGCGAAGTTAATTGCTGTTGGAAATTTCGAATGGAGAAGATTGATGACACTTGTGGTCACATTGTCACAGTCAAATATCATTCTTTTAAAATAAAAAGTAGCACACAGTTAATGAAGCCAGATTTATTTTGCCTCATTTATAAATATATCTATCTGTTTAAATGCATGTAACCCATCTACCGTTTTCTAGGTCTTTTGTGCATTGGTTCTCCATGGGCAGCCATTTAAAGATACATTTATATTCAAAAATGCATTTATATTGGAATTACCTGTTTGAGATTTGTGACTTTTGGACTGGTCTGCATGAAATCAATTTGTAATCAGTAGCTCTGATTACAGTTCAGCAACACTGAAAGTGCTTAGGAGTAGTGTTGACCTCCTAGCCAATCTGTTTTGTTTTTGGATCTCCTGATGTGGGTATCCACAGTCGAGGTAGTTGAAATAAAATCTAGGTAATTCTGAATAAGAAGGGTGGTTAGCTGCTTTGCTGGACTTGTTCTCCAGCTGGTGGTGAAATAGTCACTTACACAATTATAAGATGGAACAATTATCAGAAAAGGCGATATTAAGGGGGTTTATAGATCATCTTGTAGGAGAGAAAGAGAGAGAGATGGTGAGGTTTAGGAATGAAATTCGAAGCCTGCAACCTAAATGGTTGGAGGTACAGATGCCTATACTGAAAATCAGGAATGTATATTTGTAGGAGATGGAACTATGGAGGGATAAAGAAGACCTTGAGGACAGCTTTTATCCCGCTGATATAAGACTATTGAATGGTCCCCTAGTACGATAAGATGGACTCCTGACCTCACAATCTACGTCATTATGACCTTGCTCGTTATTGACTACCTGCACTGCACTTCCTCTGCAGCTGTTGCACTTTATTCTGCATTCTGTATTGTTTTGCCTCGTACTACCTCAATGCACTGTGTAATGAATTGATCTGTATGAATGGTATGCAAGACAAGTTTTTCACTGTACTTTGGTACAAGTGACAATAATAAACGAATTCCAAGACCATGGGACAGAATAAAGAGGCAGTCTGCTGTACATGCAGACATTTGCTTACTTCAGGAACCTCTGCTTGAAGTTCAATGACTTAGGATAATAGATATAGATATTTATTAGTCACATGTACATCAAAACACACAGTGAAATGCATCTTTTTCATTACTGAGAATGTACTGGGGGCAGCCTGCAAGTGTCACCACTCTTCCTGCGTCTACATAGCATGCCCACAGCGCCTAACCTGCATGTCTTTGGAATGTGGGAGGAAACTGGAGCACCCGGAGGAAACCCACGCAGACTCACAGGGAGAACGTACAAATTCCTAGTAGACAGCAGCGGGAATTGAACCTGGTGTCACTGGTGCTGTAATAGCGTTACACTAACTGCTACACAAAGCAAGACAAATCCAATCCAAGTAATTGCCCCGTGCCGAATTTGAATTTTGCCAGGACCACTTAGCCCAAATACCAAATGTGATATCAAGGCACTATTTAACCGATTGTATTCTGAAGTCAATAGGTAACAAGGGTAACACTCCATGGTTGGAATCATATCTCACAGAAAAGAAGATGCTTGTGTTTGTTGGAAGTCAATCACATCAGCCCCAGGACTTCACTGCAGCAGTTCTTTGGAGCTGTGTACTCAGCTCAAACTTCTTTAACTGCTTCATCAATGACTTTCCTTCCAATGTAAGGTTAGAAGTGCGCATGTTTGCTGATGATTGCACAATGTTCAGTTCTGTTTGCAACTCCTCAGCAAATGAAGCAGTCCATGCTTGCATGCTGCAAGTCCGAGACAAGGTTCAGACAGGGGCTGATAAGAGGTAAATAATATTCTAGAAGAAGAGAGAATTGTTGATATTCAGTGGCATTGCAAAGTTTCTCATCTTCAAAATCTTGGGGGGTCACCATTGACCAGAACCTCAACCAGAGCAACCACATGAATGTTATAGCTATATGAACAGTTCAGAGGCTGGGTATTCCGCAATGAGTGACTCTCTTTCTAGCAATCCAAAGGTTTTTCACCATCTACAAGACAAAGAAAATGTTCTGAGGACTGTTCTGAAGAGGATGTTCTGAAGAATCTTTGTAAGAAATGTAAAATCCCCGCACACTATTGGGAATCTCTGGCCAGTGACTGATTAAAATGGAAAATGAACACCTAGGCTATCACTGAGATCCTTGAGTCTTTTCATCAGGAGCATAGTAGGCACTATACAAGTGCAAATAGATATTGTATACCTTGCAACCGTTACATAGACTTGTAGCACTAAGATAGTTTGAAGTATATCAAATGGTCTCTGAAACTGTATCCAGTTATGAGAGTTTAAGAGAAATAAATTGTCTGTATGGGACTTGAATAATATTTTTTAAGCAATATAAAAGTTGTTGATACTTCTGCAAGTACTTTCACATTGTTTACACTGAATTGGAGTATATGCACTTTTGTTTAAAATATGAAATACTTTATGTAATACTACTGTAATGTAGCTCTGTCGCAAGAGATTATCAGATAAGATCTTTATTAGTTACATGTACATTGAAACACACAGTGAAATGCATTTTTTGCGTAGTGTTCTGGCGGGCAGCCCGCAAGTGCCACCACGCTTCCGGCGTCGACATAACATGCCCACAGCTTCCTAACCTGTATGCCTTTGGAATGTGGGAGGAAACTGGAGCACTCGGAGGAAACCCATGCAGACACGGGGAGAATGTACAAACTCCTTACAGACAGCGGCGGAAATTGAACCTGGGTCGCTGGTGCTGTAAAGTGTTACGCTAACCGTTACACTACCGTGCCTGCCAGAGAACAGAGGGACAGAGGTCAGGGGGACAGAGGAAATGAATCAAGGATGAATTCAAAGAAATCCACTGGGAATCTCTGATCCATGACCTCCAAAGGTGGAGAAGGAGCAGTCGGAATGGTTTTGAGAGCCTCAGGTCAATGCATGGTCAGGTTACAGAGGCCTTGAGTAATCAGTGGAAGGGACACATCACGTCACAAACTACCTACCTGTCTGCCCATTAGGCACCTCCTGCCCCTAGCCGTGGAAAAGTCTATGATTCCCATTTGGCCTCGTTGGTCACCTCAAGTGAAAGCAAATCACCCTTGATCCTGAGGGACTTCCTGGGAATTATAATGTCAACAAAACAAATTAACTCTGAATTCTTGAGGGCAGTTGACCCAATCGTCTACTGTCGGAATCATCAAAGAGAAGGAGCCATACCAGAGAGAAGAATCTCAGGACATTCCTTAGTCTTTTACAGTTACTGTACAAAATACTTTTGAAATGTAGTTAATGCAGTAGGAAACATAGCCACCAATTTGTACACAGTAAGATCACAGAAACAGCAGTTGTGACTGTTGATAATATTCCAACGATAATATGATAATATGCCAACTATTTTCTTAATTTGGTTTTGGGTGGTTATAATTAGCAGAGGGTTGTTTATGAAAGAGTACATTTCCCCCATCACATCATTAAAATAATGCCGTCAGATCTGTGGCGTTCCTCTGTAAGGCTAGACGTGGCCTCAGTTTAAATTCTCATCCGAAGAATGGCACATCATTCAATAGGATCTCCAGCCCTTGTTCATGGAGCTGGCATGGAGTGACAGCCTAGATTTTCAGCTCGTCGAGTGGGTCTTGAACCCTAAAATTTCCAGTCGTGCAATAATACTACCAACTGAACCATAATTGACCCATGTCACCTTTAAAAGAGGCTTGAATAGTGATATGCTTGGAAAGAAGGTAAGAAGTTGCAGCCTGAGATGATTAAATACTCCAGGGGACGCCATGCAGATGAAGTATTTTGTTCATGGGATTGGCAGGGTGGTTAGTATAATAGAGGTAATCAAGAAGAGTAATGAAATGGAGGAAGTAGATGAATATACTGGATATATTTCTTTACCTTTGGGAAATGGGGAGTATCTGTATAGCAGTACTTTCTCAAGATTAATGACTAATTTAGAATCTATGATAGAACAGATTGTATTGGAACGGTGAAAGTAGTGGGCTTACTAAAAGGGATTTCTATTTACCATTCCAATCTTTATATCTTTGTAGCTTTCAACTTCACATTGTATATTTATTTACTATATGCCTAATAATTTGCTGCAAGTATAAACTAGATTCTGTTAATTCTGTAGAACCAGAAGAGTAAGGACTAAATTACATGGTTGGTTAAAGCATTGTCATTCCACCTTTTTGACTCTTGATAATAACCATTCCAGACTTTTAATTGTGCCGAGTGAACTGAAATAATATAGTCTCAATGCTGCCTGTGCAGAAAGCAATGAAATGGCAGTATTTGCTTTCCTTGGAGAGTGGGAGGCTGTGGGGGACCTGGTAAACATAGAACAGCACAGCACAATACAGGCCCTTTGGCCCACAATGTTGTGCCGACCTTTAAACCTCACCTAAGACTATCTAACCCCTTCCTCCCACATATCCCTCTCTTTTAAATTCCTCCATATGCTTATCTAGTAGTCTCTTGAATTTGACCAATGTACCTGCCTCCACCACCGCCCCAGGCAGCACATTCCATGCCCCAACCACTCTCTGGGTAAGAAACCTTCCTCTGATATCTCCCTTGAACTTCCCACGCATTACTTTAAAGCCATTGGTAGAAATGTACTATGTTATGAGGAAACTATTCACAGCAGAAGTATATAAAACTAAAGAGTATAGGTTTAGGGCAAGAGGTTTAGAGGGGAAGAAGTTACTTCACCTAGAGGGCGTTGGAATCTGGAACATGCAACTTGGGTGGATAGTGGAGGCAGGTACTTTCACAGCATTGAGGCGAGCACTTGACTTGACAAGGCATAGAAAGCTACGGTCCAAGTCATGGTAAATGGGATTAGTACCAATTGGTCCTTGATGATCAATATGGACAATGTGTGCTATTTGACTTTGTGATTCTAATGTCCTGTGCAGTTCTAAATTTGTAATTGCTTTGAGAATTTGTCCAGATTGTTCAGAAAATAGAAATATCCCACAGGCACAGTTAGGATTGAAACTGACATTTACTATTTGTGCCTTTTATTCTAGATTTTGTCTGTTATTTACCTGTAGCATGGAGTGCTAGAGTGGGTGGAAATAATTTCTCGACTGTCTTTTGGCATTGTTGCATTGAGTAATACTGGAAACTAAAATTAAAAGTTAATTGTGCAAGATGTGTGCAAAATTCCACACAGGCAATAAACTTTGTGTGTGTGTGTGTGTGTGTGTGTGTGTGTGTGTTTATTCCTTTTGATTGGTTTTGAGTATTATCACATAATTATTTTGGTGTTGATCACAAGACAAGGGAGCAGAAGCAGGCCATTCGGCCCATCGAGTCTGCTCCAAGGGATAGGGAAAAAAAGAAATGAGAAATGGGGAATGGGGGGGGAGGGGAGGACAAAAAAAAAAACTATTCTAATCCCAATTTCTGGCCTTATCCCCATACCCCTTGATACCCTGACTATTTAGATATCTGTCTATCTCCTCCTTGAACGCCCCCACCGATCTGGCCTCCACTGCTGTATGTGGCAAGGAGTTCCACAAATTCACCACCCTCTGGCTAAAGAAATTTCTCGTCATCTCTGTTTTGAAACTGTACCCTCTAATTCTAAGATTGTGCCCTCTGGTCCTGGACTCACCCACCAAGGGAAACAGCCTAGCCACATCTACTCTGTCCTTTCCTATCAACATTTTAAATATCTCTATGAGGTCCCCTCTCATTCTTCTATACTCCAGTGAGTACAGTCCAAGAGCCGACAAACGCTCATCATACGTAAGCCCTTTCATTCCTGGAATCATCCTCGTAAATCTCCTCTGAACCCTCTCCAACGTCAGCACATCCTTCCTAAGATGTGGGGCTCAAAACTGCACACAATATTCCAAATGAGGCTTCACTAGTGCCCCGTAGAGCCTCATCAACACTTCCTTACTTTTATACACAATACCTCTCGAAATGAATGCCAATATAGCATTCATTTTCTTTACCACCGATCCGACCTGGTGATTAACCTTTAAGGTATCCTGCACGAGTACCCCCAAGTCCCTTTGTACTTCCATACTTTGAATTTTTTCTCCTTCTAGATAATAATCTGTCCGCTTATTTCTGCTTCCAAAGTGTACAACTGCACATTTCTCAACATTGAATCTCATCTGCCATTTCCTTGCCCATTCTCCTAAACTGTCTAGGTCTCTCTGCAACCTTCCAATCTCCTCAATACTCCCTACTCCTCCACCTATCTTGGTGTCATCCGCAAACTTAGTCACAAAACCATTTATTCTATCATCCAAATTGTTAATGTACAAGGTAAAAAGGAGCGGCCCCAACACCGACCCCTGCGGCACACCACTAGTAACCGGTAGTCAACCAGAACTAGATCCTTTTATTTCCACTCTTTGCTTCCTGCCAACCAGCCAATGCTCCACCCATTCTGTTATCCTACCCGTAATTCCATGACCTCTCATCTTACTAATCAGTCTCTTGTGAGGCACCTTATCGAAGGCCTTTTGAAAGTCTACATACACAACATCTACCGCCTGTGATTTCTTCAAAAAACTCCAATAGGTTGGTCAGGCAGGATCTTCCCTTCACAAAATCATGTTGGCTAGGACCTATCTTGCCTTGCGCCTCTAGGTATTCCATAACCCCATCCTTGAGGATAGATTCCAATAACTTTCCCACCACTGACGTTAGACTAATAGGTCTGTAATTTCCTTTATGCTGCCTCCCTCCTTTCTTATACAGCGGAACTACATTTGCGACCCTCCAGTCCTCTGGAACCATGCCAGAATCTATCGATTCCTGGAAAATTATCACCAATGCCTCCACTATCTCTAAAGCCACCTCCTTCAGAACCCGGGGATGCACCTCATCCGGTCCAGGAGACTTATCAGTCTTTAGCCCATTTAGTTTTCCTAGCACCTTCTCCCTAGTAATCTTAACTGAACTCAGTTCCATTTCGTGAGACTCCTGACTAACCGGCACATTGCTGATGTCCTCCACGGTGAAGACTGATGCAAAATATTCATTCAATTCCTCTGCCATCTCTCTATTGTCCATTATAATATCTCCTGCACTGTTATCAATTGGTCCTATATCAACCCGTGTCTCTCTTTTACTCTTTATGTATTTAAAAAAACTCTTAGTGTCCTCTCGAATGTTATCCGCCAACTTCCTTTCATAATTCATCTTTTCTTTCCTAATGACCTTCTTAGTTTCTCTCTGCAGGTTTTTAAAAGCTTCCCAGTCCTTTGTTTTCCCACTAATTTTTGCTTCTTTGTACGCCGCCCCTTTTGCTTTTATTTTAGCCACCTCTCTCGTTATCCACATTTGTGCCTTTTTTCCATTCAAAACCTTTTTTCTTGGAATATATCTATCCTGCATTTTCTTTATTTCCTGTAGGAATTCCTTCCATTTCTCCTCCGCCGTCCCTCCAGCTAGCTTACTCTTCCAATCAATTTGGGCCAACTCTTCTCTCATACCATTGTAATTTCCTTTGTTCCACTGAAATATCAATACACCAGTTATCAGCTTCTCTTTCTCAAACTTGAAACTGAACTCAATCATATTGTGATCACTGGTTCCCAGTGGTTCCTTTACCTTTAGTTCCCTAATCACCTCCGGTTCATTACACAGCACCCAATCCAAAACAGCTGATCCCCTGGTGGGCTCATCAACAAGTTGCTCCAGAAGAACATCCCTTAGACATTCCACAAACTCACTCTCCTGAGTTCTACCACCTTGCTGGATTTCCCAGTCCACCTTCATGTTAAAATCCCCCATAATTATCTTCACATTGTCATGCTTTTTCTATCTCAAACTGCAACTTATCATCCACTTCCTGACTGCTATTAGGGGGCCTATATATGACTGCTACTATTGTCCTTTTACCCTTGCTATTTCTTAGCTCCACCCATAAGGATTCCACCTCCTCTGACCCAATGTCCTTCCTTTCTATTGATTTTATATCACTACTAACCATCATGGCCACACCTCCTACCTTCCTATACACTGTGTACCCCTGGACATTCAGTTCCCAATCACATCCATCATGAAGCCATGACTCGGTGATTGCCACAATGTTGTATTTATTAACCTGTAGTTGTGCCACTAGGTCATCTACTTTATTCCTAATGCTACGTGCATTTAAATATAGTACGTTTAGTCCGGTATCTGCTATTGATTTTGTTGTACTTCTATTGTTCAGCAGATTATCCTGACTTTTCACCTGTCTATCCTTCTTACCTCCTTCACTACATACTATCTTAGACATGTTCCTATTTTCCTCATCCTCTATCCTAACATTCTCTATCCTAACATCCTAATTTGTTGTACTTCTATTATTCAGCAAATTATCCTGACTTCTCACCTGCCTGTCCTTCTTGCCATCCTCATTGGACTTGTTTCTATAAACTTCCTCCCTTACCTTCGCATCTTGTAATCTAACATCCTGGTTTCCATCCCCCTGCCAGATCAGTTTAAACCCTCCCCTACAGCTAAATTAAACATTCCCGCCAGGATATTGGACCCTTTGGAGTTTAGGTGCAACCCATCCTTAGCGAATAGGTCATGCCTCCCCCAAAAAAGGTCCCAATTATCCAAAAATCTGAAGCCCTGCCCCCTGCACCAGTCACTCAGCCACGCATTCATCTGCCAGAGCTTTCTATTCTTCCTATCATTGACATGTGGCACAGGTAGTAATCCTGAGGTTACTACCCTTGAGGTCCTACTTCTCAACCTTCTCCCTAACGCCTTGTATTCCTCCTTCAGGACCTCTTCTCTTTTTCTACCTATGTCATTGGTACCTACATGTGTTGAGTTAAATTGTATGATTGTAAATTGCTGAGTTAAATTGTATGATTGTAAATTGCATTTGCTTTTTGCAAAGAGACAAAAATGTCCTGTAGATGATTTGCACTTAAAATTATAAATGACTGAAATTGGACTTATCATTGGTGTGAGCAGCATGCTGAGATTGAGATGGTGGTTAGATATTTAATGCATTTCATGCAATGGCAAAGTAAAAAGCTAATTTGCATTCATACAGAACAGTAACCACAAATCAGCTTCAGATTCATTCAGTAAGCTTTTTTGAGGGTTTTTAGAGAATATACTAGAGGGTATGCGTTGAAGGTGAGAGGAGGTAAGTTCAAAGGAGATGTGCGCAGCAAGTTTATTTTACACAGAGTGGTGGGTGCCTGGAATGTGCAGCTGGAGGTGGTGGTGGAAGCAGGTATGATCTTAGGTAGGTTCTTAGATAGACATGTGAATAAGCAGAGAATGGAGGGACAGGGACCAGGTGCAGGCAGAAGGGATTATAATTGGGCATCGTTACCTTAATTAGTTTGGCACAACATCGTGGGCCAAAGGGCCTGTTCCTGTGCTGTTCTAATGTAATAGAATAATAGAATGTTCTATATTCTATAACACACTTACATTCTTGGCTTATTATAATTGGAAAAGTTATTGATCTGATTTAAGCCAAGAATTAAGCAGACTTTGGTGGTGAATTTATGTTATTGACTTTAACAAAACATTGTCGACAGCTGCTTTTTATTATGCCTTGTCAGTTCTGATGATTGTTCGTGAAAACTGTCTGAAATGTTGTGGCAGTTAGCTCTGATTTGTAAATTATGAATTAGATGAGGACTGCAAACAGGCTTGTATGAACTGTGTTTTACAATGGGAAGTTATAGTTGAGAGAACTGCCCCTCGTTGTCTGCATATTTCCAAAAGATTAATTCAATTGAATATTGTTACGTTTGGATTCTGAAACAAGTATTAAAAACGATACTAATTTTGTCTTTGAATAAATTTAGCTGATTGGCTATCCACTAGAGGGCACTGGTAAAATCTGGGGGTCATTATATAACATTTCTTTAGCTGTGTGTGATGACACATTGAAATACTGCTTTTACTTTGGTCTTGAATTACAGAAAATAGCACTTGTCAATAGTAAATCTGTGTTTGCTGTATTTAAAATAGTGTACGTTATGGCTGATGCAGTTCTAAATCTTTTGAGCAACAGAAATATTTAAACAGGTGATAGATGATTTCTGTCTGCTGACTATTTTAGATTCACTCCATTATCTCTTGACCGTCTTTTGATTTGATTATAGGGCATTCAGTGAAGTGAACAAGGAAATTTACTCATAAATCTACTCTAAAGAATATCTATATCTCGGAACTTCTCATATTCAAATTAACACAGGAACTGTAGATAGAGGAATTGCAGGATGAAATATTGCCCTCCTTATTGAAAAATCTGGGTATTTGATCTTAATGAATGAAAGTTCACCATGCAGAAACCCTTGGAACGTGATCGAAGAAAACCCATGAATATAGATTTTAATACCTATTTTAAATTCAGTGCAAATGTTATCCGGATCTTCTTCAACCATCATCGAGATTCAAAGATTGTATTGGCTTTTGTTCCATCAGGTTAGGATCCTTAGGTTCAACAATGTCTTTTCTCTTGAAACCAGCAGAGAAGAGTATATAGATTGTAAAATACTGAAATTCTAATTAGTTTGTTCATAGGTAAACCAATGAATGAATCACTACCATTTTCCTTAAAGTGTTTGAAATTTGTTTCCTGTTTGAATAAAAGCAGTAATCCGGAAAAATGTGTGGGTAAGTGCCATTATTAAAATAGCAGTGTACTTACGATAGTAGTTAGCACAAATTAAACAAAGCTTGAGTAACATTGTACCAAATGAAACTCGGTTTAAGTCCTCAATGACCCATTTAGTTTAGTAATGATGCATCACTATCTGATTGGACTGATTTGAAAGAAAACAATTTTTACTCTGCCTCTGTCAAAGGACCATGCAAACCAATCACTAAGAGTCAGACCATGGATCCCAACACCTTAATTTGGAAATTATTTTGTTTGTGGCAGAGTTCCTCTGGAGCAAAATGTATTCAATGTCTAACTATCATCTCAATCTCAGCATGCTGCTGACACCAATGAGGAGTCCAGTTTCACTCAATTTCAAAGTGTAAACCTTTTCAGGACATTGTTGTCTCTTTGCATAAGACAAATGCAGTTTACACTGGTTTTCTTTGCACAAACTCTACTTTCACTTTCCTTCCCTCACTCCCACTTAGAATCTGTCTGCTCGCCTGGAAGTTGATACTTACAGGTTGGTAGATGTTTCTTTATTCCTCTGTTAAGGCTTAATAGTTCTGACTAACTTTTACATCAAAAGCAGCATATAAATCTTACAAGATATACATGGTCTTGCTTGGTGTGTGAATGTTAATGGTACCATAGCCAGTTGGTGTGTGGAAAAGATCCTTCATTTGAGGAGAGAACTGCGATGTTTCATTTTGGAAACAGGCATTAAGTTTTAGCTTCAGCTCATTTTTCTTTGGTACAGATTATGGAAAAAACAACAATAACACCACCTTATGAAATTTTGATTAGATGTTTTGACTTGCCTAAAGAAAATAAATTTTCTGAAAGACTAGTTGATTGTTTCTTATAGAAGACAGTTCAAAGCAACTCAGTCCAACTTCTGTTTATAGTCATGGAAATGTGGTCAGGTAGGGAACTGCTTTCTTGCAGCAGTGTAACAAATCTTGGAAAATAAGCCTTCTCTGTTGTGGCAGCCGTGCTCACATATACATGTTTGTTAAAGCTGGTTAAGCCACTGTTGATCACAGTGTAAGAGCTTGAAAAAATGTCTATAAACTTGCCATTGCTATAACCTTGCCATTGCTATAACAGGTCATCAATAACCAGTGAATGTCACCGAGATTAATGCTTCCTTTAACACAAGTATTTAAAAGAAATCTGTTTCGAAATCTTGGGAGTAAAGAAACAAGTTTAAATGTAGAGAAGTAATTCATAGTGTGTTATAAGATTTTTTAAATACTTTCTGAGTAGGAATAACTAGTACATGGTTACATTTGCAGAATTGAAATGGTAAAGATAAAACAATACAAATGTTAATAATAATTAAAACAAATGATTTATTATCTTTGTTATCTTGGTTTGATTGATAACACTCTTGCCTCAAGGTTCATCTCTTACTCCAGAGACTTGATTATTAAGTTGTTGGATGAGGTGTTAAATCAAGGACCCACCCAATGCCTCAGGTGGATGTATAAAGTGTACACTTTTGAGGATGATAAGGGAATGCTTCCTGCTGTTCTGACCAATATTTATCCCTCAAGCAACAGATAACAAATGTTGATCTGGTCATTCTGGTGACTTCTGGGCCTTTGCCAAGTGTGAATTGGCTGCTTTATGTCCTTCTTTGAAACAAAGTCTTCAATTTTGTAATTGATTAAATAGTTTTGTTTTGTGGAAAATTGGAACCTCTTGAAATGACACACCATGCTATTTAAGTTCTCTTTCCCTTTACCTGGAGATGTAATGAGAATTGGAGTTGACAGATCTGTAACTACTTTCCTTGCACCTCATAAAATTTAGTTAAAAAAGAATAAATGTAGATGATGCATTATTTCTGTTCAGATTCCACCTACAGGGTCTCGGTTTCCAGAGATGTGGTTTAATTGTGGTTAATAAAGGAAACTGTCATGTGTAATTATTTTATTCTACAGCTGTTGAGAAAATTCTTAAACATAAATATTTTCCACAGGGTGATTCAGTCCAAATGGTTGATGAGAGTCCTTTCTCTGACTCGTCCACCTTGGAGCAGAAAACTAGTAGTATTGGTGGGACCACTGGATGTATCAGTTTATGGATGCAGTGGATGTTGCCTAAAGTGACTGTTAAATTGTTTGCACATGAATCTGGCAGTAGTGGCACAGGTGAGAAATGTTTCTTCTCCATTAATTAATAAGGCTGAAGTTCACTCATCCACCTGTTAATTCTTTGGCATTCAGATTATTGCATTTCCTCACAGAAATTTGGATGTTCAAATTGAGAACCTGAAGCAAGTTCCCTTAAAGTTGAATACTTTCAAGTAACAAATGAGAGAAGCATGTGTGGCTATACAAGCTATTAAATTTGTTTCATCATTCAATTAGTTCGCAGCCAACTCTACTTTCCCAACAAATCCCCATATCCATTCATTGCTATAGCATGCAAATATCTATCAGCTAGATGTCCATGGATCTCTGGGGTAGAGGATTCCAAAGATTTTCTTTATTCAAAGAAATTTCACTTCATCCCAATCCTCGGTGGCTGAGCCCTTGACATTTCCCTGACAAGGGTGAGAACAAATAATCAGCGACTTTTACTCTTGAAATGATTTCTTTTCTCGTTGACATCAGATTTCAATTCTCAACATGCATTGTGCTTTGCAGTGATGGAGGATTTTGCTCAGGTTCTTGATAATAATTGTCCCTAACCTTGAAGAGGAGCTCTACAGTGGAGTTTAAGTTCCATTATTAAGAGAGAGGGAGAGAGAGGGAGGGAATTTGGAGGAATTCTTGATTTAGACACTATTGCTTCTGGAAACTTTTTGTGTATGTCCTGGAAATCCATGGACAAAGAACTTGTAATTTTGTTTTAATTGAAGAGGGTAGAAACGAGGAGGTATTTATTGTGTGTCAAAAACTTGATGCTTTGACTTGCTACAAAGATATGAAGTTGTGTGGCATGGAAGGACTAGTTGGACCATCAAACTGTGTCACATTCGTGATGGTTGGAACATCACAACTAAATACTTCCTCCCTCCCTCATTTAACCCTCAACCATGTAAATTCCTGGGAGATGGAAAACCTAAGTCTCAGTAGGGGAGAAAGATACTGTGGAAAATTCCTCTCTCATCCCCTCAGGCTGTCAAGATGACATTAGCCAAGTGGTATTTGTATGGTTCCGTTGCACTCCAAAGAATTCTGTGCTACTAAGTTACTCCGGCAGTCACATATCAGAGTATTTTTTTAATAAAATTTGAAAATCATCACTTTTCATAAGAACTGTTAGTGTGAATTGCAGATATCAAAAGACCAACTTTAGAGAGTGGGATCATGACTTTTAAAAGGAAAATGCAATGCTGTTGAATAAGTGCGCTGTTAGTTTTGGACCTTTGTGTCATGTCGAAATAGTGCTTTGATTCTCAAAACTTAGTAGAGGCTGAGTTTATTAGTACAAAACTAATCTGCTCTTTCTTTTGCTGGATGATTTGTAAGGCATTGACAGAATTATCATTTTTTGAATAAATACAATTCTTTGATTATGCCTACAGAGGTCTGTGTTGTGGGTGAACTCGAAGACCTGAGTGCTTCAGTTGATATACAAGATGTTTACACTAAACTGAAGTGCAAAGTGGGCAGTTTCAATATTGATCACTACAAGAACAGGTAAGTTCATGATAGTTTCTCAGTCAAGACAGGGTCATGATTAGCAAATTGAAGAAGTCCATCTGTGCTGCTGTTGGGTGCTTTGATATATGGTGTATATCTGCAATACAATTTCAAATTGAATTGAAGGCCAAGTTTAATGTCCAGTCATAGCATATATTGTGTCTGGCAGGATTTGTATATGGCAGTATCCCTGTACCAATGAACTGAGAACCTTGGCTTTCTAGCCTGTGGGACTGCAAGGTCTGGTACTAACGTCATGCTGTTAGATTGTGGAAGCTATTATGCACCTCTCACACCAGACCCTAGCCAAGGATATAAGGATAATATGAGGCTTTCCCTGGTACTGGCATTTAATAAGCTTTACAGCTTGCTGTGTCGCAGTTTCCTGTGAATTTCTGTTAGTAAAATTGTGTGGATTTTGGTGGACTGAAGCTTTGGGCATTCCTGCAAATTCTAACATCAGTTTCTCAACAGTTTTTGAAACAGATTCACATGAAGAGTTCTAATGACCCACACTGGTTTTCAAATATACCCACCCAAGAAGTAAATACTGCCAAATAATGCTGATTATATCACACGGGCACTACTGCCTGCTTTCAATCACCTCACCCAGTTTTGCCTCCCACCACTTACGTAAGCCTAATTCACAGAAGTTTATAAAGTTATTCACAGACCAGAAACATCTATATGGAGAAGTATTTAGATATAAAGTTATTTAGGCATGACTTATTATTGAAAAGGCTGCTTTATAACTTGTTTCCATTGTAATCTTTTCGAGTTTTCTTTTGTATATCAGTAAAATTGAAGGAAAAATGTTAGGATGCTTTTATCTTTTGCACTTGATTTAAAATGGAGATATAGATTAGATCAGCTATAGTTTGAGATTTGCATTTCTGAACAGATCTTCATTACAGTTACCCTACAGCACTTATTATTCATATCTTTTATTGGTTGCTGAATGAAGACTAAATATTATTCCATCCATCTTCTAAAATGGAAGATGAGAGAATGTTAGAAAAGAAACAGGAAAGCTAAGTGAGAGAGAATCATAGCTAAAATTCCAAGTTTTCCATCATGGACTATAAAACATTTAAGTCGATGCTTTTAATTAAACAATAATTCTCATTTCAGGCTGGTGTTACAACTTTAGGAATGTATCAGCACACGTTAAAATCTCAACAGAAGTGCTCTAATAAGGAACTGCAAGCTCAGTTCTGACGCTCTTTATAATGACATCCGTTGAAGGTTTTGACCTTCAAAACAAAAATCCCCAGTCTCAGAGATGCAATTTAATTTGTCATCTTTATTTAGTTCATGGAAATGACATTTTGAGTATAATTTACATGACATTATTTGCTCTTACTTGCCATTTACACCATGAATATATCAGAGGCCTAGACTGATGATTAGTTCAAATCCTGCCGTGGTGGGTGGGGTATTAAAATTCAGTTAATTAAATTAATTTGGAATAAAGTTAATTTCAGAAATGATGATTGTGGAACTACCAGATAGTTGCTAAAAACCCATCTTCAATAAAACCCTCTAGGGAAGGAACTCTGTTGTCCAAAAGACATCCAGACTTACAGCAATGTGATCGACTGCCATATGAAATAGTCCAGAAAGCTTTTAAGTTCAAGAGTAATTAGGGATGAGCAACATAAACCAGCCTTGACAGTCATATCCTCATCAAATGAAGAATAAAAAAAATACTACTTCTAATCATGTTCTTGAAGTTTATTTCACATAAATTTCTGTGTCCACATCTTTGCATAGTCATTTCACAGTCTGGTTGCTGGATGCCTTTGTACCCTATTATCCATATAAGACATACCTTAAATATGTGCATGGATAAATAATCTGTGGTTATTATTTTTAAGGACTTTCTCCAATTACCCATTACCCTGTCAGAACAGTGCTGTAAATGACCTGAATCCTGGCGATCTGAATTGGATACTTGTTTCCCTTGTTCATATCCATCACTTCCTTTCAAAGACATGCTTAGAAAATAATTGTTATGGTGCAGGCAGATATCAAACTGCTGTTCTTTATGCAGTGCAAAAGATACCTTGAGATGAGTTAGTGCACTTTAATAAAACAAAATGAGCAAGTCATGCATCTCCATGTCAATAGGTTATCAATTTTCACAAAAAAAGCACCAAACTGTGATCTGATTTTTAATGGCAGGGCTCTAAGTGAGCAAAGTTCCCAGCTGATCTGCATTTTACCTTTGTTAAGACCCCCCACATAGTAGTTCCTGAAATGATTTTGCTATCTTTGCCTCTGTGTTTTTTAAAATTTTCTCAAAAGGATCTGAGGTGTATATTGCTTACCGTGGTAGGTTATTATCCTTGCTAAAATTGTGTGTGAATATTGGGGTAAAAGTAACTTAAATTTCTTACAGTTACAGTGGTATCACTAACACTGATCTCTTATTGAAAGGCCTGGATAGAGTGGACATGGAGGATGTTTCCATTAGTGGGAGAGTCTAGGATCCAAGGGCACAGCCTTGGAATAAAGGGACGTCCCTTTAGAACTGAGGTGAGGGAGAGTTTCTTCAGCCAGAGGGTGGTTGCCATAGAGGGCTGTAGAGGCTAAGTCATTGGGTGTATTTAAGGCAGAGATTGGTAGGTTCTTGAATAGTAGGGGGTTAAGGGTTATGGGGAGAAGGCAGGAGAATGGGGTTGAAAAAGAAATCAGCTATGATTGAATGGTGGAACAGACTCGATGAGCCAAGTGTTCTGTTTCTGCTCCTATATCTTATGGTCTTACCCATTTGTACAGATGTACAGTATGCTGTAATAGCTTGTACCAGCTTAATTTCACCTCTGGTAAATATAGTAGTCTGGAATTCTGATTATATAGTGCAGCTACTTTCAGTATTTGATCGACGAACATGACGCAGCTGGTTTACTTGCTACTGTAAATTGCCCCTAGTGTGTAGGCGAGAGGTAGCGTCTGAAGGGTGTTAATGAGAAAGTGGAATTAACGTAGGGAGAGTGTAAAATGGGTGGTTGATGGTTGACATGGATTCTGTGAGCTGAAGTGCCTGTCTCCCTGCTGTATCGCTCTGTGACTCCATCTCATCCTGCCCTCACCGATCGACTCAGTGGACAGTGTACGTGATACAACAAACAACAGAATTGGCATTGGCTTTGAATTTCCTGTCCCAATGACTAGCTTATAGACTGATGTTATAGAATTATGCATTTGTATTAACAGATTCCATTTAAGTGTGGATTAAGAAATAGAGTACTACAGCACAGAAACGGGCCCTTTGGCCTAACTTATCCAAGCCAACCATGATGCCCACCCAACTAGTCCCATTTCCCCACATTTGGCCCATATCCCTATAAACCCCTCCTATCCATGTACTTATCCAAATGTCTTTCGAATGTTATTACTGTACCTGCCTCAACCACAGATGCTGCCTGACCAAATACTTTGTGGAAATGGGAACGAATAAGTTCAGGAATCATGACTTCACATGAGGGCTGAATTATATCTGTGTCGCCTGTCCAATTTTCCTGTCTCATTCCAGATGGGCCACTTGGCTTTGAATCCCCACATGCAGCTAAATTATACACAAGAATCTCATGAAACTTTCTTACAGAATAGACATTCATTTCCATTAGTGTTGGTAAGATGCTGATCAATCCACAAATATACCTCTATTTCATTAATTAAGATAAGTATTTCTAAATGGAAATTCAAGTTTGATTATTGAGATTAGTGATGATTATTTCTCCTTGTGGTTAAATAAAAGTTGGGGCATATATTTTCAGTGTAGTTTATATTTTGTTTAAGTCACTAAAATCACAAGACTGCTTAGACTAGACAAGGCAGGAATTGTGTTTTCCAGGCCAGGTGAAGGCTGGCACACAGGACAGTTTGATGGACTCCTTCTACAATGCAAAGAAAAACCTGGGGTGAGACTCTCATAGTGAATAACTCACTACAGACTTCAAACTGTATGATAAATATCTTGCAAATTCTGAGGCAGAATGTGAAGACAATGGTTACAAGTACTAATCTATTTAGCAGAGTTTTATCATTAGATTTGACACTTTGCATGCTTCATACGGCCTCTTTAATATGTATGAGGAAAAATATGTTTTAGCACATTAATCCCATTTACTGCTGTGGACTATTTACAATCTGACCTAGTCCTACAAATCCTACAAAGGCTGATTCTCAATTTATACTGATCCTCAAAGGTAATCAAACAAAGCTCTTAATTTTTCATATTTGTTATTCAAGTATAGTTTCCTAATTCCAATTGGACAAGAGCTTTCTTCCAGTTCCTCCTCCTTCATTATCTCAGGAGCATTTGATCATCTCAGTCTAGCCTATCCATAGAATTTCAAACTAATATGCCAGTAATTATTTCCTTTTAAATTCATTTTTATTGGTGAAAACTAAACCTCTCTATATCAGAATTACTGTTTAAAATTGCAAGAGAAAATGGCAAACATAATTCTGAACAGATGGCTGCCACTCTGATCTGTAAGACTTCCCCCTCATAAATAAAAGTTATTGTTTATAATAATTGAAAGAATTATATAAATACTTTTATACATTTGCTTCAAGATCACTTTCTTGTTTATGATAAAGTGAAAAAATAACAAAGGTTGAAGTAATTACTGAACTGATGTCGGTGGTATACCATTCTAAAAACTTAAGTGCAAATTTACGACACTATTACAATTATTTTTCTGCATAATTTAAAACTGAAAAGTTGCATTTTGTTTCCGTGAAGTATGTAGAACTGCATTTTGTGAAGGCAGTGATTTTAGTTCTTGTAACCGTGTCTTCTCATTTCTGATGGTGCTTACTGCTTGTATTCCAAATCAAACAGGTTTTGTTTTCTACTCTCTGCTGAATTTAATTCCATACATTAGACCAACAGGAAATCTGTAAGTCTGTCTCCATGTTTTCCCTTTGTTATGTGTCCCCAATTGAATAATTACAAATTCAATATTAAAACATCATTCGAGGTTTTTTTTTGTACATACTCCATTAGAATTTCCTAACTTTTGTTACTGTAATATCATGTTATTTTGGAAATTTGAAAAATAAGAGTTTAGTTCTTGATATTGGTGATGATTATTTCTCCTTGTGGTTAAATAAAATTTGGGGCATGACGTCCTCAACCCTTTGGGTGACATGTGCATAAAGAGGTCTATCTCATTACTTGGTACTGGGAACACATAACATGGGATCACTTAGATGACTGTACCTCCAGCTGCCTTCAGCTGTTATAACCTTCAGTATAATCAACACAATCTTTAATTTTTTTTTTGCTTATGGCCTTTTTTTATTGCTTTTTCCCCTCCCCACCACTGTCTCTTTTCTCTCTCTTGTCCATTATCTCAAGCCTCGGGGAAGGCCCATGGTCTCTGGGGCATTTTGGAGGTGTCGTACTTTCTTGTACTGACAAGTTGAACAGACGCACCTTGTTGATTCGACCCCTCAGCAAGCAAGATCCTTTCAGTCATTTCTCTGGCTTCTTTCCTCCTGTAAGGAATAAGTTAAATTACTATTAATGATTTAATCTTTTAGTAACCTTTAATCTATATAAATTTACTGCAATGTATGTGTGAAATCTTCAATTTGTGATCAACCTTTCAATTAATTCCTTGGGTAGCACCACTGCCTAATATTTTTTGTGTTCGTGTGCATTGAACTATAACAAAGCAATTCATAAAAATAAAGATATTATCCCTTCAACTGTCACAACAGTGCTCTAATGTTTCAGAGATCAGTAGGGTCCTTTCATGCTTTGTGACTTCACTATTGTGCCCAATGAAGTAAGGGAACAAGTGAGCACAAGGTGCATTTAGTCACTTTAATGGAACAATTATATATGTGGTGCTATATATTCCCAGATTTATTTAAAACAAAACACTTGGAGCAGGTGTAGAAGTAATTTTAAAACAATGAATCTTTGTCAGCAAGCAGTACTTGCAACTGGAAACTAGTAATGAAAACCATTAAAATAATTTTTCACTCAAAGTAAACGTGGGCTTCATTTACAATAGTATTGTGTGTTTTCGTTTAAAAGAAGGGCCCACCTGGTGCTACACAAGGAAGTAATTTGCTTGTAAGAGACTTTGAAAAAGGCTACTTTCATTTTTATATATTTATTGCAGATGGTCATGCTTGCAGCTTAAAATGAATGACTTTAAAACTGTCTTAAACATTAATAAGCATGCATACTATAAAGTAACTTTTCTCTGTTTTACTTGGCACAAATATCCGCTACCCATTATTGATCTGTGGTGTGTACTTTGTGATCATGCAGATGGCAGCCAAACTTTTAGAAGGCTCCCACCAGCAGCATGGATTTCTTTCCCTTACCTACACCAGGGCGGTAACACGAAACGTCAGGCACAAGTTAACATCGAGGCCGGAACGGGCTTCGCGGAGCCTGCACAGGCTGGCAGAAGGCGTCATCGACAGTTCTCCCCAATACCTTCATGAGATCCTCCTAAGTGCCCAGCCGTTCGATGTTGTGCTCTCCTTCCCACTGATTCACAAGGTGGCAAGTATATTCCAAGCTGAGTTGCCAAAGAAGCCAAAGGGAAAGAGAAGATCAACTGGGCAACCTATGAGGGCGCATGCCCTGACATCACGGGACTTGCCACTTATGTACATCAACACAAGTGTTATTCGAGTGTTCTTTCCCAAAGGAGAGCATGAGCAGCATGAAGGAGGTAATCCATCGAACGCTGTTTCAGAAGTGGTTGCTAGCTCTGCATTGAATCTGGTATAAGCCACACTGAGAATATAGTGTGTAGTTCTGGTCTCTGTAGTATAGGAGGGATGTGATGCTCTGGTGTGGAGGAGATTCACCAGGGTATTGCCTGGATTCGAGCATTACAGTTATAATGAAAGGCCAGGTAGTCTAGGTTGTTTTTGCTGGGGCAGAGGAGGCTGAGGGGTGACTTGATTAGAGGGATATAACATTATGAGGGGGTAGATAGTAAAAATCTTTCTGGCCGGGATGTCAAAGACAAGAAGTTTAAGGTGATAGGTAGGAGGTTAAGAATGGATGTGAATATTTGCACAGAAGGTGGTTGGTGTCTGGAGTATGCTACTTAAAGAGGTGGTAGAGGCAGATATTCTCATGGCATTTATGAAGCATCTAGACAAGTACCTGAATTACCAAGGCATAGAAGGCTATGAGCTAATGTAGGTAAATGGGATTAGTGTAGGTAGGTACAAGGGGTGGCATGGACATGGTGGGTCGAAGGGCCTGTTTCTGTGCTGTACGACTCTATGTCTCTATGGTTTACTTGTTCCTTTTGCTGACCAATTTCTTAGTCAAAAGCCATTAGCTTAGAAGGAAGTCAAGGCTGATGCAGGGTTGACCATAATTTTGCCTCCACAGATGCTGCCTGACCTGCTGAGTTCTTCCTGCAGTTTATATTTTGCTTTATATTCCAGCGTCTCCAGACATTAGCTTCACAAGCTTCAAATCTCGTATTGTGCAGCAGGTGACTTAAATGGAGAATACCAGACAGGTTACTGTAGTACCATTTTGTCCAGTGACTGAGGATGCTAGGGTGAAGTTGGACTAGTTTATACTTCTGAGATATGCCAACGGTGAATGAGGCTGCTGATATACTGCCCTTAAACAATTTCCTCAAGTGAATCAGGAACTTAAAAGTTAGAGCTAAACTTGGAGCTGTAGTAAAGATCCATCTTAACAGCAGAGCAGAGGCACAAGAAATTCTGTAGATGCTGGAATCTGGAGCAATACACAAAAAATGCTGGAGGAACTCAGCAGGTCAGGCAGCATGCATGGAGGGAAATAAACAGTCCACATTTCGGGCCGAGACCCTTCATCAGGACTGGAAAGGAAGAGGGCAGAATCTAGAATAAGAAGGTGGGGGAGGGGGAGGAGCACAGGCAGGCAGGGTACAGGTGAGTTAAGGTGATAGACGAGTCCAGGTGAGAGGGGGAAGGTAGGTGGGTGGGGGAAGGGGTGGAAGGTGTAATAAGCTGAGAGGTGATAGGTAGAAGAGGCAAAGGGCTGAAGAAGAAGGAATCCGGTAGGAGAGGGCAGTGGACCATGGAATAAAGGATGGAGGAGGGAAGGAGAGGAGATGGGCAGGTCATCAAGGTGGGGGAAGGGAGCCACAGGAATAAGGGAAGACAAAGGAGTTAGGGAGGGGAAGAAAAAGAAGGGTTGGGGTTACCGGAAGTTAAATCGATGTTGAGGCCATCAGGTTGGAGACTCCCAAGGCAGAGTAGTAGTTATGCAGAGCAAACTCAATGGGGTGAATGGTCTTCTCTTCTTCATATATTTCTTAATCTATGCCACACATGGCATTATGTCCTATTTGAAATCTGCAGCTATGATAAACATCATTCATTGTTCAGTTATTACTTTGCTAAAATAGGGTGTTGATAATTAGCAGACCATTGGAGCCTGGGATTAACCATGGGGTTTACCAGAAGAGACACTTTGTCATCAGAAGAGATTATCAAGCGGATAGAGGAAAAGATACAAAGATATGCTCAAAGCATCCATGAAGAACTGCAGCATCTCACTGACTCCTGGAAACCTTTGGTTCATGACTCTCAAAATGGAGGAGCATTTGGGATGGGATTGCATGCATGCACCAACTCACAAACTCTCATGCTCTCTTCCCTGAAAAAAAGGGGTGGCACAATAGTGCAGCTAGTTGAGCCACTGTCTCACAACAGCTGACATTCTGCTTCAGTCTTGACCTTGGATGCTGTCTGTGTGGAGTTTGCATGTTCTCGCTTTGACTCTGTGAGTTTCACCTGGGTGCTCAGGTTCCCTCACACCTCCCAAAGATGTGTGGGTTGGTAGGTTAATTGGCTGCTGCAAATTGTCCCTGGTGTGTAGGTGAGTGGTAGAATCTGGAGAAGTTGAAGTAAATGTGAGGAGAATAAAAAAATGTAGGGTTAGTCTAAATGGGTGGTTGATAGCATGCACTTGGTGGGCTGAATGGCCTGTTTCTGTGCTATATCCCTCTCTCTCTGACTCTAAACTACCCACCAGCTGCACCACCAGCCATCTCCGGCCCCATCTGTGGAAGTCTGTGGTTCCCACACTGGCCTCATCAGTCACCTCAAAACCCACAAAACTGGAAGCTGTCAGTGCTGGAGAATTATAGTTTTTAGAGACTCTCTTGACTGGGGCAAAAAAAAGAATCCTAAGGGGAGATTTAATTGAGGAAGGCATATGAAATTACAAGACGGGGGAAGCAGAAAGGACCCAATTCCCTCAGCAGAGAGATCAGTAACAAGGGGGTGTAGATATATAGAAATTTGCAGGATTAGAAGGAAGTTGATAGATAAAAATCACTCAATGATTTGTAGGGGTTTGAAGGTCACTGCCTGAAAGGATGGTGCGGTCGTAAGCCCTCTCTTCATCTAAACCGTACCTGGATGGGCACAAAGCCATAACCTGCAGGGCTAGGAACCAAAATCAGGGAAGTGGGAGTAACCTACTTCATTTTCCAGCGGGCATAAACTCAGTGAGAAGATTGACCTCGTTCTGAGCCTTAAACTTCCATGGTTTCCTTGGCGGTTAATTTCAGTTAGTAGTTGACAGACCTATAAGCCCAATCAGCAATTGGCAATGAGGTTGTGAATAGAGGGGGTTGCATTGAATTATCAACGCCAATATTAAAACAATGAGAACACTGAACCACTCAGATTAATTGAAGGAGACTGCACGATTTTTGTGTCAAAAATGTCTTATCTAAAATGAATTGGGAGTTGTGGGTTAGTGGTTTGTAATTAAAAGATTTTTATAGGAGTATTCAATTTGTATTTATTGCTCTACTTATCCCATACAGTTTTGTATTCTACATAATCAGTCAATAATTCAACTGTAGTCCATTGTCATGGGGAAATGCATAAAATCTATTTCCTCATTAAATGTGCTCTCAGAAGAATTAAAGCTGGAAAATTCTCAAAACCCTCAGCTGGCTGGACAGTATTATAGAGAGAGAAAAGACTAACATTTCAAATTGCTGCCCTTTTGACAGAATGGGAAGTAATCAGAAGTTTAGAAAATTATGAAATTGTGAGAGGCATGGATAGGGTAGATAGAGTCTTTTTCCCAGGGTGGAAATGTTAAATACCAGAGGGCATAGGTTTAAGGTGAGAGAGGAAAGTTTAAAGGAGATGTGCGAGGCAGGTTTTTTTTACACACAGAGGCGTGGGTGCCTGGAACGCACTGCCGGGGTGTGTGTGGGGGTGGTGGATGCAGATGCGATTATGCTGTTTAAGAGGCATTTAGACAGGCACATGAACATACAGAGAATGGAGGGATATGGATCATGTGCATGCAGATAGGAATAGTTTAAATTTAGCATAATGATCAGCACAGACATCGTGGGCCATAGGGTCTGTTCCTGTGCTATACTGTTCTATGTTTAAAATGTACATTAAGCATTGGTTAACAACGAGAGATACTTTTAAAAGTCCTATTCTCAGAAGTATTAGAACAGCTTTATATTTTCTATAATTTGCTAGAATCTCATACATTTGTTTTTATTTCTCCCAAAACTAGGGAAATATTTCTTTAGCTGTTCAGTAATAATAAACAGAAAATCCTGATTGGGAGAGGGTTTTATTCCTTTGAGTTGAGCATTGGGATCATAACAGCATGTCTTACCTCTGTAAGTTTAAATTCAATTGGAATTTACAACCCTGTGATGTACATTTCCCAATTTGAATTGCAGGAAGTGCACAGACAAAAGAAGATACGTTGGTGGTTAAAATTGGTTCAGTATCCATGGCTCCGCAGGCTGATAACCCCCTTGGAAGAACAGTTCTGAGGAAGGACATTTACCAGTAAGTAAATCTGACAGGAAAAGCTGCCTGGAATTTTTTTGCGTGTGTACTGAACTTTTCACTCAGTGTCATTTTCAAGGGAGCTGACTACCAGAAACAAAAGCAAATTCACTCTCATCCTATGCAGCAAACAATCCTCTGGAGCTACCTAGAGGGTTGAGCAGCATCTTTGGGGGGGAGGAATTGTCGATGTTTTGGGTTGAAACCCTGCATCAGGCCGAATGCAAGGTTTCGACCCAGAAACATCAAGAATTCCTTTCCCCCTTACAGATGCTGCTCGACCCTCTGAGTTCCTCCAGCAGATTGTGTGTTGCTCCAGATTCCAGCATCTGCAGTCTCTTGTGTCTCAGTATCATCCTATGTAGTCTGTTACCCCAAAACTGATGACCAGTATATGTTTTCTTCATTAAAAAAGCAGCATTTCTTTTTTTAAAGCTCACATCTCTTCTCATTCACTATTCTTTTGAAAAACTGGCAATGTTGACAGTGGAGATGGAAGAGTTATTGTTCTGGGTCACTGATAAGAACTGGAAAAATTGAGAGTGATACGAAGCAGGATTGTATTGATCTTTAATTTCTGGTTCCTTGGTTTGTCCTTGCACATTGAAATTTGGGAATCAGAGGTGAACCATAAGACCTTAAGACATAAGAGCAGAATTGGGCTATTCGGCCCATCAAGTCTACTCCGCCATTCAATCATGGCTGATTGATTTTTCCCTCTCAGCCCCATTCTCCTGCCTTCTCCCTGTAACCTATGACATCCTTACTAATCAAAAACCTATCAACCTCTGCTTTAAATATACCCAATGACTTGGCCTCCACAACCGTCTGTGGCAATGAATTCCACAGACTTACCATCTTCTGACTGAAAAAAATTCTTCCTCATCTCTGTTCTATAGGAATGTCCTTTTATTCTGAGTCTGTGCCCTCTGGTCCTAGACTACTGGAAACATCCTCTCCATGTCCACTCTGTCTGGACCTTTCAAAATTTGGTAGGTTTCAATGAGGTCCCCCCTCATCCTTCTAAACTCCAATGAATACAGGCCCAGAGCAATCAAATGCTTTCACTCCCAGGATCATTCTCGTAAACCTCCTCTGGACCCTCTCCCACCCCAGCACATCCTTCCTTAGATATGGGGCCCAAAACTGCTCACAATACTCCAAATATGGTCTGACCAATGCCTGAGAAAGCCTCAGCATTATATCCTTGCTTTTATATTCTAGTCCTCTCAAAATGAATGCTGACATTACATTTGTCTTCCTTATTATGGACTCAACCTAAGATAAGATATCTTTATTAGTCACGTGTACATCAAAACACACAAAGAAATGCATCCTTTGTGCAGAGTGTTCTGGGGGCAGCCCAGAAGTGTCACCACGATTCCAGCGCCAACATAGCATGCCCACAACTTCCTAACCCATATGTCTTTGGAATGTGGGAAGAAACCAGAGCACCCGGAGGAAACCCACGCAGATATGGGGAGAACGTACAGACTCCTTACAGACAGCAGCGGGAATTGAACCTGGGTCGCTGGCGTTGTAATAGCGTTACACCAACTGCCACAAGGACCTTTAGGGAATCCTGCACTAGGACTTCCAAGTCCCTTTGCACCTCCGATTTCTGAATTCTCTCCCTGTTTAGAAAATAGTCTACACCTTTATTCCTTCTACCAAAATGCACGACCATACGCTTCCCTACATGAGAGGTAGATTCTGGTGTACCTAGCCTTTAGCAGATCGCAGGCATACTAGGCCCCCGGCTTTATGGCTCGAGGAAGAAGCACCACGCCATTCATTTTTCAGTGGGTTCATTGACATAAAAAGATTGATTAGTGATTTACTTATACACTACTTCACTCTTTCAATTAATTTCAAATACTTTAAGGTGCTTTTAATTATTTTTCATTTTTTTATATGTTAAATAATATTTATTTTATTACTTAAGTTGCTGCACAGTTTTGAATGTCTTTGATTATTGGAGATAAGAGACATTTAAACAATTAAAAGGAGCTTGACAGTGACAAGCTGTCACTGGGACTTAAGGGCCTCCCACTGAGTGACCTTAGGATCCAATACCTGACATGTAGTCAGTGCTTGCAACTTGCCCGGCCATGTGGGAGCACTTTTCAGGGATGGAAGGCTGGGTTGCCCACCTATTTGTACCCGTAGCAGGTTGGTGCAACTTGGTGGGCCCCACGAGTGGTGTGTTTGGGCACTGTGGCACATCTAGTGGAACCACAACCTTGCAGTGCCAAAGGCCCAGGTTCAATCCTGACCTCATGTGCTGTGTGTGTGGAGTTTGCACTTTTTCCCTGTGGCTGCACAAGTTTCCCCTGGATGCTCCAGTTTTCTCCCACATCCCAAATATGTGCTACTTGGTCACTGTAAATTGCCCAGAGTGTGTAGGTGAGTGGTAGAATCTGGGGGAGGTTGATTAGAATGTAGGGAGAATTTTAAAGAAATGAGATGAGTGTAGGATAAGTGTAAAAAGAGTGGTTGATGGTTAGTGTGAACTTGGTGGGTCAAAAGGCCTGTTTCCGTACTGTACCTTTGTATAACTTTATGCATCTATAATTCTGCAAAGAGCTATATGGAGTGAAAAGATGCATCAAAATGGGGGTTACTCAGTGAAATTATAATCACATATAACGTTATTATATTCCTGCAATCGTGCTTTACAGGGATTTTGTTTTGCAATGAAAGTGATATTTCATTAATTAATTGGAGACAAGTATGGCACAAATTTGTGTTGAGACCATGTTGGCTACAAATATGAAAGGAAGAGTTTCTAAGCTGAACATTTTGACAAAACATATTCCCAGGATTTGTAAACCACACTAATCACATAGTTTGTAGAAAGAGGCAGCTATTAGTAATGTGAAAGATTGCTAATTCTCTGCTGGCATCACTGCACTCATCAGTTCAAGAGCTATTCAGTTGTGAGAAAAGTGAATTGATAGCATTGAGCTTCAGTAAGTTTGTCAGATATTTAATTATTATGTAGATCAGATGACACTAATATGTTAAATATGAACGCTTGCCACAGGTAAT